>NC_086330.1:232915981-233225796 GCF_032445375.1 Bacillus rossius redtenbacheri
TACTTATGCCTAGGCCTTTAACAAATGACCACACACAATACCTTATGACATTATGAGTATTCTACTATATAATAACATTACTAGCCTACTTGTTTATAATGGGTTATTAGAAATAAAGTCAATGCTTTTAAATATGTTTTGGTATTTCCTTCAAATTAGTTTTATTTCTATTGCCAACATAGAATTATAGTGGGAAGTTGTCTTCTAGCATTTAGCCACAATGTATCCTCTTTTTAAAAATATATTTGTTTTAACAACTTTACACAACAGTCTTACAACATACCACTTACATATACATTTACATATTGTCTAAGCCAGTGAGCTTTCAGAATTATGAAGCCAAACCTTTACAGGGCAAACAACTAGTAGCTGCTCTGGTTAAATCTACAAGTAAACTAAATCTCTGACATCACTGCCACAAATCACTCCCCCCCCCCCCCCCCCTCCCAAACTGAATTCTCTTTCGATGTGTTGTATTCACATGTAAATGAATTTGTTTGCACTTTGATCCTTACAAATAATAAAACTTAATACTGTAAAAAATTTAAATCAAGAGTTCAGAAATCATCCTTACTAAATTATAGTTAATATTATTGTTCACTGTATAAGTAAGTGAGGAGTACATTGGAAGTAATGTGAAAAGAATGTGTACATTCATCATCAATTCATAAGTAGTTTGTGTTGATTTGCTTATTTTTGTTACTTATTATATAATCATAGAATGATATATGAAAAGAAAGAAACAAACAAATTTTTTTTTTCTAAATATTTTTGAAACTTGTGGATGGTTACAATAAGCTACAATTTTTTGATGTAATCATCTTCCACCAATTGTCAGCAGCTCACAAAATTACGTCTGATCAGCACTCTCGCTTTCACCATTACCTACCTCATTAGTTCATTGTTATGTGCCTTACCCATTCGCTTCTTGTAGTTCACCTCCTCTTCTTCCTCAACAATGTCCCTGATCTTCTGCTTCACGTCGGGATCCGACACGACGACGTAGGTCCAGGGCTCGGTGTGAGCGCCGCTGGGGGCCGTTCCTTGTCAAAGAACACACACTTTCTTACCTTAAAGGACGGCTTCACCCACCATGTTGAATTGTTTTTTGTTTCTCCAATATTTTTGAAATTAGATTTATGGATGCAATTAGTTTTTGCTATCCTCCTCTGGAAACCCAGAAAACCTATTGTGAGTAGAGAATTTGATCCCCGACCTTATTTCTAATCCCGGAATTTCTGGATTGTACTCAGAAGAGCCTGGGACCCCGAGATAATCCCAGGATTTGGGATGGCAAATAAAACCATGCAAAAAGTATTTTAAAATAATTTTTGAATCTAATTTTTGTACTGTAACACAGTAATTATTTGTCCTTACACAATAGTCATTTATGAGCAGTCAGACTTGAATTTACACAATAATATTAGATTTTCTACAAAATAAAATTGTCCTAAAATTTAAATAAACTAACAATATGTGTAATTAATATACTAAACTTATTACAGAACAAAAATAAGATCCCTATGAATTGGTAAGTATTTAAATTCTACATAACAATAAGGTGTGCAGTAACAAAAAAAATGCATGTATTAAAATAAGAATAAGTCAGACTCCCATTTCTTTCAGTGAAATTAGCTTATCTTGTCGAGGTAAAAGTTAATTATTTTCAAGTGAGTGATTGGGATGGTGACTTATGATACTTATAGGAAATTTTAAAGAAAAAGTGAATCAGAGGTATAATCTGGGAAAACGGGAGAGAGAAAAATTGAGCAATTTTTTTATCCATTGTAAAACTAACAAAAAAACAAACCATGAACTGTAAGAAAATATTGTCTGTTTACTATTCACACTTATAAGCAATAATAAAATACTTCCAAATTTAGTATATAACCATTGTTTTATGTAACTTATGCTAATTAACCAAAATCAAAAATAATAATAATTGCTACTTACGCGATGGAAGGTGCAACTTTTTTATAAAAAAACTTTCACTCACGACACCAATTTCACAATTAACACCTTCCCTAATTAACACCTTCCCTTTGTGATGGAGAAAACGCGACTATTATTTAGGACTTAACTGAACGTTTTTGATGTGATCCACAAAGTTTGAGGAGGTAAACATTTTAATGTTACTAGAAAACGTGGAAATTTACACTGTAATAAATATTCCTTAAGTTTTCCAGAGACTAAAAAAAGCCGATTTCGTGGGAGAGAAAGTCGCCCTAGCACCTACGGCTGTACCACTGTCGCAGTACCCACACAACACTGCTACACTTGAAACGCTCTAGCGATGCAATCAATTACGCTAGTCTCTTGAATATGCCACTTCATAGCTTAAGAAGTATGCAACAACTTTTGTTTAGGTGTTTATTACGTTGGACACTTTAGTTTTATTTGAATAAGGTTTTTATGTCCTTGACTGAGATTAAAAAAATATATATATTTCATTAACTTATTGATTTATATCTAACCTTAAGTATTAACATTCGGGACATTTTTCAACAGGAATATGAGTAATAACGTTTATAGATTATTTTGGTAAGTTTATGAAAAGTCTACGTTTAAAATTGAGTAAATGGGAACCATTTTAATGGACTGCTGTATGTTGCTGTCATTTAGGACTTACTGCACTATTTTGGTGATACGCACAAGGTCTACAACGGTAAACGTTCGGTATTTTATTAATCATAGTAGAGATTCTACCACTGTGCAAAAATTCATCTTTGGACAAATTATTTCGGGGTTTAACCAATTTTCCTGGGCTACATATCCGTCTGCCTCGACCGCTGGGCTGCAACTCCCCCTTCCCACGCAACGACGTCTTTCACCAATGACTTCATACGTCACCGACCACAGCAATCAAATTCATGTCCCATATTTTACCAAGAAAAAGGGTTCATATGAAAACACATAACTATAAAAATCATTATTAAAGAAAATACAGTCTCTAAATATTCATAATCTAGAAATATAAATTACACTACATACTTTCATATGAAAAAACTTAATGGATCTTTCCAGAAACCAACTTGTCAATAGTACCAACAAAAAAAATCCAATGTAAAATGCAACTACATAAAATGGAAAAATTTAAAACATACAAAAATACAACTTTTAAAATCATGTAACACCCAGGACAATTTAAATACAACAAAAGACCAACAGGTATAAAATAAAACGTATCCAACAGTGAATAAGTGAACACTAGGTCACAGCTTTTGACACGCCTGCAACAGTCTTGCACTAGGTCTTCTGGGTCCTGGTTCGACGAGCACTCATTACTAATTTAGACTCGGCCTTCATGATTTTGGATACGCCCCACGCCAAAATTTTTGCTCCTAGTCCTGCGTCTGAAGATTTACTTATATATTCGGCTTCCTGAGCCAGTATATCGTCAGCTCGGCGCCTTGATTCCAAATCCTTGATGGAATAGGCCATATCATGCTGCTTGCACTTTTCGTCAAGAGAATTAATGCCCACTTCACCGCAAGATAGTCGTTTGGCTAGTTTCGTTCCTGGAACACAGAACCTGTTGCCGGGAATGTGTAGCTCGTAACGCAGATCGTTTATCAGCGAGTTTACAAGTCTTGCGCTGATTTGATTTTTGTTCTTACCTCTTTGAGTAATTACGCACAACTGAGCCGAAAGTATAATGTGTTTGCCCGTGCGCATTACGCAAGATGACGAAGCCAATGCGTCCGAATCGTGACATGGATCGTTATTGCCTTCTACCATATGATGCATAATGGCAGGCCGTCCAACTGCGGCAAAACGTGCATTCTACTGAGTTTGTTGGAGTAACCAATTGGTCTTAGGTTCGAAAATATGTTCCACTATTCCAAGACGTTGCAGCATCCAAAGTACCAGCGCTTAGCTACAACTCTATGATTGGTGGAAGGCCTGGAGTATTTTCCGTTTAATGGTAATGCAGATGTAGTGCCTCTTATTGAAGCAAGAGCCAATTCAGTAATGGTTTTTGACGACGTCTTGTGCGAAAAGCAAGGCTTGATTCAAGAATATTTTTCCATGGTAAGACACGCAAAAGTCAACAGCATTTACCTGTGTCAGGCTTATAGCATGATTCCAAAATATTGGCTATGTGACAATGCGAATATCATCATTTTTATTCGCATGAACTAACTTCATGTAATGCTTACGACGACCACGTAAACGCCGACATGACGTTTCAAAAATTCAAAGACACGTGGTTGTGTGCTGGAAAATACGAGCATAGATTCCTAATTATCGTCAAGGACTGGTCTCTATATAAAGGCAGGTACAGACAAGTCTTCGATCAGTTTATCGTTAAACATGAGTCATAGCATTTCGAAATTCTGTCATAGCAGTCGTAATACCGAACAGCATACTGTTCTCTAGTCTCACGACGCCGATATTCTGAAATACATTTCGCCACTGGCTCATGAAGTATAAAGTACGAAAAACGAAATACTAGAGTAACTGCTTGCAATCGATCAGCGCATTGAAGCCTCGGATTCTCGAATTCGCGACATGATCAAAGTAGCGAAGGCACAAATATGTGACGATTTGAGGCCTTTTCAAAGTAGCCTGAATGCATTACTTACTCACTTGGCAACAAAAACAGATCTTGCTAACCACAGGGAAGAAGTTTCTGCGGATGTACAAAAAAGTATAAAAATAAGTCTTGAAATATGTTTACACCGTACATTGTCGAACTTAGCTAGTGACCTTCATCGTGCTATACAGTCTGTTCGTGATAAATAACTACTTGCTAGACGATTCAGACTTGCATGTGAAATGTAAATTGAAAATATATTTAAACCAGTCACTAGTCTTCTCGACGAACTTATAAATAAGGAAGAACCACTGTCAGTGTGAAGACAGAAGATGCAGACAAGAGGCCTACTGCAAAAAAATATGAAATATGAACCAGCTCCAGAAGAAAAGGACTTTATGAGTACCGAGTCTATGCACAAGAAACATTTACGGGAAGTTAATGCATGGTCTGACCATACTTGAGATCTTTCACGAGTCGGAATGACAAGACCTAGGGAATTTACAGGAAACATAATAGGTTGTTCCTCGGTGCTAAAGAAATAAACATTTTACCAGGAAATATATGCGTAGAAGAGTACAAAACATATGTGACTCCAGGTCTGTACGAATTTCTGTTTCACAGGGAACGTAAAGGCTATTCCCACAAAGATTTGCAAAAGTAAAAAAAACAAAAAAAAACATAACTAACACATGCGCATTTTCGCGATAACGATCCAGAAAGTGGCATATATAAAGGCGAAGATCATGATAAAATCGACATTCTCACCAATACATTCAGTGAACAAGCAGTACATGGTGAATGTTTTAAAAAGCTTGAAAGTGGTGATAACTTTGACAATGTGTATTGGAACGATCCAAACTAATTAAACGATGGTCTAAGACTGCTGCTGTCTTCGCAGAGTGTGGGAAAATATTCGCACACTAACAAAATAGTTTTCATTATCGAAGAACTGAGGGAGGCTGGCTACATACAATAAGTAAAATTCGCCAGGGCACTTTACGCTCCTGCAAGGCGGAAATACCTTCGATAAAAGTCGTAGTGCGTGGACTTTAATATTTATTTCAGGCAGACCATGTTGAGATGTTATCATATTCCCAAATAAATAAAAGTTACAAGTACATGTTGACAGTAATCGATGTGTACTGCAAGTTCGCTTGGGCCAGACCTGTAAAATCTAATAATGCGACTAACATAACTGAGCCAATGGCATACACTTTGCGTGATGGACGTGTACCATCGCACCTGCAAACGGATCGCGACAGATAATTCTACCATGCAACCATCAAGGCTTTGATGAAGAAGTTTAACATCAAACACTTCTCTACATTTGATAATGTCAAATCCAATGCTATCGAAAGGTTTAACAGGACTTTACGTGCGCATCAAGACGTGGTTACAGTTCATGGCTAACTGGGATTACAAGTAGCTTGATATGTTGCCGAAACTAATAAACAAATAGGTACAATTCCATGGTTTAATTCTACCATGTAAATAAAGCTTAAAGATGTAAAGGATGATCACCTCCTTCAAACAGTATTTTCCAACACTAAGAAGAAAGATCCTCGTAAGCGTAAAGCTAATGTCAGTGACATCGTGCAGATCTCCAATCAGAAAGGCATCTTCGAGAAAGGTTTCACTGTGAATTGAGGTCCCGAACATTATCGTGTGACCCACATTCACGAGTCGGAGCCTACAACCTACTACCTCGTATTATTGGATCACAAGCCTTGACGTGTCCCGGCAACAGCGTCCAGTGCTGGAGTGGCTTGAGGGGGGGGTGAAAAGCCCACTGGTATGCTAGCAGCTGCTCCTTGTCTCTTGGATGTTGGCACTTGTCTGAGATGCCTACGTCCTATCCTCTTGCTGGGCTGGGGAACAAGGAAGGGGAAAGGTCCTAGAGCGTAATGCTCGAAAGGCAGCTCCAGGGGAAGAGGGATGCTAGAGCGTAATCCCGAAGGCCGCTCCAGCGAAGGGTTCCCGAGCGTAATCCTGAAGGCCGCTCCAGCGAAGGATTCCAGAGCGTAATCCCGAAGGCCGCTCCAGAGGAAGGAGAGAGAGAAGGAATGAGAGGGGAGAGGAGGAGAGCAGAAAGTAATACACCCAATTCTAGATTCCTGCTGTATTTCCCCAGATTTCTCTGGGATAAGGATCTCTGACTGGTACAGTACAAGCCAAGCTTATATACAAGTCGGTTACATTATCATTACAGTCAATATTTACAGATTTAGCCTTTGCAGCATGTTCTATAAGATGTCACTGACTGTCCTGATCATATGCTAATTTCTGACTCTTGGGATGCTCCCAACACGAGTGTAAGCCCGCTCCTTCCCTGAGCAATGACACAAAAAAAATCCCACTTATTTACATTCTGCAGCAGGCGCCATCTATTGGCGCCGGGTGCATCACCATATTACAGGATAACTAGCTTAGGCATAGAGATTAGGTAAAAAATACCCTGCGGTGTCGGGGCAGCTATGTTTGTTTCAGGGATGAGCATGTAGCACTCGCACAAGGGGGCCGAGGCCAAATGCAGGACACGACAGCCTATTTGTGATGGCTTCTATGCCAAAGTTATTCACCCTACAATGTATCCCAATACGTTCTTGGTGGAGAAGATTTTCAAACAAAGAAATTAATGATTCTATGTTAAGTAGTGGGGCTTCCAACCTTTCTATAGTATGGGTAGCAGAGCAGACATCGATAAATGCTTGTGATTGGTTTGTTTTTTGTTCTTGTATTTGAGTATAAACTATGTAATAATTTTTTTATTTGTAATTTTGTTGTTTTATTTCTCTAACCTGTCATTTTTATGGAATTTTTAATTAAATTACATAGTTTTGTATTGATCAAGTATCAAACCAAGAAGTTCGAATGAATGAATATTTGAAAAAGTTTTTTTTTGATGATTTTTTTTTTTTTTTGGAATTTCCCCCAATGTTTAGCTAAATAATTTCAGAATTTCAAAATGGTGGTCAAGATGGCCAACAAGATGGGAATGCCAAGGAATGAATAATAACGCACTCTAGCAAGTAAAAATTAAACTAACACAGGGCCAGTGCCTTCTAGCAGGTGAAAAGAAACTGGAGAATCCAAGATGGCCTCCATGACATCACACTTGATGTAATATATTCCTTGGCATTAGTGGTGGGAGGTCATTCTTCTGGTGGCTTCCGCGGGGGAAGGATCTGTCGCTATTTTTAATAGAATTACCTCGCCGGGTTCGGACCAAAGATTCCATGACATAATAGTATAGTCATAATATGTCAAAAATGGCTGTAGAAGGAAATAATTTTTGGAAAGCTAATTTTTGGTAGAAAATGTTCTGTAGGGTCTCCTTTATGTTTGGAAGAAAATCACCTGATGTCCGCAATGGGGAACATGCCGCCATCTTGGAAAAATGACGGACAAAATAGGTTTTTCTTATTTAACTCGTAAACCGTTGCTTTCACAAGAAAATTACTAGAAAAGTAAAAGAAAGATAATTAAATTTTACATAAAAATATTTCTATTAAATTTTTCTCTATATTTTACTGTTGAAAAGTTATGGTGAGTTTTCTATGAGTAATGTCATTGAAAACCTTACCTGTATTCACTTTTGCAAACATGGGAAAAACTGTGCTGTTCGCAGGAGAACCTGTTGAAGTAAATCCAAATCAACTATTTCACAGGATTGCATGTGTTGTAAAAATCGAACAGGAATTGAAAGAATGTTTGCACTACGAACTGGCACCTCTCCACAAGCACTGTCAGAAATGAAACTTGTTATTGAAGGGATGTGTAATCAGCTGTGCATTACCAGAAAATCCCATATTTGTTCTTGATGGTGGTGACCTTCTTCACAGAGTTCCTTGGCCACAACCTGAAACTTATGGTGAAATATGTGAAGTGTACTTGAGTTATGTAAGGAGGACTTATGGCCAAAATGTAGTAGTTGTGTTTGATGGATATCAATCAAGTACTAAGGATGTAGCACATTGAAGATGTGCTTCTGATAAATCAAGCAGAAACTTCGCTGTCAATACCTCTACGAATGCAATTGTTGCCAAGCATAAATTCTTGGCCAACACAGAAAATAAAATAAGTTTTGGTAAGGAGCTTGCTAACCACCTACGCCAAGCAATTTATGCAGTATTCCATGCTCCTGCAGATGTGTATACACTCATAGTTGGTACAAGTACTATAGGAATGACGGTCCGGGCACAGGCTTCAGGCTGAGGCGCCTGAGGTGCTGAGCGCCATATTGGATTGTGACGTCACGGCGGCCATCTTGGATGGTTTTGACCTTGACCTTGAATTTGTCCTTCAAAACTTGTCAAAATTCGCCAAAATTGGGCAAAATTTGCCCAAAATTCCTCAAAAATCGCCAAAATTTCCATTTCTGTGGAAAAAAATTCCGCCAAAAAATCTCAAAAAATTCCACAAATGAAAAAATTCTCTTTAAGAGGGAAAAAATCCCGTTTCGAGGGAAAATTTCCCGTTTTTAGTCCTTAAAAATCCCGGCGGCTAGAAATGTCCATATAGAGGCTTAAGCATCCATGTCTACAGCCTCCTTTAAGCCTCTGACGTCATCATAGAATATGTCATATTGGATTATGATGTCACCGTTTCAATTTTTGTTACGGTCGCCATCTTTAAAATTTTTATTTATTATCCGATTTTATTGAAAAATATTTAAAAATTTATAAAAAAATTCAATTATTAAATTTTAATAAAAAAATATTTTAAAAACAAACATTTACGACACGGAGCTCGGAGTCCGCGGTTCGAACCCGGTGAGGGCAAAAAAATAAAAATGACGACCGATCCTTTCCCCGCGGTGTCTGCTGGCATACTGACTTCCACCACTTTTTTTCAAAGCATATATATCGTCACCTAGTATGATGTCATGTCCGCCATCTTGTCTTCTATGCTGGAACCATCATCATTGTATCGTCGGCGAGAGTGCGCTGATGACATGTTAGTTTAATTCTTATCTGCTAGAGTGCAGTAATTATTTATTATTATTGCTGTGACACCCGCCATCTTGAAATTTGGACGCCATCTTGAAAATCTGTAATTATTTAGCTAGAAATTCGGGAAATGTTCCAAAATTCATTAAATAAATCACTCATTAATCTACATATTGATTCGATCGATTCCCGTCCTCGGTTCGAAACCCGATCGATGCAATAATGTTTAATTTTATGAAAAAAATAATAATTTCAATAAACCATGTTCAACATTCGTAAAGAGACTCTAAATCCTCTACGACCATCATCCTATCAGACATCAAGACCACCATATTGGAAATGCATAATTTTAATGCTATAGATTCGGGAGAAAGTTCAAAATTCATTAAATAAATTTGTAATCTATATACTGATTGATTCGATCGAATCCTGTCCTTGGTTCGATCCCTGGCCGATACAAAACAACTTTAATATTATAAAAAAGTACCACTAAAGTGTAAGGTTCGAGAAAATAAAAACACCACAAGTTCTATTAAAAAAACTTTTATTACATAAATTCTACACTACTACAAGTACAAAAAAATACACAGTCAAAGAAAAAAGTTTTGTGGATTCCTTGACTCAAACAGTCTTCTTAATGGATGAAGTAAGTCTTTTACATGTTCGTAAATGTCTATTCAGTTTATCAGGTCGACATATTGGTACACCACAATTTTCACACAAAGATGAATTATCGACTTCATTAAAAGGACAGTGATATATTTCGTGTCGTTGTGCACTTTGAATATTTGCCAATTTTTTGTTACAAAATATACAGCTTGATTCCGATGAATGTACAGCCAGTCTATCACAATTCCTGAGGTGCCGTTTTAATCTTCCATATTGTACAAACTTGCTTAAACACCTGTTGCACTGATATTTAATGCGTTCAGAGTTATTACTACAATTGTGTATTACATGGTCCCGTAATTCCAAGTTTTTGATATTTTCACAGTACGTGCAGTCGGATGATGGAACACCGCTGGATGCTCCTTCCTTCATCAATGGCACTGGAATTGTTGACAACCATTGTAACACTGCTGACATGTTAACTTCTGAAGCCGTTGAGGTCTGCTCTGCAGAAGATGTTGCACGCGTCGAAATCTCCTGCTGTGCTGAGAGAGCAGGTGTAGCTGTAGACATCGTTGTCATCGTGCTCTGAACTGATGATGGTAGACGTTCGATCCAGGTTGGTGTAGATAGTGGTAATGATGACATCGAGTTCTCAAGAATAGCTAGATACCGGTCTATTATGTTATACAAGTCTAACTATCCGATCCGTTCATCACCGCAGTCAGAGACGGACAAGTTCATATCACCAGGGTCTCACTTATATAGTCTCATCAGCTGGTTCAACACATGAGTCAAAACAATAACCATGATTATTATACTCGCACTTAACTTTCTCGGAGCATTTTTTATAATGAAGATGTAAGCTATCAAGACGTGAAATTAGTTTATTGCACTTATTGCACTGAAATTGTATTCTTTTAACATTATTAGAACAACTGCTTCTTTCATGTCTGCGAGCATTTGAGGTGATAGTAAATGATGCGTAACAGTATTTGCACTGACGCAATGTACGCTCTTCATTAGTGGAAGTATCCATTGCTGATGATGAAACTTCGGATGATGGCGGTATCACATCTGTTGAAATCTCCTCCAATGTTGACGTCGTCGTAGTTGCCAACGGGATCTGCACCTTCTCCGCCGTAGCTGTCGTAAAGGTTCCCGTAGACGATGGTACAACCTCCGAGTTCGACGTTAAAGTCGGTAAAGATGCCATCGAGTTCGCAAGAACAGGTAATTACGCGATTTATGCACCAGATTAAACAAACTAGGAGATCCTTACACTGCCGACGTCAGTAACAAACTGAGCGTCCAGCTGTCTAGGACTCGCTTATATACATGCACCATATGGAATAATACGCTAGTCAAATCAAGAACCATCTACAATAATACTAGAGTCAAAACAACATTTAAAATAGAAGGACCATACACGAAAAGGCAGCACATTTGGAAGCACCGTCAACGAAAAGGCAGCACATTTGGAAGCACCTACAACGAAAAGGCAGCCCATTTGGAAGCACCGACAACGAAAAGACAGCACATTTAGAAGCACCGACATCGAAAAGGCAGCACATTTGGAAGCACCGACAACGAAAAAGCAGTACATTTGGAAGCACCGACAACGAAAAGGCAGCACATTTGGAAGCACCAACAACGAAAAGGCAGCACATTTGGAAGCACCGACAACGAAAAGGCAGCACATTTGGAAGCACCGACAACGAAAAGTCAGCACATTTGGAAGCACCGCCAACGAAAAGGCAGCATATTTTGGATGCACCATCATAAAGGCAGCATATTTTGGAAGCACCATCGAATAAGGAAGCACATTTGGAAGCTCCATCAAAAAAAAAAAAAAAGGCAAAAAGGAAGCACAAGTTACGAGATCTAAGTCTTAGTTAGAAATCAGAATACAAGAAATAAAAACATTAAATTCTTAAAATTTAATTATTTATTTTATTTCTTTACATTATACAAATGCAAGTAATGCCAAGCCATTATTGTATGTAGCCAGCTTTCCTCAGTTCCTTGAGTATGAAGGATATTTCTTTGATGCACGAATAGTTTCCTGCACAAAGTGAACCATGTAGAAGTCTTAGCCGGTCAACCAATATGTTTTGATCTTTCCATGATGTGTAATCATTCTCTTCTACCACCATCTTCCTTGCACGTTTATAATAAATATTATGATCTCTGGTGTCTTCCGTTTTACCACCAACCTCAGGGTAACTTTCATTTTTGAGACGGTGATCATCACAAGCTTGATCAGATTTATTTAATATATCACGTCGTTTCCATCGTTTCGGTCTCAGGACACCGCCACATTCTTCGATCTTGTCAGCTTTAGGTACTTGTTCATAGTCTATGTCTTTGTCTCAGCCTCAGAGTCACTGTAACAATCACCGTAGAAGGAATCGTCTTCACCCAATTTACCGTAATAATTCGATGTTGATGATATCGAAGTGTCTTCATCGTCTTCATGCTTCCTTTTTAGGAGTCCATCATTTCTACAAAGTAGGAAAGATCTACTTGAATTCGGCTGGAATATATTCTCACTTTTCACGTTAAGGATTCTTCCATTGATTCATTCTTCCGTAAATCATCAACCTCCTTTAATTTAAAATATTTGTCGAGATCGGAAGAGCCAAGAAAATTATTGTCGTAATGCAGATCACTCTTCCTTAGTCTAGTAGATTCATCGTTGTCCTCTAGCTTGTACGCAGGCTTGGCGTTACAAGTTCTGCCATGTCTTTTTAGGTTCTCTCTCCGCGTAAACGACTTGCTACATCGAACACAACTTATCATATTGCGCAGTGGATTTTTAACACAGTCATT
The DNA here is from genome assembly GCF_032445375.1 of Bacillus rossius redtenbacheri. Classification (NCBI taxonomy): domain Eukaryota; kingdom Metazoa; phylum Arthropoda; class Insecta; order Phasmatodea; family Bacillidae; genus Bacillus; species Bacillus rossius. Next base: position 232,928,912 of record NC_086330.1, read on the forward strand.
CTTCTCGTGTTGTCTTTTATTCTTTCTCAAGATAAACTCTTTGCTGCAAAACTTACACCTATGATCTTTCGATACAGCGCCAGATCCCAAATCGGAATTCATATTAGTTACTGAGACTAATGCCAGATACCAATTGAGTGTTTTAAATTAGATTCAATACTTAAATATAAATTTTTTCATATTTCATCAGCGAGAATTAATATATCTCATGCAAAAGTACTTTATGCATGTAGTTCTGCTTTTCAACAACAGATTTCGCCACATGTTGCTTGCAGGTAAATAATATTTAGTTCTTTTATGCGGGATGCGGGATGCTCACTAACGATCGCAAAAGAAGGATGGCTTCGCTAGACTCCAAGGAAAAGGAAGTTCGTCTTGCATGTTGGTGCTCCACAGATGTCTCATGGCGTAATATTAATTTGACTGAGTAATGATATTTGTTAATTCCACCTGATAAAAATTTTGCAAGTTTTGATTTAGTAGCAGAAATTATCGAATTAAATGTAACTCCAAATAAAATGACATGTCTCATTAGACCAAAAAAAATTCCATGCAGAGAGCGGTTTCTCAGAATAGTCAGAAACACTTGAAGAAACCACAGGAATGATTGCAAGAACACGGGAAAAACCATAAAAATATTGTCAAGAATAATCAGGAGCACACTGAGAAAACCACCATAATATTAACAATAATAATCGGAAGCACACGGAGAAAACCATCATAATATTGACCAGATTAATCGGAAGCACACAGAGAAAACCACCACATGTTTTCTTTGATATCATTAAATTACAAGAAAAAATATTTAAAAATAAAAATAAATTAATAAAAAAATAAAAAAATAAAAAAATGCATAAATTTCTAAATTGTACAAGAAATCTATCTTTGTTCAACAATGATAAGTTTACAAGCTAGCAAAAACTGTTTATGCATTTTTTTATTTTTTTATTAATTTATTTTTATTTTTAAATATTTTTTCTTGTAATTTAATGATATCAAAGAAAACATGTGGTGGTTTTCTCTGTGTGCTTCCGATTAATCTGGTCAATATTATGATGGTTTTCTCCGTGTGCTTCCGATTATTATTGTTAATATTATGGTGGTTTTCTCAGTGTGCTCCTGATTATTCTTGACAATATTTTGATGGTTTTTCCCGTGTTCTTGCAATCATTCCTGTGGTTTCTTCAAGTGTTTCTGACTATTCTGAGAAACCGCTCTCTGCATGGATTTTTTTTTGGTCTAATGAGACATGTCATTTTATTTGGAGTTACATTTAATTCGATAATTTCTGCTACTAAATCAAAACTTGCAAAATTTTTATCAGGTGGAATTAACAAATATCATTACTCAGTCAAATTAATATTACGCCATGAGACATCTGTGGAGCACCAACATGCAAGACGAACTTCCTTTTCCTTGGAGTCTAGCGAAGCCATCCTTCTTTTGCGATCGTTAGTGAGCATCCCGCATCCCGCATAAAAGAACTAAATATTATTTACCTGCAAGCAACATGTGGCGACATCTGTTGTTGAAAAGCAGAACTACATGCATAAAGTACTTTTGCATGAGATATATTAATTCTCGCTGATGAAATATGAAAAAATTTATATTTAAGTATTGAATCTAATTTAAAACACTCAATTGGTATCTGGCATTAGTCTCAGTAACTAATATGAATTCCGATTTGGGATCTGACGCTGTATCGAAAGAACATAGGTGTAAGTTTTGCAGTAAAGAGTTTATCTTGAGAAAGAATAAAAGACAACACGAGAAGAATGACTGTGTTAAAAATCCACTGCGCAACATGATAAGTTGTGTTCGATGTAGCAAGTCGTTTACGCGGAGAGAGAGCCTAAAAAGACATGGCAGAACTTGTAGCGCCAAGCCTGCTTACAAGCTAGAGGACAACGATGAATCTACTAGCCTAAGGAAGAGTGATCTGCATTACGACAATAATTTTCTTGGCTCTTCCGATCTCGACAAAGAACTTAAATTGAAGAAGGTTGATGATTTACGGAAGAATGAAGACAATGTAAGAATCCTTAGCGTGAAAAGTGAGAATATATTCCAGCCGAATTCAAGTAGATCTTTCCTACTTTGTAAAAATGATGGACTCCTAAAAAGGAAGCATGAAGACGATGAAGACACTTCAACATCATCAACATCGAATTATTACGGTAAATTGGGTGAAGACGATTCCTTCTACGGTGATTGTTACAGTGACTCCGAGGCTGTTGACAAAGACATAGACTATGATGAAGCACCTAAAGTTGCCAAGATCGAAGAATGTGGCGTTGTCCTGAGACCGAAACGATGGAAACGACGTGATATATTAAATAAATCTGATCAAGCTTGTGATGATCACCATCTCAAACATGAAAGTTACCCTGAGGTTGGTGGTAAAACGGAAGACACCAGAGATCATAATATTTATTATAAAGGTGCAAGGAAGATGGTGGTAGAAGAGAATGATTACACTTCATGGAAAGATCCAAACATATTGGTTGACCGGCTAAGACTTCTACATGGTTCGCTTTGTGCAGAAAACTATTCGTGCATCAAAGAAATATCCTTCATACTCAAGGAACTGAGGAATGCTGGCTACATACAATAATGGCTTTTTTTACTTGCATTTGTATAATGTAAAGCAATAAAATAAATAACTTAAATTATAAGAATTTAATGTTTTTATTTTTGTATTATGATTTCTAACTAAGACTTAGATCTCGTAACTTGAGCTTCCTTTTAGCCTTTGGAGCTTCCAAATGTGCTGCCTTTTCGATGATGGTGCTTCCAAATGTGCTGCCTTTTCGTTGTCGGTGCTTCCAAATGTGCTGCCTTTTCGTTGTCGGTGCTTCCAAATGTGCTGCCTTTTCGTTGTCGGTGCTTCCAAATGTGCTGCCTTTTCGTTGTCGGTGCTGCCAAATGTGCTGCCTTTTCGTAGTCGGTGCTGCCAAATGTGCTGCCTTTTCGTTGTCGGTGCTTCCAAATGTGCTGCCTTTTCGTTGTCGGTGCTTCCAAATGTGCTGCCTTTTCGTAGTCGGTGCTTCCAAATGTGCTTCCTTTTCGTTGTCGGTGCTTCCTTTTCGTTGTCGGTGCTTCCAAATGTGCTGCCTTTTCGTTGTCGGTGCGTCCAAAATGTGCTGCCTTTTCGTTGTCGGTGCTTCCAAATGTGCTGCCTTTTCGTTGTCGGTGCTTCCAAATGTGCTGCCTTTTCGTAGTCGGTGCTTCCAAATGTGCTGCTTTTTCGTTGTCGGTGCTTCCAAATGTGCTGCCTTTTCGTTGTCGGTGCGTCCAAAATGTGCTGCCTTTTCGTTGTCGGTGCTTCCAAATGTGCTGCCTTTTCGTTGTCGGTGCTTCCAAATGTGCTGCCTTTTCGTTGTCGGTGCTTCCAAATGTGCTGCCTTTTCGTTGTCGGTGCTTCCAAATGTGCTGCCGTTTCGTTGTCGGTGCTTTCAAATGTGCTGCCTTTTCGTTGTATGTGCTTCCAAATGTGCTGCCTTTTCTTTGTCGGTGCTTCCAAATGTGCTTCCTTTTCGTTGGCGGTGCTGCCTTTTCTTTGTCGGTGCTTCCAAATGTGCTGCCTTTTCGTTGATGGTCCTTCTATTTTAATGTTGTTTTGACTCTAGTATTATTGTAAATGGTTCTTGATTTGACTAGCGTATTATTCCATACGGTGCATGTATATAAGCGAGTCCTAGACAACAGGACGCTCAGTTTGTTACTGACGTCGTCGGTGTAAGGATCACCTAGTTTGTTTCATCTGGTGCATTAATCACGTAATTACTTTTCTTGCAAACTCGATGGCATCTTTACCGACTTTAACGACGAACTAGATGGAGGTTGTACCATCGACTGCGGGAACCATGACGTCAGCGTCGACGATGGTGGAGCAGATTCCGTTGGCAACGTTGATGTCAACACTGGAGGAGACTTCAACAGACGTGGTACCGCCAGCAGAAGAGACTTTAATGCTGCTAGTGCTGGCTGCACAGGGAAACTCGACGAACGCTGGTTCGTCATCAATGGAGACTTCAATGGATGCCGAATCGACAACAACTAACGAACATCGGTGCTGTTACTGCGACAAGATTTTCTCAAACAACAGCAATGCTCGACGACATGAGAATAGAGAATGTGCCAAGAAACTATATCGTAAAATGTTTGATTGTGAGAAATGTCATAAGCAGTTTGCCAGAAAAGATAATATGAAAACGCACATGAAGGCATGCAAAGGTCCTGCTGTTCGGTAGAAAGTAAAGGTTTCAGCGCAACAACGATGCATTGATGTTCATAAGAGTATGCCTGGAGATGGTGCAACTGCGGCAACGTCAGTATCTGGATCGGGTCTGAAAGGATCGTCTTCATCACCACGGTATCCTTGCAGCTACTGTGATACGTCGTTCGCATTTTCCCATGATGCACGAAGACATGAGTGGAGCAAATGCACGAAGAATCCTTCTCGCATGAAGTTTCGATGTGATGAGTGCCTTAAATGGTTTACTCGAATTGACAGTTTGCGACATCATGCGAAAAAATGTAAAGGTGGAGTCTGTGCTCCTACTGCTGAACTACCTGCAGAAATTTCGACTCCTCGCTTTAGATTGGAGACATGAAAGCGTACAACCAAAGAAACCGATGTGCAGCAACCGATTGGTATGACGTCTGAACATGGAACTAAACCTAAGACTGTGTTCGGAGCATTACAAGTGAACGATAATGGCTTCTACTTGGTGCAGTCTGCATTTCGTGGAACATTGAAAGACTACTATTATTTAAATACGTTAGGTGAGTCGACGGACATTTGTAATTTTCTTGATGATATCAGAGAGGACATAATCAATCAGCTTACTGATGATGTAGCAACAAACGGACCTTTGAAATATAACTTGTGGTTGGACTGTATATATGGAAAGCCATATCCGTTCGATGACAAAGTGAAGAAGTGTGCATTCAAGACATCGGCTGCAGTAATTTACAGTTCTAACGATGTGAAGCAAACTGTTAAAAACGGTATCCAGAAACTCTGTCAAGAAGAGGTGGACTATGTCTGTAAAGGTTCTGGCTGGACTCTGTCTAGTATAAACCGATTGGAGCTAAGAATTAGTCATTTCACACCGCTGCGGAACTAAATGATTATAAGATTGCTGGCTTTCGCAAATGATCATGTAGTAGAATAGAAATTATGTAATAAATATTATGTTTGTAAAAGAACTTGTGGTGTTTAATTCCTCGAACCTGTTACTATTATGTTAAATTGATGTTATATTTAATTTTTTTGCATCGTCCTAGATCGTACCAAGGACCTTAGTCGACCTAATCGATCAGTATATAGATTACAAATTTATTTAATGAATTTTGGAATTTTTCCCGAATTTCTAGCTAAATAATTATGGATTTTCAAGATGGCGGCCAAATGACAAGATGTCGGGTGTCACAGCAATAATAAATGATTACTGCACTCTAGCGGATAAGAATTAAACTAACATGGCGTCAGCGCACTCTCGCCGACGATACACTGATGATGGCTTCCAGCAGACGAGGACAAGATGGCGGACATGACGTCACACTACCTGACGATATATATATGCTTTGAAAAAAAAGTGGAGGGAGTCAGTATGCCTGCGTCCACCGCGGGGGAAGGATCGGTCGTCATTTTTTAATTTTTTTGCCTCTGTCGGGTTCGAACCGAGGACTCCGAGCTCCGTGTCGTTAATGTTTGTTTTTTATAAATATTTTATTAAATTTATATTATTTAAATTTTTTTATAATTTTTTAATTTTTTTCATTAAAATCGGATAATAAATTTAAAGATGGCGGCCGTAACGGAAATTGCAATGGTGACGTCATAATTCAAAATGTCGGATAACACAATGCCGGAATTTTCTAGAAAACGAAATGACGTCATCCAAGATGGCGGATCCAAGATGGCCGTCGGGGTCAAGGTCAAAGGTCAAGGTCACATCCTGGTAGAGGCTTAACTGAGGCTTGAGTTAAGGATGCTTAAGCCTCTATCAGGACATTTCTAGCCATTGGGATTTTTAAGGAATAAAACGGGAAATTTTCCCTCGAAACGGGAATTTTTCCCTCGAAAACGGGAAATTTTTTCTTAAAACGGGAAATTTTGGGTCATTATGAGTCAATTTTGAGGAATTTTTGCCGCCGTGACGTCACAAATCCAAGATGGCGGAGCCGGCTCTCGGCTCCACGCGCCAGCGCCAGATCTAGTACCGGCTATGTTATACTACTCTCGTAACTTGTGCTTCCTTTTTGCCTTTTTTTTTGTTTATGGAGCTTCCAAATGTGTTTCCTTATTCGATGGTGCTTCCAAAATGTTCTGCCTTTATGATGGTGCATCCAAAATGTGCTGCCTTTTCGTTGGCGGTGCTTCTAAATGTGCTGACTTTTCGTTGTCGGTGCTTCCAAATGTGCTGCCTTTTCGTTGTTGGTGCTTCCAAATGTGCTGCCTTTTCGTTGTCGGTGCTTCCAAATGTGCTTCCTTTTCGTTGTCGGTGCTTCCAAATGTGCTTCCTTTTCGTTGTCGGTGCTTCCAAATGTGCTGCCTTTTCGTTGTCGGTGCTTCCAAATGTGCTACCTTTTCGTTGTCGGTGCTTCCAAATGTGCTGCCTTTTCGTTGTCGGTGCTTCCAAATGTGCTGTCTTTTCGTTGTCGGTGCTTCCAAATGTTTTGCCTTTTCGTTGTCGGTGCTTCCAAATGTGCTGCCTTTTCGTTGACGGTGCTTCCAAATGTGCTGCCTTTTCGTGTATGGTCCTTCTATTTTAAATGTTGTTTTGACTCTAGTATTATTGTAGATGATTCTTGATTTGACTAGCGTATTATTCCATACGGTGCATGTATATAAGCGAGTCCTAGACAGCTGGACGCTCAGTTTGTTACTGACGTCGGCGGTGTAAGGATCACCTTTTTTTTAATCTGGTGCATTAATCGTGTAATTACCGGTTCTTGCGAACTCGATGGCATCTTTACCGACTTTAACGTCGAACTCGGAGGTTGTACCATTGTCTACGGGAACCTTTACGACAGCTACGACGGAGAAGGTGCAGATCCCGTTAGCAACGACGACGACGTCAACATTGGAGGAGATTTCAACAGATGTGATACCACCATCATCCGAAGTTTCATCATCAGCAGTGGATACTTCCACTAATGAAGAGCGTACATTGCGTCAGTGCAAATACTGTGACGCATCATTTACTATCACCTTAAATGCTCGCAGACATGAAAGAAGCAGTTGTTCTAATAATGTTAAAAAAATACAATTTTAGTGCAATAAGTGCAATAAACTAATTTAACGTCTTGATAGCTTACATCTTCATTATAAAAAATGCTCCGAGAAAGTTTAGTGCGAGTATAATGAACATGGTTATTGTTTTGACTCATGTGTTGTACCAGCTGATGAGACTATATACCTAAGTGAGAACCTGGTGATATGAACTTCAGTCCGTCTCTGACTGCGGTGATGAACGGATCGGATAGTTAGACTTGTATAACATAATATACCGGTATCTAGCTATTCTTGAGAACTCGATGTCATCATTACCATTATCTACACCAACCTGGATCGAACGTCTACCATCATCAGTGCAGAGCACGATGACAACGATGTCTACAGCTACACCTGCTCTCTCAGCACAGCAGGAGATTTCAACACGTGCAACATCTTCTGCAGAGCAGACCTCAACGGCTTCAGAAGTTAACATGTCAGCAGTGTTACAATGGTTGTCAACAATTCCAGTGCCATTGATGAAGGAAGGAGCATCCAGCGGTGTTCCATCACCCGACTGCACGTACTGTGAGAAGATCAAAAACTTGGAATTACGGTACCATGTAATACACAATTGTAGTAATAACTCTGAACGCATTAAATATTAGTGCAACAGGTGTTTAAGAAAGTTTGTACAATATGGAAGATTAAAACAGCACCTCAGGAATTGTGATAGACTGGCTGTACATTCATCGGAATCAAGCTGTATATTTTGTAACAAAACATTGGCAAATATTCAAAGTGCACAACGACACGAAATATATCACTGTCCTTTTAATGAAGTTGATAATTCATCTTTGTGTGAAAATTGTGGTGTACCAATATGTCGACCTGATAAACTGAATAGACATTTACGAACATGTAAAAGACTTACTTCATCCATTAAGAAGACTGTTTGAGTCAAGGAATCCACAAAACTTTTTTCTTTGACTGTGTATTTTTTTTTGTACTTGTAGTAGTGTAGAATTTATGTAATAAAAGTTTTTTTAATAGAACTTGTGGTGTTTTTATTTTCTCGAACCTTACACTTTAGTGGTACTTTTTAATATTAAAGTTGTTTTGTATCAGCCAGGGATCGAACCAAGGACAGGAATCGATCGAATCAATCAGTATATAGATTACAAATTTATTTAATGAATTTTGAACTTTTTCCAGAATCTATAGCATTAAAATTATGCATTTCCAATATGGTGGTCTTGATGTCTGATAGGATGATGGTCGTAGAGGATTTAGAGTCTCTTTACGAATGTTGAACATGGTTTATTGAAATTATTTTTTTTTTACATAAAATTAAACATTATTGCATCGATCGGGTATCGAATCGAAGACGGGAATCGATCGAATCAATATGTAAATTAATGAGTGATTTATTTAATGAATTTTGGAACTTTTCCCGAATTTCTAGCTAAATAATTATGGATTTTCAAGATGGCGTCCAAATTTTAAGATGGAGGGTGTCACAGCAATAATAATAAATGATTACTGCACTCTAGCGGATAAGAATTAAGCTAACATGTCATTAGCGCACTCTTGCCGACGATACAATGATGATGGCTTCCAGCATCGAAGACAAGATGGCGGACATGACGTCATACTAGGTGACGATATATATGCTATTTTTTTTGCCCTCACCGGGTTCGAAACGCGGACTCCGAGCTCCGTGTCGTAAATGTTTCTTTTTTAAATATTTTTTTATTAAAATTTATTAATGATTTTTTTTAACTTTAAATTTTTTTCATTAAAATCGGATAACAAATAAAAATTTTAAAGATGGCGACCATAGCAAAAATTGCAATGGTGACGTCATAATCCAATATGACATATTCCATGATGACGTCAGAGGCTTATCGGAGGCTGTAGACATGGATGCTTAAGCCTCTATATGGACATTTCTAGCCGCCGGGATTTTTAAGGACTAAAAACGGGAAATTTTCCCTCGAAACGGGATTTTTTCCCTCGAAAAGAGAAATTTTTCATTTGTGGAATTTTTTGAGATTTTTTGGCGGAATTTTTTTCCACAGAAATGGAAATTTTGGCGATTTTTGAGGAATTTTGGGCAAATTTTGCCCAATTTTGGCGAATTTGACAAGTTTTGAAGGACAAATTCAAGGTCAAGGTCAAAGGTCAAGGTAAAAACCATCCAAGATGGCCGCCGTGACATCACAATCCAATATGGCGGTCAGCACCTCAGGCGCCTCAGCCTGAAGCCTGTGCCCGGACCGTCATTCCTATACCACTGGTACAGCCTTGGAGGAAGCAAGGAAAGGTCGTAACTCAGTTGTGGTTGGGGAAGACTCGGACCTATTTGTACTTATTGCAGGCTTGGCTCGTACAAACGAGGAGGTGCATATACTAACTCCGAGCAGTTCTAATACACAGAAGAAGATTTATAGCAGCTTGAAGATGAAGAAGGATTGGGAAACATGATAGAACACATTATGTTCATACATGCTATTGACGACGTTAGGGCCGTTCCCGTGGTTCGGAGTCGCTGCCCAGCTGCTCCGGTAGAGAGGGTACGTGCCACGTGGCAAGGGAACTACCCTAACTTAGGTGGAATAAAAGAGTTTTGACGTTAAGGTGTGTTTAATGCACACGTCACACTGTACATGGGCTGTCACGGCTCCCCTCTGTGACAGTCCATCAGGGCGAGGCCCGGCTCCACGCACCTTGAGCGCGACACGACACTACCAGTGACCTGACTGGCGGTGACACGACAGTGACGCGACTGACAGTGGCGTGGATGACGGTGACGTGACTGGCAGTGACGCGATTGACGATGACATGAAAGACTGACGTAACTGCCGACGCGAACGACGGTGACGTGACTCCCGGTGACGTGATTGACGGTGACGTAACTGACGACGCGAACGACTGACGGTGACGTGACCTTCGCGACCGCGCTCTCTCATGCCACTTCGGCGACTGACTCCACCCACGCTCCGCGACGTCTCAGCGGCCTCCCCCCTTGCCGCGTGCACATGAATCTCCCCTCTTTTCTTCGTGTGCGAGTGCGTGGAGCCACATGGTCACAGGCGGGGAGACGCGACTCAGTCGCCCGGGAAACACATTTTATCCGTTTTGAACTCAACACAATATCAACACAACAAGACAAATAGATATTCACACCCTTACATAATTACATAAACAAAACCTGTTACACTTTTGCGCACGGGCGCCGGCGCACACGCAAGCCTGAAGCAGCGACGGGCAATAATGGCCTCAGCGAGCCGGAGGAGCACTTGGGACGACGTCAAATGCTCCCCCCTCCCCGAGGTCATTTTGCCTGCTGATGCTACGATCACACGCACTTCACCATTAACACTCGGCACTCGGGCGTTCATATTGGCATCCCATGGGCGGAAGTAGGAGTAACCTGCTGGGTGAGTACCCATGGCCAATAGTCTAGCAGGTAGGAGGGAGGCCTGCGCTGACGAGTGGAATGGCGGGCTATTTCCGGAACCTGGGGATTCGGTGCAGTGTCTGGGTGCATAGGTGGGGATCTGTCCCCTTCCTTCACCTCATCAAGGAGTTCAATGATGACCCCTTCCTCGGGACCACAGGGCCCTTCAGGTGAATAACCTATGTGGTGGTGGTACTCATCCCCGTTTAACCCTTCCATTACTTCCTCGGGGAATACTATTTTAGGGATGGTGTCAATGGTTGGTAACTCAGGGTCCTCTTCATCAGGGATTGGGGTAAGGGATGTGTTAAAGACGGAGTTTTGGGCATCCCTGGAGTCCAGCCTGTCAGCAAGCTCATCCAGGTGGTCCATGGTGAAACCGTTGGGCTCATACCCATATGCTTGTTGGGTGGGCGTAGCTTCTCGGGAAAATACTGGAGCTTTGGGATTTAAAGAATTCTCGCAACCTGCTGGGTTGGTATTGCCAGTGACCATTTCGTCACCGAAGTTCGTCGGCACCAAAGGTGAGTCCGATCTCCTTCCTTCCCTACTGCAGTGGTTTCTTCCAGGGTCGGTGTCTAGGGGCATCGGGTCAGAATTGGCACAATGGCCTCCTCGTGGTGTCTCTGGTTGGTCCCTGGGGCAGTCCTGGTCTGTAAAACTATCTGCGGCTCCTACGGTTGATGGCTGCTGCGGCATCGGGACCGTGGCTAGCCGCAAGGCATCACGGTGTATTTTGGCCATTCGGCCATTCGGCTGCCGCACCAGGTAAGTGGTCATCCCCAAGCGAGCCACCACCTCCCTGGGCTCGGACCACTTGGGCGCGAGGCCCGCGCAAAACCCACGGCCCTTGGCTGACAGATGCTGGAGCCTTACATGCACAAACTGTCCTGGAATGATCTGCGGGGGTGGATTTAGGGACTGGGGTGTTCGATGATCCAAAAACTGGGCCTGATGCCTGCGTGCCCCAGCCCGTAGGTCCTCTACCGGGAAAGGTTCTTCTGTGTGAATGACGCCCAGTTCGGCTGGCAATGCTAAGTTGTGACCATGGAGCAGCTCAGCTGGAGAATATCCCGTTACCTCGTTCGTGCGCCGGCGGAGGCAGTACAAGAGGGTGGGGAGGTGAATGTCCCACTTAGTGTGGTCCTCATCAAGGCGGATACGGAGCTGGGTCTTAATGTCTTGGTTGCGGCGTTCAGTGGGATTTGATCTGGGATGATAGGTAGGGGTGGTGTGATGATGGACCCCCCACCGCCCACATGCCTTCCGCCAGCTGTGACCCGTAAATTGGACTCCATTATCCGTGAGCAGCACTCTCGGATACCCATACCGTGGGAACACCTCTCGGTCCAGTAGGGCGATGATTGTTCCCGCCTTGACATTGGCGACAGCAAACGCCTCGGTCCATCGCGTAAACACATCAGTGACTACAATGATGAACCGCTTTCCCCGGGAGGTGCGTGGGTAGGGGCCCATAATGTCAAGAGCCACCTCGTGGAATGGGTGGTCAGGGCGTCGGGGAACCTGTTGCTCCACGCCATCAGGTCGACGCGCCTTACACTGTTGGCAGCGTTGGCACTCACGCACGAACTGCTTAACGTCGGCCGTGACCTCCGGCCAGTGGAACGTCCTGCGGATTTCTCGCAGGGTCTGTTCAGCCCCAGGGTGCCCCGCCAGCTCATGACTGTGGAAGAACAGTAGGATGGCTGGCCGTGCAGCAGGGGGTGCATGAATACTCCAGCGGCTTCCTCTGCGAACACCACGGGTCTGAAGCATGCCATCGAGACTACGCTGATAGGGAAATGCTTGGTCGCCACACTCGGCCAGTCGGGCTCGTGTTTGTGGGTCGTCCTGCTGGGCGTCACGCACGTGAGTCACCAGCTCTGCCATGGTGGCGAATTGGATGGCCGGCTCTGGTGTGCTGGGCCCAGGCAGCATGTACAGTAAGGCATCGTTGGGGGCCGGGTCCGAATAGTTGGTAATCGGAACCGGGGGTAGGAGGTTGTCCCACCCCTGGTCATCGTAGACTATGGTTCTGGGGTCCGGGTGCCGGGAAAGCTCGTCAGCGAGCTCATTTTCCCGGCCGGGTACATGTTCCACCGTGAAGTGGAAGCTTTGGAGGAGAAGGGCCCACCGGGTAAACTTTGACTTGCCCTCCTGCACGGAATCCAGCCATTTGAGGCACTGGCTGTCCGTGCGGAGAATGAAGGGGCGCCCCTCGAGGTAGTGTCGGTATCTTTTTAGTGCCCACACCACAGCGAGGCACTCTTGCTCATTGACATGGTATCGTCTTTCCGCTGGGCCAAACTTGGCACTCGCGTACTCGACGATACGTCTCTGGCCTTGGCCGTCCAGCTGGTACAGCACCACCCCCATGCCTTCCTGGCTGGCATCGGTCTGCACGAACAGTGGTTCGTCCGGCACCAGCCGCGACAGGGTGTGGCAGTTGCGGAGCTGTTGTTTTACCTCGCCCAGGGCCTGGTCGGCGGCCTGGGTCCACCGGAATTTGTGCTTAGGTGAAAGCAGGTCGGTCATTGGCGCGGTAATCGAGGCGAAGTGGGGAATAAATGACCTCAACCAATTCAACAGCCCCATGAGTTTCTGGAGCTGCTTCCGTGTCTTGGGTGCCTGCTTGCCCTCAATAATGGACAGCTGTTTGGGCAGCGGGCGGCATCCCTCTGCGTCCACAATATGGCCCAGAAACTCGATCTCCTCCGCCCCAATGTGGCACTTCCTCGGGGCGCACGTCAGCCCGTGCCTGGCGAGCCGCTCAAACACCAAGGCCAGATGGTGTGCGTGTTCCTCCCACGAACATGACCAGATGATCACATCGTCCAGGTAGGCTTGGGCAAACTTGCCGATGTAGCCATCCAGGACACGGACCATCATGGTCTGGAAGGTCGCAGGAGCATCCATCAGGCCGAACGGCATCGCACAGAACTGGAAGCGCCTGCCGTCTGGGGCGGTAAAGGCTGTTTTGGGGCGGTCGGCGGGGCATACTGGCACTTGCCAGTACCCCGACTTGAGGTCAAGCTTTGAAAAGATGGTGGCTTTCCCCAAGCCAGCGAGGGCATCCGTGATGTTGATTAATGGTGGTGGTGCCGGAATGGTGAGGTGATTTATTGCTTTGAAATTTACGCAAAATCTCAGCGTTCCATCTTTCTTGGTGGCCATTACGATACGACTATTATAAGGTGAATTACTAGGTTCTATGACGCCACTCGCCAGCATCTCCTCGATTTGCGCCTGTATGGCATCCTGTTCACGGGGTCCGAACCCGAACACTTTCTGGAATGGAGGGGTATGGGGCACCAGGGGTATGCTATGCTCTGTAATTGTAGTCCTCTGTAACTGGTCCGCAGCTGCAAACACTTGCGAATGAGCCCTTATCACCTCATCGATGTCGGCGTGGTGCTCGGCTGGAACTCCGTGGGTCAGCTCATCCAAACCTACAACCGTGAGAGGTGGGGATGGAATAGGCCGGTGGATACCGTAGACAGTCCAACGGCCGCGGGTACCAAGGTGCAAGCGCCCGGCACGGACTTCGATTGTGGCATCGACCTGTGCAAGCCAGGGGGCTCCCAGGATAATCTCCTCTCGTAGCTCATGCAACACTATGGCGTCCGTTTGGCTAACATGGTCCCTTATGTGAATTTTTACCTGGGCGCGCCCAGACGTGGGCGCGCAAGCTCCCCTGGTGGCCAGCAGGACTGTCCCAGCCTCAGCTGTCACGTCAGCACCGGCGACGAGGTGAGCGGCAATATAGCTGTGGCTGGCGGCGGTGTCCACCAGCGCCTCCAGTTCCCGGCCGTCCACCCGGACAGGTATGCGCAGTAGACTGCCTTCCTCGGGACCCATGCGCCCGAGCCGGGACAGCGTATCCTCTAGCCCCGCATCTACTGTCGAGGCCCCCAGCGATGTAGGGCGAGCGGCAGAGCTCACCGAAGACTCGGGGCACGGCCCGTCGGGCCGGCGCGGACCGCCCCCGCCGACGTCAGGTGGGCGGGGCGGTAGCTCACTGGCGCCCGTAGCTGCTGGCGGGGACGCCGACGATGTGGGGCGAGCGGCATAGCTCGCCGAAGACTCGGGGCACGGCCCGTCGGGCCGGCGCGGACCGCCCCCGCCGACGTCAGGTGGGCGGGGCGGTAGCTCACTGGCGCCCGCAGCTGCTGGCGGGGACGCCGACAACATGGGGCGAGCGGCATAGCTCGCCGATGACTCGGGGCATGGCCCGTCGGGCCGGCGCGGACCGCCCCCGCCGACGTCAGGTGGCCGGGGCGGTAGCTCACTGGCGCCCGCAGCTGCTGGCGGGGACGCCGACGATGTGGGGCGAGCGGCATAGCTCGCCGAAGACTCGGGGCACGGCCCGTCGGGCCGGCGCGGACCGCCCCCGCCGACGTCAGGTGGGCGGGGCGGTAGCTCACTGGCGCCCGCAGCTGCTGGCGGGGACGCCGACGATGTGGGGCGAGCGGCATAGCTCGCCGAAGACTCGGGGCACGGCCCGTCGGGCCGGCGCGGACCGCCCCCGCCGACGTCAGGTGGGCGGGGCGGTGTGGCTGGTTGGAGTTTCGGAGAGCGGGGCCCAGCTGTCTCATCGCCCTCACCTAGGCGTTTCCCGATGGTGTTGTGTCACCTCCGTTTCCCCCTTCTCCGGCGGCCTTGACGGGGCATTCACGGTGCCAGTGGTACATTTCTGTTGGACAGTACCTGCAGCGGGGAGGCCGCTCTTCGCGGGCTGTCGGGCCTCCGCGTCGCTCCCCTCGGTCGGCCTGCCGCCAGGTCAGCCTCGACTGGCCCTGTGGCTCAAGGTTGCGTCCCCGCGACCCCGGCGACTGGGCGGATCTGTCCGGCGGTGCTGGCGGGCCAGTGTACCGCACCATCGCTCCAGCATCTTCTGGTGACAGCACCGCCGGGGTGGGGTTGGGCCTCCACGGCATCATGGTCTCCGTTGCACTCTGTATGGCCTGGATGTCTCTCTCTGTTTCTCTCGCCATGGCTAGGAAATCGTCCACGCTTCTTCCCGCGGCGTTACGCATGAAAGGTCTTAATTCCGGTGACAGTAGCTCCACAATCACTGGCAGTATCTCGGCGACTGAGCCGCTTGTCGTCAGACGTCGGTGGAGGCGTAGCTTTTGATAAATAAAGCCTTCCACGCTTTCCCCGGCCCGCTGTGTTTGACAGTACAGCTGGTACCGACAGCTGGCACGGGAACGCGCGTCATCAAAACGGGATTCGAACCGGGTAACGAATTCGGTCCAAGACATCCGGTATTCGCCTGCCATCGCCCACCAGGCTTGGGCACTGTCCCGGAGCTGTCCACTAACTCTGTCCGTGAACTCGTCCTCGGGCACCGCGTGTCTTGATAGTCTGTCCCAGCATGCTTGCAGAAATGCATGCGGATCTTCATGTGCTCGCCCCGTGAATACAGGTAGTGACACCGCCACGCTTGCATTTCGCGGTACCGGTTCCGGTTGTGCCTCCCCATGGCGCCGCACACCGTCGTTACAGGCTGCGCATAGAAATAGTCCGTCCCTGAAATTAGCGAATTCGCGTGCAGTCGTGCAAATCCGGTGTCTGACAGTGCCGCACACATAGCACTGCGCCGTCTCGCCTGGTCGCCCGGGACAGCCTACCATCGCGCACGTCACGCGCTCCCTTATCACGGCCCGCTCTGTGCCATGGTTATATATTTCCTTTTTTACAGTCTTTTCCTTAGGGGTACATGAGCACCATAGTGTAGCGCCCTCCCCTCGCAAGCTGCCCTCTCCGTGTGGCTTATGACACACCTGGCAGACCCCGTCCATATTCACGCGCACAGGTGTGTAGCATTCCGCGACATGCGCGGCTGACCGGCCCGTGCGGCGGACCGGGACGTCAAGTGGCGGGGAACAGACAGGCATGGCCCGCCTCCCCCCCTCCACTGACGGAGGTCCCGTTTCCGCACGCTCTTCGTCCCGCGGAAGTTGACCCGGCGGCGCGGTGATCTTGAATGGTCCGACTCGGCTGTACTCGTCGTCGCTCGGCTGGACTCGGCTCCCGCTCGACCCGAAGGGCGCAATTCGCCTGCGCTCATCCGGCGCGATCCCTTGAAGGGGAAAAGGGGGAAGAGCGAACTCACTCGCGCGGCCGAATGAAACCCGATACCTGTGTGACGCGCTCTTATCGCTTGACGGCGCAATCTCACACCATTTTGGCGCGTCGGCTTCCGCTCCCGCGCCGCTCTTGTCCACGCTCGACTCCCTGCAGCATTCTCGCGGCTCCCGAAAGTTTTGAAAATCCGCACTTTTCATGTCCGTTTCTATGTAAAAGCTCATGGTCAGCCCCACGTTGGGCGCCATTTTGACGACGTTAGGGCCGTTCCCGTGGTTCGGAGTCGCTGCCCAGCTGCTCCGGTAGAGAGGGTACGTGCCACGTGGCAAGGGAACTACCCTAACTTAGGTGGAATAAAAGAGTTTTGACGTTAAGGTGTGTTTAATGCACACGTCACACTGTACATGGGCTGTCACGGCTCCCCTCTGTGACAGTCCATCAGGGCGAGGCCCGGCTCCACGCACCTTGAGCGCGACACGACACTACCAGTGACCTGACTGGCGGTGACACGACAGTGACGCGACTGACAGTGGCGTGGATGACGGTGACGTGACTGGCAGTGACGCGATTGACGATGACATGAAAGACTGACGTAACTGCCGACGCGAACGACGGTGACGTGACTCCCGGTGACGTGATTGACGGTGACGTAACTGACGACGCGAACGACTGACGGTGACGTGACCTTCGCGACCGCGCTCTTTCATGCCACTTCGGCGACTGACTCCACCCACGCTCCGCGACGTCTCAGCGGCCTCCCCCCTTGCCGCGTGCACATGAATCTCCCCTCTTTCCTTCGTGTGCGAGTGCGTGGAGCCACATGGTCACAGGCGGGGAGACGCGACTCAGTCGCCCGGGAAACACATTTTATCCGTTTTGAACTCAACACAATATCAACACAACAAGACAAATAGATATTCACACCCTTACATAATTACATAAACAAAACCTGTTACACTTTTGCGCACGGGCGCCGGCGCACACGCAAGCCTGAAGCAGCGACGGGCAATAATGGCCTCAGCGAGCCGGAGGAGCACTTGGGACGACGTCACTATGATGGGCTGTGATACAACATCCAGACCATACAAAAAGGGACATAAAACTGGTTTTAGTAAGCTTAAAGATAACGTTCAACTACAATCTGTTGGGAGAAAATTCAATGATACCGCAGCATCACCAGATGAAATAACAGCTGCAGGTGAGGCATTCTTCATTAAGCTATATGGTGGTAAAATTGAGGATGGTCTAGATACGACTAGATACAAAAAGTACATGCAATGTGTCGGCGGTAAAAAGCCTCTCAACTATGTTCTAGATCTAGCATCCCTCCCACCAACTTCTGCAGCAGCTCGGCAGCACAGTCTACGAGTCTACCATCAAGTCCAGGCATGGTGCAGTAATTATCTCCCAGAAGGTGACTGGGGATGGAAGATAAAACATGGAACATTTAAACCAATTCCTACAACTCTTCCTCCAGCACCAGACTATTTGCTCCATCTTGTGCACTGCAATTGCAAATCTGGTTGTGAAATAAATTGTGATTGCAGGCATTGGCGTAGCTGTGTTCATAAAGTTGGGTGGGACAAATAATGATTTCGATGTCATGTAAACCCATTCCCCTCTTACTAAGACGGGGGTCCGGGAGTCCTCATCCGGAAAATTTATATTTTAAAAGTGCGAAATAGCGCTTTTTAAGCTGTTTTTGTATCTAATTATTAGATACATCGATGTTAAAATTATTAATGTTTCCTTAAGATAAAATTTGAGTGTGAATAAATTACAAATAAAGTTGGGCAGAATAATATTATAAAATAAAAATATCATGGTCTAGAAAGTTGGGGGGGACAGTCCCCTCCACCCAAAAAGTTCAAGGGGACACGTCCCCCCTGTCCCCCCCGGTTCCTACGCCCCTGATTGCAGGAAAAGTGGTCTTCAGTGTTCTACAATGTGTGGTGTGTGTGCTGGTGAGACTTGCAGTAACAGATTGCAAATTGTGGATGATGACCTTGATGCACTTGGATGTGTTGATGAAGAGGACTCTCATGATGAACTGGAGAATAGTGATGCAAAAAATGATAACTGTTCAAACATTAAGAAACTTACGTACCCAAAGCGAAGACGCCTGGCTCAGTAACTGGTGTCCAAATAAAACTATTGTGACTGAATAGTGCACCGATAAACTTTATGTTTGCATTAAGACTGTGTTAATTCTGTATTTATACTATAATACTAACATTCCAACCTATTAAGATATGTAAGCATGTAGAAAATAACATGGTGGGTATACACTTAAATATTTGCCCAGTATTGGTTTACGTATGGCTAGCTGCATAGGATTTGTCCAGGTATGTGATAACTTTTAAAATTTTGACATTGACTTAATCTTCTTATAAAGATTTATGAAAAATTGTTTTGCCCCTTTATTTGTGAATTATCCTATTGAGTTAAAAAGTTAACAATATGTTATTTCAGGTCATTGTCTATCTGCTGACAAAACTTTACATATATCAGTCGTACTGTTTAGGCGCGATTAAGGATGAACCTACTAAATGCAGACTTTTGCACTTACTCATTAATTAAATTGACCATAACTTTTCAACTGTATAAGATAGAGAAAAATTGAGAGAAAAACGTTTTATGTAAAATTTAATTATCTTTCCTTTACTTCTCTAGTATTTTTCTTGTAAAAGCAACGGTTTACGAGATAAATAAGAAAAACCTATTCTATCCGCCATTTTTTCAAGATGGCGGCATGTTCCCCATTGCGGATTTCAAGTGATTTCCTTCCAAAGATAAAGGTGAACATACAGGATCTTTTCCAGCAAAAATTAGCTTTCCAAAAATTACTTCCCTCTGACCACACATTATGACTATACTATAAGTATTTTTGATCAAAATTGTAATTAATAAATTTTTATATGAATTTTAAAAATTTCCTAATTTCCTAGGATAAAAAATGCTGATTTAAAAAATGGCATACAAAAGAAAAACACAATTTTTTACAATAAAATATGTTGGAATGAATTTTTATTACTTTTTGATTTAATTTTAAATTAATTTTTTATATTTTTACCAATTTTCTAGCTTAAAAAATACAAATTTTCAAGATGGTGGTCGTAACGAAAAGTTCAATGCTTGGAAAGAGGCATTCTATTCCAAGATGGTAGGAAGTTCTAGAAAATGGTGGCAAAGCAAAACATTGGAATACAAGATGGCGGATCCAAAATAGCTGTCTAGACATCACAATCCAAGATGGGCGCTGTAATTTCAGATGTCGGTCGTTATCTCGCACCTCTAACCAGAACCAGGGGTAGTTCTGGCTATTACATACTACTTGAATGAACTATGTTAAATCTGTGTATGCTTTGCTTTGTCGTGGAGTTGAATTTGTATAATAAATAGTTGTAAAAATGTTTGTTTAATTTTTTGATCCTAGCAATTGTTTGGTAAAAAGTTAGATAAAGTTGTTATTTAATGAAATTATTTTTGGGTCTAAATTATGGTTTTGTATCAACCAAGGATTGAACCAAAGACAATAATGTATATACTTAATCAGTATATTAATAGGTAATGTTTGTTGATTTTTGGAAATTTTTACGAATTTCTAGGTTAATAATTACAGATTTTCAAGATGGTGGCCTAGCTGGCCTAATTGACGATTAGATGTTGACAAAATTGAATCTAGTGGGTGAAAAAAAAAGTAATATGGAGGCAGTGAGCTCTAGCAATTGGAAAATGATGGTGGTCCCAAGATGACCACCATGGTACCATAATGTAGAAGTGATATATGCCTTGTCTGTAAAAGGGGGGGGGGGGGGTTGTCAGTTTTATTGTGGACATTGATTGTTGCCATCATTTTTTACAAGTTTAGTCACGGGAAATCGGACCAAGGACAGCAATTGAATAAATTAATCAATATATTAATAGGTGATGTTATAGGTTAATAATTACACATTTTCTAGTTTCCGACAAATATGGCCGACAAGATGGGTGCTACATTGATCTTTTAATAAATACTACTGCACTCTAGTGGGTAAAAATTAAACCAAGATGGTGACAATGCACTCTCGCAAACGAAAACATCATGGCACATCCAATTTGGCCACCATGATATAATGTGGAAATAATATATGCCTTTTTAGTAGAGGAGGCGGGGGTCAGTCTGATTAAGGACATCAGTGAGGAATTGAACTAAAGACTGAAATCAACGAAATAATAAAATATTGAAAATTAATATTTTTTTATTTAATTAATTTTTTGGGTATATTCAGTTAAAATCTAAAGATTTTGAAGATGACAGTCAAGGTCAAGGACATGACCTCTAATGGGGCTTCTGAGGAAAAGGTCCTCTCTCTGAGGAAATTTGACCCTTCTGGATTTTTTAAGGGAGAAAAGAAAAATTTTCATTAAAAATGGAAAAGGTTTTCTTCGAAATAGGGACATATCTTGTCATTTTTGGGATTTTTTTAGGTTTTTTTTTAGGAAATTTGACACTAAAAAGGGCCACCATGACTTGACAATCCAAGATGGCGGATGGCTCTACAGCCTGATGTTTGACATCGTAGGAACTATTATATACTAATGAGAACATTTTATTACTAAATGACCCTTATTTCGTCTAATGGTATGGTGGTGCAATTTTAGCATCTTGAAACTGTTGCATTTCAGCATCCTTGTGTCAGCAAGGGCGTACCCAGAAGGGGGTTGGAGGAAGGAGAAAGTGGTGTATTCAGAGCCATCGAGAGAAACTAAGGACCAGGTGTTATATAATTTCTTAAAACCCCACAATTAAAAAAAAATGGACGGACGTAAAGACTGTGGCCATAAAAGTAAATGTGACCTATGCATTTTGCATAACTTCTAAAGGTTTCCAACAATTCTATCAACACTATACTAGTAAATTCTTAGGTGAACTCGTGCATTAAATATGATGTCTCAAAAATTCAACCAAACCTCTTCCCCTCCCCCCTTGGTTACATAAAGTCACAGAGATAAGGGTACGCTATAAGGTGTGCTATAAAGGAAAGTGAAACGCTGGCTGAGAACCTGCGGTCTTGATGATGTTCCTGATGACGTCGGCGGGCACGGGGTCGGAGCTGAAGAACCTGACGGTCCTGCGACCGCTCATGAGCTGGTAGAACTCCTGCGAGCGGCGGAGGGACTCCTCGGCCGGCAGCCGGGAGAACTCCAGCGGCACGTGCTGCAGGTTCACTGGCAGCGCGCTGGAGATGTCCGGGTTGCAGGCGTCCTCGTCGTCCTCGCGCTCCTTCTCCTCGGCCACTGCAGCCACTCAACCACTCTCCCGCGTCACGTCACATGGCACAGTCGTGCTTATGATAGGCTTACATATCTGTTTAAGATATGCATACAACTTACATGGATATGCTAAGCATATGTATTATTATTTAAATACGTACTTTAAGATATACAAAATATGGAAGTCAGGGGTGCCCACAAGGGGGGGTAACGACGCAGACTGCGTCATTAAAATTTCAGGTGGGGGGGGGGGGGGTGGGGGTTAAAAGACGAGAAAAATGTATATATTATTTACATACTTATAGCTTCTAATGTTAAAATACGTTTCTGGTGCTTTGATAGTTGAAAGGGATCTTGTAAATCAAATTGGCAACCCCGCACTTTCCTCAACAAAAGCAGTTTGGCATCTGTCGGTTCAGGATGGAAATATTACCTGATATGACCAAAATTATTATTAGAAAACCAGTTTTATTTAATGCAAAATGTGACAAGATATAATACTAAAAAAGTATAATATAAAATAATTGAGAAAATTGCATAAAAAATTTCGGTGGGGGTGGAGGGGGGGGGGGTGGCGCATTATTAGGTTGGGGGGGGGGTGAGTCATAGTGTTTGGAAGGGGGGGGGCACCTCTGTGGAAGTATATGTATAAAAGTATTCAAGATCATGATTATGTAAGACTACCTTTGGTTTTCTCTGTGTGCTCCTGGTTATTCCAGGAAAAACCATCATTCCATGCAATTATTTTGACAAGAGACTTGAAA
The DNA here is from genome assembly GCF_032445375.1 of Bacillus rossius redtenbacheri. Taxonomy (NCBI): domain Eukaryota; kingdom Metazoa; phylum Arthropoda; class Insecta; order Phasmatodea; family Bacillidae; genus Bacillus; species Bacillus rossius. Next base: position 232,951,710 of record NC_086330.1, read on the forward strand.
TCGTACTCAGAGTTTCATTTAATTGGTGAATTCCTTTTACCAAATTAAAACTAATAATATTTTAATCATGTGGCAATAATGTAGGCGAATTGACTTTATTTGTTGCCAGATGGAGAAATTGGCTGTATTTATAGCCAGGCTACATTTTAGCCAGATGGAGCAAACGGCTAATTCGTAGTCAGGCTACAATATAACCAGATGGATAAATTGGCTATTTTTGTAGCCAGGCTACAAGCGAGGGCGAGGCAAGCAGCGCATGTTGCAATGCAGACATGTGCATAATGTGAGCCGGGCATGTGGTCACAGACAAACACTATGCAAAATGGGAATGAGGCTGCTGGGCATTAGATAAGTTAGGACTGAGGTTAGAAGTGCATGAGGCAAGCAAGGTACAAGGCAACCTGGGTTCGAAGCAAGTCGGTCACGTAGTCCAAGCCAGGCACGACGCAAGCAAGGAATGTGATCCAAGTCGAGCATAGGTCTAGCCAAATATAGAATGTAACATGCAGGACACAAGCCGAGTACATAATCAAACAAGGTAGGCATGATTAAAGCCGGGAACATTGCTCGAGCCAGGTAAGAGGCAGTCTAGGCATTTGAGAAAAGAACATCCAAATGTATGTCCTACGCTGTGAATAAAGACAACCTATCGACCAATATGTTTTAAGACTTCTACTTGCTTCGTAAAATGTTGAAAATTTATCTACCACCAAATACACATTGACTGTACTTCGTGAACTAAGAGGCGTGGGCTACATACAATAAATGATTTTTAAACCTGCATGCAAATTAAGTTTAAAAATAAATAATTTGGATTTTAAAAAAGTTTGGTTTATTTTTCGTAATCTAACTTTTAGCTTAAATATGATATTTCGTAATACAACTTCTAACTTAAGGATGTAAAACACCGTCGCCAATTACTAACAAAATGAAGAGCAATAATAAAGCCATCGAGCCACTGGGATCAGTTGGAGAAAAATCCTATAATATTCTGCCAATCGTATCCTATCGTACCCTGCCGAGTTGAATGTGGGTCAAAAATGTACATCCTTTTCGTTGAATGAGCACAGTCAAGTCTGTAGTCAGAACTGAAGATTTAATGGATCTGAACCTCTTGGTCTTGTAGTATGTGTAAAACATTGTTCAGGGATTACTGGCCTAAAGCTATCGTAAAACATGCTTGGTTAATAGGTTATATCCATACTATATAGTAATAGGTAATATCCATACTATATGTCTGGTAGTAAGGCGAATCTTGTCTTGTCTGCTTCAAATAGGTCATATTTGTTTGAAAGATAAGACAATATCTGAAAAGTAGGCATCGTGGTTCGGAGATGCTTGGCCTATATGCTTGTAGTTGGCACTCTAGTAATCATAAGTTGTGTCGAATATGGCCTCCAGGTAGGTATAGTGATACTGTATTACATATTTATTCAGTCGGGCAGATATCTTGTACAGAGGTTTTGGTCTTAATATAAGTTACTCATCTAAATACAATGGGAAAAAATAAATTAAGTGATGATTTTAAGCTTTAATTACTCTAAGCACTGACAAAGGATCTTCCCAAGGACGGAAATCGATCGAATTAATAAGTATATTCATAGGTAAATCTTTTTAGACTTTTTTCCTGAATTTATGTAAACAATAAATTTAATTCACTATGGGGACATTTATCATATTTAATTAAATATGTATATTTTTAGGCTAACATTACCTTTTTCACACCAGCCAATGATCTAATCAAGGACAGAAATCGATTGAATCAATCACAAAACTAATAAATACGTTTTAAACACTTTTTTTTTAATTTGCCCGAAATTTTAGGTTAATTACAGATTTCAGATATGGTGGCCAAGATGGCCGACAAGATGGATGATGCTAAGAAAGTTGACAATCTGGTGATTTGCACTACTGCATTCTGGCAGGTAAAATAAAACAATATGATGCTAACACACTAGCAAACAAAAACAATATGACCGTCATGACATCATACTGGTTAATATAATATGCTGATTTCCTGCTATTAATGGTGGGAGGGTAGGTGTGATTGTAGTCTCCGTTGAGGAAGGACCTTTTGCTTCTTTTTTTTTGTCCTCACTGGGTTCGAATCGAGAACGCCAAAGACCATGATGTAAGTGCGTTTTTATTAATATTTTGTAAAATTGTAATTAAATATTTTTTTATAATTATTGATTATTCGAAATGGCATAATATGAGATGGTGCCCATGGAATACAAATTGGCAAGGTCATGACCTAAGCATTTTGAGTTGTTACTATTTTAAGGAATTTAAGCCTTTTCCAGCATTTTATTAGTTATTTTAAAAGAAAAAAACAGTTTGAGAATTTTATGATTTTTGAATATTTGATGTGAAACTGTCCCTCAAAATGGTTCATTTTTGTATTATTAAATAACTTTAATTTTTTGGCAAATATTTCTAAAAGAATGGAATTCTTCGTAGTTTTAGCTAATTTTGGATCAAGTTTGATAAATTTCGAGTCAATTTTGGAAAATGTTGAAGGTTAAAGGTCAAGGTCATCCAAGATGGCAGCCATGACATTACAATTATAGATGGTGGGCCCCAACACCACCATCATCACCACGCCCGAAACCAAGTAGCAGGACCGACTTTTATATACTACTTATGTGACATGGTGAAACATTAATAACCACTGGAGTCATTACAATTTTTTAAGCAAGCATGGAATTTTTCATGCATTACTTTGTACAGGTGTCATTTCATTTTGTGGGCTGGAGTTCCACGCCTGTTGGACTTGGTCAGTCAAATCAGCAATGGTTAATGTGGGTATTTAATGACACTGGATTTGTCTTTTCATAATTTCCCATATGTGCTCATGGGCGAAAGATCTGATGATCTCACAGGCCAAAGCAACTGGTCGACAATCTGTAGAGCGCGTTGGGTGACTGCAGCGGTATGAAGACGAGCGTTATCCTGTTGGAAAACATCCCCTTGAATACTGCAATAGAATGGCAACAAAACCAGTTTAATCACCAATCTTATGTACTAAGCCACTGTCAAGGTTCTTGGGATAGTGATAAGAGTGTTCCGGCTGTCAAAGTAAATCACTCCCTGGACCATAACACCTGGTGTAGGTCCAGTGTGTCGATACTGCAGACAGCTTGGTTCCAAGCGCTCTCTGACCTCGTTTCCTACCAAACTACGGCCATCGCTGGCACCAAGACAGGAATGGCTCTCATCTGAGAAAATAACAGATCTTCACTCAGCCCTCCAATGAGCTCTAGCTTGACACCAAATAAGTCGCCGATGGCAGTGATTCGGAGTTAGTGGCATGAACTGTGCCGCTAATTAGTTATTTTTATGGCACTACATATAAATTTGAATTAATGTAATGTGATCTCACATTCGTGTTTTGAAATTTTTTATTAGGTTTTAGTATTGTTTCGGGTTTCTACCTACTCTAGTGGTCTATGGGCCCTAAAACCTGTTTTAGTTCCCCACCAAACTTCAACCCACATAATTTCCTATCACATGTGTAGTAGTCATTGTTCCCTTCAGCTAGACTTCACCAGTTATCGTTTACTGCGAACAGCCGTAGGACCTGGTTACACGGCGTATCGTCACACCTTATTCTACAGTGCACCACATCTTTTTCACGTATCACACTCGGGTTCCTCTCGGTGTGCACATGGCGCAGCACTGATAATTACGTCGGGAAATGCTTCAGCAGCCTCGTTCCCATGCCGGGTAGCATTCCTAACTTCCCCCTCTACTTACTGGTACTTGGCAGCACCGCAGGATGGCCAACTCGTTGCCCTCCGCGAACTTCTTAAGAAATGTGGTTTCCCCTACCTTCTGGTTCTTATACCGCTAGAATGTACGATCTGCCCTCCGGCACTACTTTCGCCTTCCGGCGGACAAATACAGTTAAGCCCCCTAGATCCCTGGCTTCTGACGAGACATTGGGGCGAGAAATGTATGGACCATCATCGGGTCTATACGCGAGCTTCTTGTTTCTCCCGGTTCCTTTTTTGGTCAGAGTTTTAAGTTCCGACCTCTGCACCAGCGTGTAGTCACATACGTTCGGGAGAGTTTCCCAAAGACTTTCTTCACATTATGTAGTTTTTTTCTGTGATCTTTAATCTCTTTATTTTCTGTCTAGTGTGTGTGCCACGCATCTTGATTATGGATTCTCAGGCGCTCTAGCTCCTCCTTGTGAAGTCCTAAGGACATCGTTTGTACACACATAATAAGTAAGTGGAACATTATGTTGTCCTGTGCCCCCCTTTTTAGAAGTAACGAACTTTCATCGCTATTTTTTATCGAAAATTTTGATGTTAATCACACTGCATTATTTTGTTCAGTGGGTCCCAGTTTCCCCATCGTTATACACTCTCTCCAATTTATTTGCTTCCGATGATTTACTGCACCTTTCCATCGTCGGTGCTGAGGATGTGTCTCCATCACACGGTTTCCAGAACATCTACCCAGCTGCTGGTTTGAAGTGATTAATTTAAATGTCTTTGATAGTATTAACTGCACTGACAATTTTTTATCTGATATCTCTTCCAATGTCGACGATCTAATCACTAATTTCTCACAATAAACAAATGATGTACAAGGTACCTTTTTCATTTTACACTACAGTTTAGAAAATGTTGTCTGATACAAGTTTTTCTAAATATGTATGTATGTATATATATATATATATATAACTAAAGAAAGAGGAATTTCAACATGAAAGAATTGTAAATTATAGTTCATAAAAGTTAAAGTCGAGTTTGTTCTTATTTTTCCAGCTTTATTTCTGGTCATTATAAAGACTCCAATACACTTAAATAAATTACATTTGTAACTTGTCCTCAAACCTCTGCCTTAGAGCTCAGCACACATTCAAGTTCCATTTAACCCATTATCAATAACAGAGGAATGTTAACATTTTAAATAGGTCATGTTCAGTGACAGGCTAATAGACCAGGCATCTCTGAACCACGAGAAAAATCACGTCCTGACTACAGACTTGTCGATATACATGCGTCAAAACGGAAGAAAATTTAACAAAAAAGCCGGGCGTTTGGACGAAAATTTAACAAAGTAAATTACGATCTCATCACAGGGATAAATACTATTTCATCAGAGGGATACAATCTCATCAGAGGGATACAATCTCATCATAGGGATACAATCTCAACAGTAGGATACAATACTGCCGACTTGACTATGTGCCTTAAATGAAAATGGCGTACAATTACACGCATAATTAACTCAGTAGGATACGAACCTATCAGTAGGATATGATCGCCCATATAAAGTAGGCTCTAAAAGATTTAACTGTCTGTCTCCAACTGCTTCAGCGACATTTGGTTACAAGAATACACTGCTACTGAGCTACTAGAATACATAGCTACGAAGTTGCAAGGCTACGAGGTTACGAAGCTATAAGTATACGAGGCTACAAGACTACAAAGCTATAAGGCAAAATGACTACAAGACTAAGGATACAGGACTAAAAGACTAAGAGGCTTCAAGACTACGAGGCTGACGGAAGTTTTTTTGTATTGTTCGCTGACTGGACATGCCTAGCTGATAATTGGACATGTCAGTCACAAACTGTATGTACTTGGCCACCGATTATGTGCCTGGCAACTGAATAGACATGCCTAACTACCAACTGGATGTGTCTTGCCACCTACTGGATGTGCTTTCCTGGACACTGATTAGATGTGTCTGGCTACCGACTGGGCGTACTTTGCCACCAACCTGACGTGTTAGCCTGACCAACCGACCAATGTATCTGTCCAACCTATCTGACGTTCCTAGACAAGCACCTGGATGTGGCTGGCTACTGACTGGACGTGTGTGGCCATTGATTTAACGTGCCTGGTTAAATGACTGTCACACGGAAATTCGCTGAAAACACATGTCAAGTCATGTAAAGGAGTCGCTTCGCCTTCTAAGAAGCCTTTAGAAATCGAAAAACACTATAATTTCCTTGTATGTAATATAATAAATTATGTAATAAATTTGTTATTTGTTATTTTGTCGCCTTTTTTTAGACTCTGTCACTAAGTTAAATTTAAATCGGTTAATATTTAGTTTGTACCTATTTATATATTTTTTATCGAGCAAGGTATGAACCAAGGAATGGAAATGTTCGAATCAAGCAGTAAATTAATTTTTTGATTTATTTGTGGATTTATAGATTTTTTCCGATTTTCTAGCTTAAAAATTACATATTTTCAAGATGTCAGTCAAGATGCATCGACAGCTTACTGGCAGCTGGTGGATGATGAATTTTAAGCCTTTTTAGGATATTTCAAGAATTTTTAAGTAAGTATTTTTTTAATATAAGATTACTTTTTTATCAAGCAAGGATCCAACTAAGGACAAGAATCTATCGAATCAATGGGAGACTGGTAGATGAAGAATTTATACATGTTATTGGAATTTTCACCCTATTTTATTACATTAATATTTATTAACTAAAATAACAATTTTTTAATCGAGCAAGGACTAACAAAGGACTGACATAATTCGACTCAATAATAATTTTAGCTCGCAATGTTGTTAATGTTTTTTTCCCTTCAAATTTCTAGTTAGTTAATTACTGATTTAAAAAAAAATTATTTACAAGATGGCGAATATGGTGTCATCTAAAATGGCCGTCGACCTCTGGAAAATAATTCACGAGCGGTGGACACGACTGAACATGGTCGATTCCTCACTATTGGTAAGCCACAACTGAGTTAGCCACCAAAGCCATAGTCTCATAAGAATAACATTGCACCAGAAGCCCCTATTTTCTTCTACTGCTGTTGTTTTGACTCTCATCTTATGCTAGTCGCTGCGAGTATATAATTAATGCCTGGACAAAGCGACTTTCAGTCCATCTCTGGCTGTGGTGCAGTGCGATCGGCTAGTTTGACTCATCTCATGTGTTATTCTGGTAGCTGGCTATTCTTGAGAACTCGATGGCATCATTACCATCATTAGTGAAGGCCTACCATCATCAGCGCAGACCCAATGGGAACATTACTGACAGTTACAGAGATTCCGATGTCATTGCCCGCAACGATGACGCAGATCCTGTTGGTAACGGCGTCAACAGTTGCGCCTGCGGGGCGACGGAAGACTACAATATCGGAAGACTACCATAATGGAAGAATTCCGTCTGGCCTCTTCGAAAAAGTCGGAAAGGTACCATAACGGAAATCTGCCATACGTCCAAAGGACATGACGGAATTCTGCCATATGTTCTTACACCCTCCATGGAATGAGTTAAGTACAGCAGCATTGTCCTCGAAGTAGTGTATAGAATACTCGGTAGGTAGCGCTGTTAACCCTCTAGCTGTTTCTCAGGTTAACTTTAAAGTTTACAGATAGCGCTTCAGACGGTGATATTTGCAATAACAAATCATATCCAGATCGCGGACGAGAAGAAATAAATGTTTCCAAAAATGTTATATAGGTAGCACTGTATTCTTATTACGACGATTAAAAAAAAACATGTGGCAGTATTCTGCCAAAATTTCTTATACATTCTACGGAATGAGGAAAACGGCCTTACTCGTAAAAACGTAATGAACTACCTTCATAGAATTTACATTTATTTTTGCACACTGGAATAATTTAAGTAATTGTAGATCATTATTTCATGAATGCAAATCCAACGCAAATATGCAAGGGTTTTCTTATGTAATGTTTTTATTATTAGGGTGATAGAACTCAAAAAACTCAGATATTAAGGTTTTAAATATCCATATTAAATTATTTAACGTCTACAAAATATATTTTTAAGATGCTGAAATTCGAGGGAAATATTTTTTTGTAGTCTAGAAGGCACAGGTCGAGCAGCACAGGCTTGCAGTCTTTCAAAAATAAACTCTGCTAAAATATAAGTAATTTTTCTATTACGAAATAAAAAAAATATTTAAAACTGTCAGATCAAATTGAAATTCGGTTTTTTGTGCCTTACGACACTTATAAACGAAATATGACACATACTTTAAAAAAATAGGTACGATGCAACCACATAGAATAACAACCAAAACACATTAACACATGTCTTACACTGATACATATCAATAACTTTACGACAAAACACGAAACAACACAACACACAGATAAATAAAGATTGAAATTTTCATATTAACTAATTGGTTATAATTGGTTACTTTGGTTTTCACAAAAATCTTACACAGAAACTAAAATGGTGTACCTATACAAAATAAATATGTATATAAAAGTTTTAAATAATAACCTTTTGCTTAAGTTTTTTTTACCAATGAATGTTTCTAGATTATTCAAAAAGAGTTGTAATTTTTTCTTTACAAATTTTATAGTTACTAATGGTTTTAAAAGTGTCACTAATTCTATAATTGCAATTTTAAATTCTTAATCCAAACCGAGATATGTCTGAAGCATCAAAAATGGTAATAAAACGTATATAATAAAATGTGCATCACTGATTGAACGTCTAATAAATAGAAAATGCAAATTAACTTTATATAGTAATGTAGCATATTTAAAAGGAATGTAAAATCCTGAAATTTTAAAATATTAATTAAAGAATTTTTTTCTGCATACTTTCAATTCTATTCCAAACAAATTTAGTTATTTATTTCCAAATTACGACACAATATTCTACTTTATAGCTAACCAATTTGAAGAACAAAGTATACAATCAGGTATTTATGCAGAGAAAGTTATAAATTTAATAAGACCTAAGATCTTCAAGTGCAACTAATAGTATTATCCACATGTTGGTGAAAAATAAAAACATGGCATCCAATATAACTAGAAGGTATTAAAAGTGGACACCACGCTTAATATTATTTCTTGCTATGAGATAATTCTAATTAATTGAATTAGTTTTTTTTTTTTTTTTACTAAAGGTTATACAATAAATACTATCGTAGTTCAGAGACGTTTGTTAACTTGAAAACCAGATCTGGACAGCTGAAATATCTAACTGACAAACATTATTTCCCAAATATATATTTTTTTCATCAGTATCTTTTCTTGATCCTTTCTTGATTAGAGTTAGATTATCATTTATTAAATATTAAAGAGTAGTGGAGATAAATACCATGAAAGTGCATTTGCAAATTTGACTTAAAAGCATCTATTTGTAATATAATGAAAGCGCGCGCGCACGCACACACACACACACACACACACACACACACATATATATATATATATATATATATACATTAATATAAATATATATACTCACACACCACGTATTGTTTGACCAGGCCTAAAATGTAAAATTGATGATTTTTTAAATGTAAGATTGTTTTGGAAAGTACCAAAAGATTTGCTCATTTTGAATAAAATAGAATATTTTAATTATATTTGGTACACAAATCATACTATATATACATTTATATAATACGTGTGTGTGTGTGTTAAAGATGATCTTCCTGATTGAAAACGTTGGGGTTTTTCAGAAATATTATTTTTTATGAATAAAATTCATGTGCCTATAATTTTTTTTTCTCGAAAAATTCTAAAATACTACATAGGCCTTGAGGCAGACCTCTGAGGAAAACCGGAGCGTGTGTAGCCGGCCTAAGGTAGACCGGAGTGTGTGTATGTTATTGTACCTTGAGGTTTCCTGGAAAGAGGCGATCGGAGTGAAAATTGAAAATACCTTCGTTCGCCTCAAGGTACGCCCCTTCCTCACACGTTTCCGGTGCGAGTGGACCAGAGATGAGGCAGACCTTGAGGCGACCTGTCAGTGGCTCCCCGTACATCCGCGAGTGAGGTTAGTTCCAATACTTTCTGTGGTAACCGTGTCTTCTCGAACACGCAAAGTATTGGGGGAATTTATTAATCTGTACAAGGATTCTCCTTGCTTATGGCAAGAAAAGCGAAAGAATATCATGATCGCGGAAAGAGGGGGCTGCTGACGATTAGTGGAAAAAAAATTAAAGAAATAGAGCCTACTGCCAACACAGATGTAGTAATAAATAAATAAATAATTTTAGAAGTAATATCCACATAGAAGCGAATTAGTGAAGAATTCGAAGAAAAGTGGAAGTGGTGCTGACGAAGTTTATGAGCCGACATTGTGGTATTTTCATCTGTTTGATTTCCCCTGGATGTCCTATTTCCCAATTAGTGGTGCCACAAGCTACAGGAGTTTCAAGTATGTGTCTTCGTCCATCCTTAAGAATTTATGTCAATCTTTTGGCGCGAATCTCAGCTCATTCAACAAATTTATGTGTGGATATTTTTGTCTTTTTTTTTAACCAGTCTTTGCACCACTTTTTTCGTTTCACTTTCTGTGTCTTCATTTCCCCCATTGCTATAAGAAATCCAACGACAGCGAGAGCATCGTCTGTTTACGCCATAACTGCAGGTATACTACTGACACATACGCCTCAAGGTATCTCTAGGAGACCCGAACGTGTGGGCGCACCCCCAGTTTCAGGTCTGCCTTGAGACCGAGCATCTAGAGGCAGACCTCTGAGGAACACCGGAGCGTGTGTGGCCGGCCTAAGGGAGGGAGGGAGACTACATTGTTTCCTTTATAAATTGTATTCATTCGTGCATTTTGGGAGAACACCTTTCAAAAACTTTAAAAACCAGGCAAACCACCTTAAAACCTACTACCTCGAATCAGTTACTATACGTTGCGATAGAAATCATTTGAAATTTCACACTAGACCGCTTAGCACATAAGAACACTTGGAAATTAACTAAGAACCTGTATAATAATAGGCACTGTTACAGAAGAAAGGTGAGCGAATAATGAAGTGTTCGTTATCACCGTAAAATCGTATTACATTTAAGAAATTTTATGCTTGGGAACAAATGTATACAGTAAAAAGTTTTGCAAAAAATAATTAACATAAAAATATTTTTTGCCCGTACTCTGTCATGAATACAATAATTACATACAATGTATGTTTCTGCCTGTAGTCTTTGAGGTGACAAGCCTAACAAAAACAGGTATATTATGTGTTTCAGCTCCTAATATCACAGAATCAGTTTGGACTGCATATTATTATGATTTTTATCCTGGAATGAAAAATGATTGAGCGTACATAGTTGGAATGATTTTTGGTGGGTGGGGATATAATCAGTTGTTGGATTGCTTGGAGAACTAGTTTTGTGAGGTTTGCCTACTTATTTAGAAATATTCACATTATTTGAATACAACTATATTTTATTGGAACTTTCAGTACTCCCGAGTACAGAATTCTTGGTAATAGCTTACCTCAGAGTTTAGCAGGAATATAAATGTTTTGTTTCATACAACGAAACCCTCAGAAACTTAATTAAATCATCAGGATTATTAAACATGAACTTCTTTGAGTACACAACCACATAAAGTTGATTAATATTTGTGCACATCTCAGTGACACCACTATTTAATTATTTGTAATTTTAATTGTAACAAAAGTTGGAATACGGTGTTTTAAATATTTTGGTTGTGTATGTTTATTTCTATCTAAAAAATGTTTTTGTACAAAGTAAAATATCCTTCAACATGAGATTTCACCTTTCTTATAGTTTTGTTGTTTCAAATTATTATGTTTGGACCTTTCCTTCAGTTCAACAACTTAAGAAGAAATAATAATTTCGCTATGAAATTAAATTCTCCATACATACTACACTTGATATTTTGAGATTATTACAAAAAAAAATTATTTTATTTTAAATACACTTTTTTTTTTGCAAACGTAGCTACGGGTTTCAAATACCAAATAAATACTTTAATTTTTTTTTTTTTTTTTTTTAAATGGTTCTTGCAATTGGGGAGATTGATTATATATATATATAATTTAGGACATACACCATTGCTGATTACAATGTATGTCATAAGAAAACACAATAACAGACAAGAACGATAAATGTGCAAACACACAGAAAACAAGCGAAAATCACGGAACATCAAAACATTTCAAACATAGACAGAAAATTACGTAGAAAGAATCGGTAAAAAAAATATTACAGCACAGACGGACAGTGGGCTAACAACGACGAGACAGTAGCAACAAGAACAGTAAATAAAGACGAAAAATACTTTGGACAACTCACAGAATTGATTTTTCAGTACTTTTACAAAATATTCTATTGGAAAACAGTTGACAAGGAATAGTTTGCAATACTAAAAGAAAGATATTATAACTTTGTGCACCACATGGCTTTGGTTATTTTTGCACATCTGAAAAACAGTTTATCGAGGTATAACTGAGTATTCTTAGAAAAATTGGCTAATAATTTTATACTTCAATTGATGTGTACATTTGACATAGTTTTTTTTTAAACCATGGAAAATATAATCGATCAAATATTCAACAATTTGGCTTTCTTTTGTTTTACCGTGCTTAATATGCGCAGCTAATACTGGAAAGCTATTCAAACAAGGGTTTAAAAATGACTTAAATATTGAAGGTACTGGGGCAACACAAAGCAAAATGGTAACACTATTTTGTAATGATACAGTTATTTTCATGTAAATTTACAAATTAACAAATATGTAAGTTTACATGAATATTTCTGTTCCATTTAAAAAGAAAATTTACGGTGCACAACGGCAAACAGAATAACTCAACGATACAGATAAAAATTGAAAAAACAACGGCTATAGGTACAGAGACGCACAGGTGAACACAGCGATGTTACAAAACAGTGACGACAGCACAGACGAACACCGTAAGCAACAGTTGAGTGAAAAAAAACAGATATTTTGAAAACCACAACGATGATAGCGCAGACTAACACAGTATATGATTCCTAAAAGAACAGTTGCGACGTTTCGGGAAAGAGATCTATTCCCTTCTTAGGCTACGGCCACACGAGCGTGTTTTCACGCAAAGATTCTGCGTGAAAACACGCCAGAAATATGAACCGCAGCAAGGGGAATGAGACCGGCCAGACGCAGCGGTAATTCCCGCCGGGGAGAGGACAGATAGGCGCGTCTTCAAGGTCGCCCGCAAGAAAATGCACCGCGGCCAATTCGTTGGCGTGATTTCACGCAGCGTTTCAGTCGATGCCCGGCCACACGTGCGGGAATTCTCGCCGCGTTCTGTTCTGAAATACTACCCATTGTAGTCGATATGTTACGACTTCCGGAAAATGTTCATGTAGTTTTTCTTTTCATACCCCAAGACCTTAAAACCATGGTAAACTCAAAAACGCGCGCGCGTGTATATGTGTGTGTGTGTGTGTGTGTGTGTATATATATATATATATATATATATATATATATATATATATATATATATAGTTTAGTTATTTCATGAACATTTTTCGGCACATTCTTCAGCACTAACACATTCTCTCATTTCTGTGTTACTTTTTGATATATTTTCTTTCACCATAGACAAAAGTATTTCAAATGAGTTAACGGACATTCTGAAGTACTCAAAAAACTTGTCTGGATTTTCTTTTAGTTTATTATGAAAGAGCACAAATTATCCTTTCGTTGATGTTTCACTCAATATGGGATGGACCCAGTATTTTCTTGAATGCTTCCGCCGACGACGACGCCTACGAAACAACAGCACAGCACTTAAAACCACAGCAGCGTTCTTGCTTAATCTATACTAATATTATAAAGCTGAACAGTTTGTTTGTTTGTTTGTTTGAACGCGCTAATCTCAGGAACCACTCGTCCGATTTGAAAAATTCTTTCAGTGTTGGATAGTACATTTATCGAGGAAGGCTAGGCTATATTATATTATCAATAACATTAGGGATCCTTACTAAAAGTCCAACTTAGAATCAAATGCGTTGGAGGGGGTTAGATACAACATGCAGTACACGTACGAAGTGTGTGTTGACAATGCCGCAGGCGCTAGAAGTTTATTTCCTATTGCCTATTAACATTGTTGCCACTCACTAGATGCCTTATCATTCTTAATTTTCCCATACAACTAAAAAACACCCGTTTTATATTAACAACGAAGCAATCAGTACCCTCATAAGAGTTCAATTAGTATTTAAATACTTTTTATCACTTTAAATCGCAAACCTAAACTATTGTTTTTTTCCTCTCTCTGCGTTTAATTTGTTTTTTTTTTCTTTTACTAGAATTATTTTTATTATTTTTAATAAATTTTCATTTTTCATCAATAATTTTCCTCTCCCGTTACCATTCTGACAAGGACTTGTGTGTGTGTGTGTGTGTGTGTATATATATATATATATATATATATATATATATATATAAGCGAAATACCACTCACTGACTCACTCATCACGAGATCTCTAAAACTATACACACGTTTGACTTGAAATTTAGCATAGTTACTCATTTTGTGATGTACACTCTCACTAAGAATGGATTCTGCGGAAATCCGATCCCAAGGGGAGTTTCGCGGGCGTAATATATCAAAATTTCCCGTTTTTGGCAGGAAATCACCATGGCAACGGCTTCATTCGTCTCTATGGCAACGGCTATTTCATTGTTAGTGCAGTCCTCATCACCGTTGAAATTTTTCAAGTACTTTAAATATCAAAAATTGCCCTTTTTTTCAAGTATATATATTTTACAGACTTGAAACTTCACAGTAATGTTCCTTATGTTACGCAAGATGACATTTTCCGAAAATTAGATCCCATAGGTGGTTAAAACCAGACAACAGTGGGTACTTTGTCTGCATGAGAACAGGATTTTGCATTGTTCATGCCTTCTGCGTCTCCATGACAACGGGCATCGCGCGGCAGTGGCGTACCCACGAGGGGCATGTATTATGAGCGGCGCAAGAGTGATCTGCCTGTAGACTGCCGTAGCCAAGTACGGGTACATAAGTTTTATGTTGCGTGCACGAGTCGGGAAACCATCGGTACATTATACAGCATTGTAATAAATATTCACGGAATTTTTTATTATTTACCATTACTGTAAATGGGAGATGTGGCTTAATTATTTTCCATTAGTATAGCCGTGCGAAGCCGGATCGGGCAGCTAGTGAATTCATAATCAAGCCTGCACAGCATAGATGGGTGCCAGTTCACAATACAACGCTCACATGTGGCTGGGTAGCGGATTCATTCTGCGTGAAATCACGCGCTAGGCTTCAGCGTGAAAGCACGCACGTGTGGCCATCGGTCGCTCAGGATCTCACGCTGCGTGAAAACACGCTGTAACAGCAGCGTGAAAACACGCACGTGTGGCCGTAGCCTTAAAGCACAAACAGACTGAGGTTTCTCATGACATACAGTTTAATGAGTAATAGTGTATGTCCGAAACTACGTCTTGAATTAATTTACCTATTATTTAAAATGTTGTTTGTCGGTTGAAATTTTATTCAACGGACTACAATGATTTTTTTTTAATTCATTTAGACACTGACTTTCTTTAAACAAATGTGTGTTTGGTTTGTGTGTATATTTGTTTACACTTCTATTAACAAGGCACAGGTACAAGTGAAGAGAAGCTTACTCTGTAACAATAAGTGTCAGAAACGTAGGGATGCTAGATTTGTTTAAACGAACAATTTTTATTTTACAGAAATTACAATAGCAGGAGTTTCAAAACGAACTTAAGGAATCGTCAAATAGCCTAAAAATGTATTTTAAAGCATTATCTTTATAAAAGAGTTTCCAGAGGAGGGACTGGCTTCTGCCCTCCCCTTCCACAAATACTGTTTCCACCCATGGTAAATGTGTAAACAAAATCACACGCAGTTACACGCACTACTACACGATATACTCAAAAGACGTGAATTAAAATTTTCGTGACTGTAATTTTTGATAGTTCTACTTATAATATTAGATTTCAATAATTTTTCAAGACATGTTATGATAGCCTACATGGAGTACTATAGTCTGAAACTATGTATTTGTAATGTTATGCAATGATCGTACACTCACGCCTGTAGCATGAGGCACCACTACAAGGCAATCTGAAGATGAGAAAGATACATCATCGAAGTTTATGGACCGAGTCGTAAGACACTAGATTCGTATCCCAGAGAACACGGGTTCAAATCCCGGTTGGCCATCGTCATATCGTTTTGACGTGAAGCGTCTTAAAAATCACAACGAAACATATGGGTAACAGAACAGACGGAAAGGTCTGTATCATCTTTCTTTAACATTTTCATTACTATATAGGCTTCCCTACCCAGCCCTCCCAAATACACTTAGTTTTAATTTAGGTTAGGAAAAAAAATTCCTGTTCAGTTTAACTCACGACCCAGACGTAATAGCGCGGTGATTCATGTGTTTGTATATAGAGAACCGACAACATTGTGCAATACAGAATGTACGTTCACCAAAAAACATTAATTTTGATATTATGCCTTCGGGATCTCATTTATCATATCACAGGCCAATGTTAAACATTTTCGTCGAATATTAATTGAAATGAATAGTAAGCTGCCATTTAGTGTCTGTTTTGAATGAAAATATTTAGTACGTAGTCAATTTCTCGTTTTTATTGTTTTTTATTTTAAACCATTTCACTAAAAGCGACTCGCTGACATAGAAGTTTCACTTGAAACCAACGGCCGTGAGTCTCGATACAGCCCCACCGATTTTTTTTTTAAAATAGAAAACGGGTAGGATGTTCCTTACTGTAGGTCATGGCTAATTCATTTCACATTGTCGCTCTACTGTGGCGTTGTGTTTTTCCGTCTATTAATCTGTTTACGGACAGGCAATCATTTCAGAATAAGAAGAAAAATGATATCGTAAATAGACTATTTCCCTGGTAAACATACAAAAACATGTTTTCAAGGCTTTCATAAATTAATATTCTGAAATGTTTTCACTTAACCAGCTCATTACAGTATTTATAAATTATTTCTTAGTCATTGAAACAGTTATAATATAGATCTAATTTCACAACTACTTAATCAGTAAAACTTAAACAGCAAAAGTAAATCGTTCTCAAATAACGTATAACAAATATTCCGTATTCACAGTTCACAGGTTGGAAATGCTATGATTGTTTTTATCTATTCTTAATGGCAATTATTTTTTTTCTTTACATCTATATGTTAAAATACTCTTCTAATGGTTTTTACAGCACATGCTAAAAACATAATGCTGGAATCACAATACCCTGTAACATCCCCAACATGACAAAAACACCACCACAGCCATTAAGAAGTAAGGTAGTAGTGAAGTCAGCCCACGAAAAGTGAACCCCAACAGCCCATCAGAAACATTATGTGGGTATTATTAATGATGTAGTAACGTAAAAAAATATTTTTTTTGTGAAATCATTAACGCTTAAGTTTATTTTATTGTTCTTTTGATAGACATTACCTAAAATAAACTCAATTGAATTACTACCTCAGTAGTATATATGAATATACACCTGATGGTGATGGTGATAGCTGTCGTGGAATTTTAAACATCACTACATAGTATAAAACAAAGTCGCTTCCCGCTGTCTGTATGTCCCTGTGTATGCTTAGATCTTTAAAACTACGCAACAGAGTTTGATGTGGTTTTATTAGTAGATAGAGTGATTCAAGAGGAAGGTTTGTGTGTATAATACATGCATAATATAGTATAAAAACACTTTTAATTTTAGAGGTTTCTAATGTGATGTCGTAAATAAAAACATTTTTTTTGCTCTTACATTGCAAACGCTGGCTGAACCCTACGAGATAGATAAAAATAATGTACTACAGTATTGTACACCTTAAAAAGGTTACAAAAAAGTCCGCGATGGTATATGTATCTATATCTCTTAGGGATAACCCACAATAACCATTTTTTATCCTTTTTACGAGAAATAATGGCTTATTTACGATTTTAAGCAATACAGCATTAATCCTTATCCAATTAAGTACCTTAACGGATGTCGTACCGGACAAGATGTACTGATTCCCCGAATTCCTCTGATACCATTGGATTTACGGTTCCAATTTAAACGCCTACAATATCCGGTAAAGATATATTTTGCAATGACCATTAATAAATCACAGGGTAAAACTATCAAAGTTGCAGGCTTAGATTTGAGCGTTGAGTGTTTTTCACATGGCCAATTATATGTCGCTCTTTCAAGAGTTACCTCTAAAGAAAACATGTTTGTATTGTCTAATGACAAAAAAGCTGTGAACGCTGTATATAAAGACATTCTGTAGTATATTTAGTATCAGCATTGCACCCGTGTGAAGCCGGGGCGGGTCGCTAGTATGATATAAATAATGCAATATTTTACTTACTTAACGGTGGGTTGTCAGGGAATTGTGATTTTCGGTAACTAGATTGCATTTCATTTCAACTAGTAACCTGGAGTTAAAACATTAACTAGAATCACCACGAATTTGTATGCTGCTTATTCATTCAAATTATTTTTAATAATAGACATAATTTACTCATGTCGTTCGAGTATTAGCACTGTATGGTCGCCTTTTAACTTATGGTAGTTTTCCGTCGCCCCCAGACGGAATTATTCGATTATGGTAGTCTTCCAGTATGGCAGTCTTCCGTCGCCCCACCTCCACCGTCAAAACAGGAGGAAAAGTACCATATTTTTATTTTTACAGATCGCTGCTATACGTATACAGTGCTGCTTCCTATAGCCCATTTTTGGAAACATTTGCTTCTATTAGTGCGCGATCTGTTGAGTTGATATATGACTGGAACTACAGAAAGTAACCGTCAGAAGCGCTATCTGTAGCCTTTTAAGTTAACCTAAGAAACAGCTGCTAGGAGATTAATGGCCGGTTTCACCAATGTCCCCCTAACTTTTAAGAGCTGCTTAAGGCATGTGTAAGGGCTGCGTAGCACATTGAATCGTTTCACCAACAGTTAAGGAACTCTTAAGTAATCTTAAGCATCCCTTAGTTTAAGTGGTGGAAATCGGGCCCCTAACTATTTAAGCGGCACTTACTGTCACAAAACAAGAAAAATAAAATGGATGCCGTGGAGGAAAACGAAGAACTAACCGAAGGTGTACATTTTATTTTTGATATAAATGTTATTGCTGAAGTTGTGGAACATTTTTAAGGTGAACTTAATGTGAAATCCTTTATTATAAATACATTCGAGAATGTTCGCATACTCCACTTTTATTTAAGAACTCATTTAATAAGGAAGTAATTAAAGGTTTTTCTTTTGAAAAGTCTTAAAAGAACATTTATTACAAGGAATTTTGTATGTTCTAAAGGAAAAAAACTGATTTTTTTTTATTTTCATCTGCTATTCAAACTTAGTTTAAACTTAGACAAAATACAATAGCGATAAATTCTCCCATGCTGCGTCCTTTTCTTTGCTCGAAACAGCATCCGTCCTCTTATTTTCTATTATATTTTTATGCCTCTCAACTAGGCTCAACACCTTCATTTTCTCATCAGAATAAAAGTTTTGCGTTTTCATTCTCTTTGTTTCAAACATTTTCACACTACTTTGCAACGACCATATAGCTACTACTTTCCGTGAAAATACACTAACATCGTAACATCCAATTACCGCGAAATTAATAAACATTCAGATATTTGTTTACTGTTTAGTTAAAATATTTGATTGGCTTATGTATGTCACGTGACAAAAAGTTCGAAGTACCAACCTGAAAACTATTAGTACTTATATCTGTACGAACCCTCGCTCTATGGCAAGCCAGTCCCTAACTAAGCAACCCCTACATAAGTGAATGTGACGATGGTGAAAACCAATTTCGTGAGAATTGACTTTAAGGAACGCCTAAACTTAAGCAGTCCTTTGCTGAGGGTGTGTTTAGGAGGCGTTGGTGAAAACGACCCTAACAGTGCTACCTAGCGACGTATTCTATACACTATTTCGAGAGCAAAGTAGCTGTACTCATTCCATGGAGTGTATAAGGAAATATGGTAGAATTCCGCCTCGTCCTTTGATCTTATGGCAGATTTCCGTTATGGTACTTTTCCGCCTTTTTCGGAGAGGCCAGGCGGAATACTTGCATCATGGTATAATTCCGATATGGCAGTCTTCCTCGCCCCCGCGCCTGCTGTTCCAGCAGAGCAGAAGAATTTTACCCCTGCAGTGTCTCAGCAGCAGAACAATGCATGTCAATACTGAATTCTAATAACATGTCCGCCATCTTGGATTTGATTTAAAAGCTTTTTTTCAATTCTAATATAATGTTCGCCATTTTGTTTTTGTCTGCTGTAGGCCGCCATCTTGGATACCGACGTCTTAGTTTCCTCTGTTTACTTCTAGAGAGCGCCTGTGTCGCTCTGTCACATCACATAAGGACGATGTTCCATTACCAGTGACAGTGGCATTGATAAAGGATGTTGTAACTAACATACATACTGTGACAAAAATCAAAAACTTGAAAATTCTTGACCCACATAATACACATTTGTAATAATAACTCTGAACGCATCAACTATCAGTGCAACAGGCGTTGTAGTCGGTTTATACGCTACGGAAACTTGAAAAAGCACTTGCGGTTTTGTGAAGGACTGATTAAACATTCATCAGAATCAAATTGTATATTCTGCGGCAAGATATTTGTATGCATATAACATGTAGGCATCATGAAATATATCACTGTTCTTTTAACGAAACTGAGAACTCTGGTCTGTGTGAAAAATGAGGTAAACAACTGTCATGTCAAAGTGTCCTGAAGACATGTCAAGATATGTAAAGGACTTTCTTCGTACTCTAAGAAGACTGTGGAAATCGATAAAAGCCAGTATTTTTTTTATTTCTTCTTTTATAGAGTATAAATTAAGTAATTTTTTATTTGTAATATTTTTGTTTTATTTCTCGAGCCTGTCATTTTATGTTAATTTAAAATAAATTACCTTTTTTTTGTATCCGTCAAGGATTGAACCGCGGACAGAAATCAATCGAATCTCTCATTTTAACAAGTTATTTTTAAATTTTTTTTGGATTTTTTTTCTCGAATTTCTAGCTTAATAATTACAGAACTTCAAGATGACAGCTACATATGGCCGATGATACCGTGCCATATTGGTGGATATCGTGACAGTTTGGTAATTAGCACTTTAACGGTTAAACTTAATTCATTAGGCAGTGGAGCACAATAGCAGAAGAAAAAAATTTCAGATGCAAGATGGCAGTCTCAAACAGATTTAAACAAGATACACATTTTCAACAACTGTCAAAATTCAATGATACATGGTATTTTTTATACGACATAAAAATTATTCCAGAAAAAATCCATACAGGAATAATCCTGTGCTGATTTGCAAATCACTTTAACCGATGGAGTAAAATGTGACATATCTGGTCATGAATTGGTTGAAGAACTTGTGAGCCTGAACCCATTATTAAAAGATCTTTAATCAAGAGAGCCAATAAAAGTTCTTCGACTTATAAAAAAAATAATCGGCAAGATATTTTCACGAATGTATGGACAGCGCTTCGTATCTTGCTAACTGTACCTGTGACTGTTGCCAAAGGAGAACGAAGTTTCAGTAAATTAAAACATATTAAAAACCTACCTACGGTTTACTATGTATCAGGAAAGACTGTCCGATCTTGGAATTTTGTCTATAGAAAATGCTATTGCCCAAAAGTTAAATTATTCAGACTTGATAAAGAAATTTGCAAGCGCTGAAGATAGAAAAGTCACAATCTAGGTATGTTTTTAATATTTTTACTACATACTCATTTGATTTGATTTATGTTTGCATGGAACACAGAATAAATAAAAGTTGACAATCATATTTATTGTTATTATTGTTCATTTGTCCACCACATCACATATAGCCCATATAGGTACTCGCACAAACTGGTCAAACGAACTCTTCTACGATTTGACATTTTTAACATAAGTAATTCGGCTTAATAATCTGAGGCGGCTGCTTTTTCTGGTGGAAAATAAAGCAACTGCTTTAACAATATTTTTTTTTATTTAAAGGGGCGCCACTTTTAGATCTCGCACCACCTAAAAATGTTGATAGGAACGGCACTGATAAACTAATACAAAATAACTTATTTAAAAGGTATGACTGGTTGGTAAATTGAAATATTAAGGTAAACACGTTTATTACTGTGGACGTGTGTACTATTCCTATGAATTAAACGTATTTATTATTATACATTTAGGTATACCTTTATCACAAGTTTCCTACGTTAAATCAAAAGCAATTTATATTGTTTACTTTTTGAATAATTTTATAGGATTATATTTCTAAATAAGCACATCAAAAAAAAATCATGTCAATTGGTACAGAGCTGAAAATAATTTTTTTTTCAATTGACAGTACTTAAGATGCATTATTTTTTGCAAGTGAAGTGTAGAAGAAAAATATAAAAAATCAATTCCACGGGTAACATTCTTTAATAATCAATGGCTTACATATATTGTGTATTTTTAGTATTTGGTTAAATTGACAATCATTTCTACCCAGGTACACAGTCATTATACAATATAAAATTTCCAAGGAAAAAAACTAAATTTACATAAACACTAGCTGAAGTACACGGCGTTGCCTGGGCTAAAACACATTATAATATAAGAAACATTCCTACCGAGTTTCAAGGACATACACTTGTAAAACGGGAAATTTTAATTTTTAAGTACTATTGATTGCACTATCTCGTCATCAAGGCTACGCATCAGCAAAACCGAGACGCAAATAATCAGCTTCATTTTGTGGGAAAAGAAGGTAATCCCTAGGCAAGACGTGACGGACGCACCAACCGATAGCGAGTTACAAATTCAAGGCAACGCTATCTATTGACAAAGTTTTAAACTGAACTGTTATTATCGCCTTAACTTCGCTAGCAGCCGCAAACTTCATTAAGCGGATAGGTTTCGCCGAGGAGAAGGCCTTACAATATGACCGTGTGGAGGACACAGAGAAATTACACAAACTCACTGTTTGTGTGTCTATGATCTACCGCCTATGATTTTATAATAAGAAACTGAATTTACTCATTTTTTACTCTTTTGAGGATGGAATTTCAAACTTATGTGTAGCCCATGTCACTATCCGACAAATAAACTATATGTATGCAAAAATTCATGTCGATCCGTTGCTCCGTTGCTACGTGAAAGAAGAATAAACAGACTAACACATTTAAGCATTTATACTATTAATAGGCATTAAACAATACGTTTTCTCACTTTAGCTTTGGTTGCATAAAAACTTACTTTTGTAAGTAAAATAATTATTGATGTTTCAAAAGTGAGGTTTTAGGCTATATAAAAAAAAACGTTTTAAGAAGCTGTATCCTTGTGAAGCTCTAAAATTGGTACAACATAAATAAAACGTTCCAGTGCACACTTCAGCAGCGATATCTTCATGATTTTAAGAACATTGAAGCTTAAAGAAAACTTTAGCAAATAAAATATTTTGAAATTTTAACTAATTAGTTTTCTTATCTCACAGATTAATTCTTCTGTGTTATTCCGCCTATACAACAATTAACTACACAAAATTAAATAAGTCTAATAAAACTAATTACTGACTATTTCATAAGCACAGTTTACAGAATAAAATTTGTATTTAAATTAATTTTGTGAAACGTCGACCAACAGGGAAACTTTAGGTAGCAATTAAGCAATGATGTTTAGTTTCTGCCGTATCGCCTGTCATCCTCAGGCATACAAGTAAGCATGACAACTGGTTTATCAGAAGAGAAGAATTAATTAGGTTCTTTACACACATACACGATACATATTGTTTCAGCAGAAAAATAGACACCGTAGTTTTCGAAAAAAGAGCTATATCTATATACATATATATGTATACATATATATGTATACCTATACATGTATACATATATATACATACACATATATATGCATATATATATATACATATATATGAGTAGAAATAAAATATTGCTGTAACTTAACCAAATACTGGAAGGGCACTACTAACATTGCGGCAGTGGAATCAAAAATTATGAAATCTGGGGAATGTATATTAGTTATCTTTTCTTCTATGCCTCACTTGCCTAAAATGCAACAAAGGTGTCTTAATATAGGATATAACAAATATTCTGTACAATTGTTCACGTCATGAAATTAAATTTTCCTGCTATGCTATTGTGTAAATCCAGTAATATTTAAGTATAAAAGAATATAATGGAAATGGGGTCTGATTTAATAAAGGTTTGTTTATGATAAAACCATAACTTTACTTGCAATTAGTCACTTCATCCAGATAATTCACAGCAATAACTGTGCTTTTTTAACGTTACTAGTTTGAAATGGTACCGAAGTTTTTATTATTTTTAAATTTTTATTTATTACTTATTTAACTAGTTTGAGAAATAAAAAAATGTATATATATTACCAACTGAGACAAAGAAACAAACACTTTTTAACGTAATAGTAATTCTCATCACTATTAAATTCTTAATGAAAGAAAAAACAACTCGCTTTTCTATTTAACAGTGGTGAAGTTCGTATGATTAATTCGTTTATTCATATATGTAAACTTATTTTCTTACACACGTACGTGCGTTCAATTATAGAGTTAACTTTTTGTTCAAGGTTTTTGTGTTTATATCATTTCTTTCACTATATGTAACAAATAAAGACTATGTAGTATTAAACACTGAATAACAGACTGAGCTATGTATTACAAGTTATTACAGCAATTATATGCAGGAAAAAAAACAAATCATTTCCGCTTGAAGTAAAATTTGTATACTGTCATAATATTTAATACAAAAAAAAATTAATTGGTTGACGGGATTTGAACCCAATCAAAACCAGCTTCTGGCAATAAGCATACACACTTTTTGCCGCTGCGTCATGATATCACACCATAAATTGAAAAAAGATTGTTGGTAATCAAAATAGTAAATCCATAGAGCTAACTTATTTTTAAAATTAAGATTACTCATCTCTGTGACTACTTTTGTTCACATTTTACATTCGAGAAAAGTTTTGCTACAAAACATTTTCTTTTGGCACACCAATACTTTTGGTGCATCCCCCAATGTTTACGAATTGGTATGTGTATGTGTATACATATTTATATGTATGCTGCAACACGTGGGCCCACCATGTTGACGACCTACGTTCAGTGGTAGCGATGACGGGTTCTCCCGCTTGTGGACCTCATTATGGTATTCTCTAATACTAATGACAAGCCTCATGCGGGATTCCGACCGCACCTCGTTGCTTATTATAACATATCGTCTATTTCTAACCTCCTGTGCACGAGGCTACAACCACTGGTCAAATGGAACCACCCGCAGGCACTATCATTAATGAACATCGCCTCGCTTCTGAGAGCATGTAAAATGACAATCTTGCTGTAAAGAGCACCCGACAACACTCAAGTCTACCGCTACTCGCAGTGTGCATTTCAGAATCGAGCTCCTGGTGACCGTATCACATCACAATTTGCAACAGAAATGCTGGACCGAATCGACATATCCTGGCAAACCTCAGCTGCGTGAGCGAAGCAGTACCATAAATAACTGTTCCTGTTTTTTTTAAAGTCATACTTCTTTAGACACGAGTAGTATAGCTTGGCCGGTCCGGAAACAGGCCTCAGGCGGTGGATTGAAGATTGTCGACCGCCATCTTGGATTTGTGACGTCACGACGGCAAAAATTCCTCAAAATTCCTCAAAAATGACTCAAAATGACTCAAAATTTCCCGTTTTAAGAAAAAATTTCCCGTTTTCGAGGGAAAAATTCCCGTTTCGAGGGAAAATTTCCCGTTTTATTCCTTAAAAATCCCAGCGGCTAGAAATGTCCTGATAGAGGCTTAAGCATCCTTAACTCAAGCCTCAGTTAAGCCTCTATCAGGATGTGACCTTGACCTTTGACCTTGACCTTGACCCCGACGGCATTCTTGGATCCACCATCTTGGATGACGTCATTACGTTTTCTCGAACATTCCGGCATTGTGTTATCCGCCATTTTGAATTATGACGTCACCGTTTCAATTTCCGTTACGGCCGCCATCTTTAAATTTATTATCCGATTTTAATGAAAAAAAATTTAAAATTATAAAAAATTAAATAATAAAATTTTTAATAAAATATTTAAAAAAAAACATTTACGACACGGAGCTCGGAGTCCTCGGTTCGAACCCGACGAGTGCAAAAAAATTAAAAATGGTGACCGATCCTTCCCTCACAGTGGACGCAGGCATACTGACTCCCACCACTTTTTTTTCAAAGCATATATATCGTCAGGTAGTATGACGTCATGTCCGCCATCTTGTCTTCGATGCTGGAAGCCATCATCATTGTATCGTCGGCTAGAGTGCGCTGACGCCATGTTAGTTTAATTCTTATCCGCTAGAGTGCAGTAATCATTTATTATTGCTGTGACACCCGTCGTCTTGAAATTTGACCGCCATCTTGAAAATCCGTTATTATTTAGCTAGAAATTCGGGAAAAGTTCCAAAATTCATTAAATAAATTTGTAATCTATATACTGATTAATTAGATCGACTAAGGTCCTTGGTACGATCTAGGACGACGCAAAAAAATTAAATATAACATCAATTTAACATAATAGTAACAGGTTCGAGGAATTAAACACTGCAAGTTCTTTTACAAACATAATATTTATTACATAATTTCTATTCTACTACAGGATCATTTGCGAAAGCCAGCAATCTTATAATCATTTAGTTCCGCAGCGGTGTGAAATGACTAATTCTTAGCTCCAATCGGTTTATACTAGACAGAGTCCAGCCAGAACCTTTACAGACATAGTCCACCTCTTCTTGACAGAGTTTCTGGATACCGTTTTTAACAGTTTGCTTCACATCGTTAGAACTGTAAATTACTGCAGCCGAAGTCTTGAATGCACACTTCTTCACTTTGTCATCGAACGGATATGGCTTTCCATATATACAGTCCAACCACAAGTTATATTTCAAAGGTCCGTTTGTTGCTACATCATCAGTAAG
This sequence comes from Bacillus rossius redtenbacheri, assembly GCF_032445375.1. Classification (NCBI taxonomy): domain Eukaryota; kingdom Metazoa; phylum Arthropoda; class Insecta; order Phasmatodea; family Bacillidae; genus Bacillus; species Bacillus rossius. The sequence goes on from NC_086330.1 coordinate 232,978,462, forward strand.
CTGATTGATTATGTTCTCTCTGATATCATCAAGAAAATTACAAATGTCTTTCGACTCACCTAACGTATTTAAATAATAATAGTCCTTCAATGTTCCACGAAATGCAGACTGCGCCAAATAGAAGCCATTATCGTTCACTTGTAATGCTCCGAACACAGTCTTAGGTTTATTTTCCTGTTCAGACGTCATACCAATCGGTTGCTGCACATCGGTTTTCTTGCTTGTACGCTCACGAGCCTTCAACCTAAACCGAGGAGTCGAAATTTCTGCAGGTAGTTCAGCAGTAGGCACACGGACTTCACCTTTACAGTTTTTCGCATGTCGTCGCAAATTATCAATTCGAGTAAACCATTCATGACACTCATCACATCGAAACTTCATGCGAGATGGATTCTTCGTGCATTTGCTCCGCTCATGTCTTCGTGCATCATGGGAAAATGCGAACGACGTATCACAGTAGCTGCAAGGATACCGTGGTGATGAAGACGATCCTTTCAGACCCGATCCAGATACAGGTGTTACAACAGTAGTACCATTTCCAGGCATTCTCTTATGCGCATCGATGCATCGTTGTTGCGACGAAACCTTTACTTTCTGCCGAACAGCAGGACCTTTGCATGCCTTCATGTGCGTTTTCATATTATCTTTTCTGGCAAACTGCTTATGACATTTCTCACAAACAAACATTTTACGATATAGGTTCTTGGCACATTCGCTCCTCTCGTGTCGCCGAGCATTGCTGCTGTTTGAGAAAATCTTGTCGCAATAACAGCACCGATGTTCGCTAGTTGTCAAATCAGCATCCATTGAAGTCTCCATCGAGGTCGTATCGTCGATCGTCGTGGTTTCCTGCACATCCAGCTCAGTAGTCGTTAAGCTATCTTCTGCTGGTGGTATCACATCTGTTGAAATCTCCTCCAGTGTTGACATCGACGTTGTCAACGGAATCTGCTCCTTCTCCGTCGTAGCTGTCGTCAAGGTTCCCGTAGGCGATGGTACAACCTCCGAGTTCGACGTTAAAGTCGGTAAAGATGCCATCGAGTTCGCTAGAACAGGTAATTACGTGATTAATGCACCAGAAGAAACAAACTAGGTGATCCTTACACCGACGACGTCAGTAACAAACTGAGCGTCCTGTTGTCTAGGACTCACTTATATACATGCACCGTATTGAATAAAACGCTAGTCAAATCAAGAACCATTTACAATAATACTAGAGTCAAAACAACATTAAAATAGAAGGACCATCAACGAAAAGGCAGCACATTTGGAAGCACCGACAACGAAACGGCAGCACATTTGGAAGCACCGACAACGAAAAGACAGCACATTTGGAAGCACCGACAACGAAAAGGCAGCACATTTGGAAGCACCGAAAACGAAACGGCAGCACATTTGGAAGCACCGACAACGAAATGGCAGCACATTTGGAAGCACCGACAACGAAAAGGCAGCACATTTGGAAGCACCGACAACGAAAAGACAGCACATTTGGAAGCACCGACAACGAAACGGCAGCACATTTGGAAGCACCGAAAACGAAAAGGCAGCACATTTGGAAGCACCGACAACGAAACAGCAGCACATTTGGAAGCACCGACAACGAAACGGCAGCACATTTGGAAGCACCGACAACGAAAAGGCAGCACATTTGGAAGCACCGACAACGAAACGGCAGCACATTTGGAAGCACCGACAACGAAAAGGCAGCACATTTGGAAGCACCGACAACGAAAAGGCAGCACATTTGGAAGCACCGACAACGAAAAGGCAGCACATTTGGAAGCACCGACAACGAAAAGGCAGCACATTTGGAAGCACCGACAACGAAACGGCAGCACATTTGGAAGCACCGACAACGAAAAGGCAGCACATTTGGAAGCACCGACAACGAAAAGGCAGCGCATTTGGAAGCACCGACAACGAAAAGGCAGCACCATCATCAAAAAGGCCGCACATTTGTCATTGGCTCCAATATTCATTGGCTCCAATATTCATTGGCTCCATTATTCATTGATTCCATCAGTCTATTGATTCCATCAGTCTAGTGACTCCATCTGTCATTGGCTCCTACAGTCATTGGCTCCAACAACTGTCTTTTGTCTCACCAACTCCAAATATATATTTGGCTAGAATTCTACGAGTCTAAGAGACTATGAGACCACATGGCTACGAGTCTAAAATGATCTAGCTGGTTACGAGTTATACATGGCTTGCGAGGCTACAGAGCTACGAAGTTTCTAGTACACAGGTTTACATGACTGCGAGGATACAGGACTACAAGTCTGCAAGAGTACTTGACTACGAAGGTACTCGTCTACATGACTCCAGTTACCGCATCTGTCTTCGACGGCATTTTCTCTTTTGCTCCAACTGCTCCATCAGCAATATGTTATAAGATTACAAGGCCTCTTGCTTACGTAGCTTCAAGTCTACAAGCCTCCAATGCATCATGACTACGAGACTACGATCCATGAGGTTACGAGTCTACGCGATTGCGAGTCTTCTAGGTTACGTGATCGCGAGGCTATAGGACTACGAAGCTTCCAGAACGCATGGTTACGAGACTGCGAGGCTACAATTCTACGAGGTCCCAAGACATCCAGGCTACGCGACTACGAGCCATGAGGTTACGAGACTACGTGACTACGAATCTTCAAGTTTACGAGACTGCGAGGCTACAGAGCTACGAAGCCTCTAGTACACAGGTTTACGTGACTGCGAGGATACAGGACTACCAGTCTGCATGAGTACTTGACTACGAAGCTACTCGTCTACAAGGCTACAATTACAGCATCTGTTTTCGTCAGAATTTTCTCTTTTGCTCCAACTGCACCACCAGCATTATGTTATAAGATTACAAGGCCGCTTGCTTACGTAGCTTCAAGTCTACGAGGATACTTGGATACGTAGCTTCAATTCTACGAGGTCCTAAGACTTCATGACTACGCGACTTCGAGCCATGAGGTTACGAGATTACGTGACTACGAATCTTCATGTTTACGAGACTGCGAGGCTACAGAGCTACGAAGCCTCTAGAAAACGAGTTTACGTGACTGCGTGGATACAGGACTACAAGTCTGCATGAGTTCTTGACTACGAAGCTACTCGTCTACAAGGCTCCAATTGACACATCTGTCTTCGATGGAATTTTCTCTTTTGCTACATCTACACCATCAGCATTATGTTATAATATTACAAAGCTACTTGCTTACGTAGCTTCAAGTCTACGAGGCTCCAATACATCATGACTACGAGACTACGAGCCATGAGGTTACGAGACTATGCGATTGCAAGTCTTCAAGGTTACGTCATCGCGAGGCTATAGGACTACGAAGCTTCCAGAACGCATGGTTACGAGAATGCATGACTAATTGGCCGCATGGCTACGAAACTTTATGTCTCTAACTGACTACAATAGCACTATTCAGTGGTGAGAGTTAATTTATTTCATGCAAAGGTACTTGCTGCAAGCAGTTCCACTTTTCAACATCAGATGACGTCACGTTTTGCTTGCAGGTAAAATAATATTTATTTATTTTATGCGGGATGCGGGTTGTTCACTATCGATCGCATAAGAAGAATGGCATCGATAGTCTTCAAGGAGAAGGAAGTTCGTCCTTCCTGCTAGTGCTTCTCAGATTTCTCACGGTCCGCCATCTTGGATTGCGACGTCACGGCTGCCATCTTAGATGGGTGTGACTTTGACCTTTGACCGAAACCGCAGGAATGATCGCAAGCACACGGATTAACCATCAAAATATTGATAAGAATAATCAGGAGCACACGGAGAAAACCATCATAATATTGGCAAGAATAATCAGGAGCACACGGAGAAAAACGACACATGTTTTCTTTGATATCATAAAATTACAGAAAAAAAATATTTAAAAATAAAAAAAATTAATTAAAAAATTTAAAATAAAAACAAAAAATACATAAAATTCTGGCTTGTACTAGAACTCTATCTTTGCTCAGCAATGATAAGTTTACAAGCTAGCAGAATCTGTTTATGTATTTTTTGTTTTTATTTTAAATTTTTTTATTAATTTTTTTATTTTTAAATATTTTTTTTCTGTAATTTTATGATATCAAAGAAAACATGTGTCGTTTTTCTCCGTGTGCTCCTGATTATTCTTGCCAATATTATGATGGTTTTCTCCGTGTGCTCCTGATTATTCTTATCAATATTTTGATGGTTAATCCGTGTGCTTGCGATCATTCCTGCGGTTTCGGTCAAAGGTCAAAGTCACACCCATCTAAGATGGCAGCCGTGACGTCGCAATCCAAGATGGCGGACCGTGAGAAATCTGAGAAGCACTAGCAGGAAGGACGAACTTCCTTCTCCTTGAAGACTATCGATGCCATTCTTCTTATGCGATCGATAGTGAACAACCCGCATCCCGCATAAAATAAATAAATATTATTTTACCTGCAAGCAAAACGTGACGTCATCTGATGTTGAAAAGTGGAACTGCTTGCAGCAAGTACCTTTGCATGAAATAAATTAACTCTCACCACTGAATAGTGCTATTGTAGTCAGTTAGAGACATAAAGTTTCGTAGCCATGCGGCCAATTAGTCATGCATTCTCGTAACCATGCGTTCTGGAAGCTTCGTAGTCCTATAGCCTCGCGATGACGTAACCTTGAAGACTTGCAATCGCATAGTCTCGTAACCTCATGGCTCGTAGTCTCGTAGTCATGATGTATTGGAGCCTCGTAGACTTGAAGCTACGTAAGCAAGTAGCTTTGTAATATTATAACATAATGCTGATGGTGTAGATGTAGCAAAAGAGAAAATTCCATCGAAGACAGATGTGTCAATTGGAGCCTTGTAGACGAGTAGCTTCGTAGTCAAGAACTCATGCAGACTTGTAGTCCTGTATCCACGCAGTCACGTAAACTCGTTTTCTAGAGGCTTCGTAGCTCTGTAGCCTCGCAGTCTCGTAAACATGAAGATTCGTAGTCACGTAATCTCGTAACCTCATGGCTCGAAGTCGCGTAGTCATGAAGTCTTAGGACCTCGTAGAATTGAAGCTACGTATCCAAGTATCCTCGTAGACTTGAAGCTACGTAAGCAAGCGGCCTTGTAATCTTATAACATAATGCTGGTGGTGCAGTTGGAGCAAAAGAGAAAATTCTGACGAAAACAGATGCTGTAATTGTAGCCTTGTAGACGAGTAGCTTCGTAGTCAAGTACTCATGCAGACTGGTAGTCCTGTATCCTCGCAGTCACGTAAACCTGTGTACTAGAGGCTTCGTAGCTCTGTAGCCTCGCAGTCTCGTAAACTTGAAGATTCGTAGTCACGTAGTCTCGTAACCTCATGGCTCGTAGTCGCGTAGCCTGGATGTCTTGGGACCTCGTAGAATTGTAGCCTCGCAGTCTCGTAACCATGCGTTCTGGAAGCTTCGTAGTCCTATAGCCTCGCGATCACGTAACCTAGAAGACTCGCAATCGCGTAGACTCGTAACCTCATGGATCGTAGTCTCGTAGTCATGATGCATTGGAGGCTTGTAGACTTGAAGCTACGTAAGCAAGAGGCCTTGTAATCTTATAACATAATGCTGATGGAGCAGTTGGAGCAAAAGAGAAAATGCCGTCGAAGACAGATGCGGTAACTGGAGTCATGTAGACGAGTACCTTCGTAGTCAAGTACTCTTGCAGACTTGTAGTCCTGTATCCTCGCAGTCATGTAAACCTGTGTACTAGAAACTTCGTAGCTCTGTAGCCTCGCAAGCCATGTATAACTCGTAACCAGCTAGATCATTTTAGACTCGTAGCCATGTGGTCTCATAGTCTCTTAGACTCGTAGAATTCTAGCCAAATATATATTTGGAGTTGGTGAGACAAAAGACAGTTGTTGGAGCCAATGACTGTAGGAGCCAATGACTGTAGGAGCCAATGACAGATGGAGTCACTAGACTGATGGAATCAATAGACTGATGGAATCAATGAATAATGGAGCCAATGAATATTGGAGCCAATGAATATTGGAGCCAATGACAAATGTGCGGCCTTTTTGATGATGGTGCTGCCTTTTCGTTGTCGGTGCTTCCAAATGCGCTGCCTTTTCGTTGTCGGTGCTTCCAAATGTGCTGCCTTTTCGTTGTCGGTGCTTCCAAATGTGCTGCCGTTTCGTTGTCGGTGCTTCCAAATGTGCTGCCTTTTCGTTGTCGGTGCTTCCAAATGTGCTGCCTTTTCGTTGTCGGTGCTTCCAAATGTGCTGCCTTTTCGTTGTCGGTGCTTCCAAATGTGCTGCCTTTTCGTTGTCGGTGCTTCCAAATGTGCTGCCGTTTCGTTGTCGGTGCTTCCAAATGTGCTGCCTTTTCGTTGTCGGTGCTTCCAAATGTGCTGCCGTTTCGTTGTCGGTGCTTCCAAATGTGCTGCTGTTTCGTTGTCGGTGCTTCCAAATGTGCTGCCTTTTCGTTGTCGGTGCTTCCAAATGTGCTGCCGTTTCGTTGTCGGTGCTTCCAAATGTGCTGTCTTTTCGTTGTCGGTGCTTCCAAATGTGCTGCCTTTTCGTTGTCGGTGCTTCCAAATGTGCTGCCATTTCGTTGTCGGTGCTTCCAAATGTGCTGCCTTTTCGTTGTCGGTGCTTCCAAATGTGCTGCCTTTTCGTTGTCGGTGCTTCCAAATGTGCTGCCTTTTCGTTGTCGGTGCTTCCAAATGTGCTGCCGTTTCGTTTTCGGTGCTTCCAAATGTGCTGCCTTTTCGTTGTCGGTGCTTCCAAATGTGCTGTCTTTTCGTTGTCGGTGCTTCCAAATGTGCTGCCGTTTCGTTGTCGGTGCTTCCAAATGTGCTGCCTTTTCGTTGATGGTCCTTCTATTTTAATGTTGTTTTGACTCTAGTATTATTGTAAATGGTTCTTGATTTGACTAGCGTTTTATTCAATACGGTGCATGTATATAAGCGAGTCCTAGACAACAGGACGCTCAGTTTGTTACTGACGTCGTCGGTGTAAGGATCACCTAGTTTGTTTCTTCTGGTGCATTAATCACGTAATTACCTGTTCTTGCGAACTTGATGGCATCTTTACCGACTTTAACGTCGAACTCGGAGGTTGTACCATCGCCTACGGGAACCTTGACGACAGCTACGACGGAGAAGGAGCAGATTCCGTTGACAACGTCGATGTCAACACTGGAGGAGATTTCAACAGATGTGATACCACCAGCAGAAGATAGCTTAACGACTACTGAGCTGGATGTGCAGGAAACCACGACGATCGACGATACGACCTCGATGGAGACTTCAATGGATGCTGATTTGACAACTAGCGAACATCGGTGCTGTTATTGCGACAAGATTTTCTCAAACAGCAGCAATGCTCGGCGACACGAGAGGAGCGAATGTGCCAAGAACCTATATCGTAAAATGTTTGTTTGTGAGAAATGTCATAAGCAGTTTGCCAGAAAAGATAATATGAAAACGCACATGAAGGCATGCAAAGGTCCTGCTGTTCGGCAGAAAGTAAAGGTTTCGTCGCAACAACGATGCATCGATGTGCATAAGAGAATGCCTGGAAATGGTACTACTGTTGTAACGCCTGTATCTGGATCGGGTCTGAAAGGATCGTCTTCATCACCACGGTATCCTTGCAGCTACTGTGATACGTCGTTCGCATTTTCCCATGATGCACGAAGACATGAGTGGAGCAAATGCACGAAGAATCCATCTCGCATGAAGTTTCGATGTGATGAGTGTCATGAATGGTTTACTCGAATTGATAATTTGCGACGACATGCGAAAAACTGTAAAGGTGAAGTCCGTGTGCCTACTGCTGAACTACCTGCAGAAATTTCGACTCCTCGGTTTAGGTTGAAGGCTCGTGAGCGTACAAGCAAGAAAACCGATGTGCAGCAACCGATTGGTATGACGTCTGAACAGGAAAATAAACCTACGACTGTGTTCGGAGCATTACAAGTGAACGATAATGGCTTCTATTTGGCGCAGTCTGCATTTCGTGGAACATTGAAGGACTACTATTATTTAAATACGTTAGGTGAGTCGAAAGACATTTGTAATTTTCTTGATGATATCAGAGAGGACATAATCAATCAGCTTACTGATGATGTAGCAACAAACGGACCTTTGAAATATAACTTGTGGTTGGACTGTATATATGGTAAAGCCATATCCGTTCGATGACAAAGTGAAGAAGTGTGCATTCAAGACATCGGCTGCAGTAATTTACAGTTCTAACGATGTGAAGCAAACTGTTAAAAACGGTATCCAGAAACTCTGTCAAGAAGAGGTGGACTATGTCTGTAAAGGTTCTGGTTGGACTCTGTCTAGTATAAACCGATTGGAGCTAAGAATTAGTCATTTCACACCGCTGCGGAACTAAATGATTATAAGATTGCTGGCTTTCGCAAATGATCCTGTAGTAGAATAGAAATTATGTAATAAATATTATGTTTGTAAAAGAACTTGCAGTGTTTAATTCCTCGAACCTGTTACTATTATGTTAAATTGATGTTATATTTAATTTTTTTGCATCGTCCTAGATCGTACCAAGGACCTTAGTCGATCTAATTAATCAGTATATAGATTACAAATTTATTTAATGAATTTTGGAACTTTTCCCGAATTTCTAGCTAAATAATAACGGATTTTCAAGATGGCGGTCAAATTTCAAGACGACGGGTGTCACAGCAATAATAAATGATTACTGCACTCTAGCGGATAAGAATTAAACTAACATGGCGTCAGCGCACTCTAGCCGACGATACAATGATGATGGCTTCCAGCATCGAAGACAAGATGGCGGACATGACGTCATACTACCTGACGATATATATGCTTTGAAAAAAAAAGTGGTGGGAGTCAGTATGCCTGCGTCCACTGTGAGGGAAGGATCGGTCACCATTTTTAATTTTTTTGCACTCGTCGGGTTCGAACCGAGGACTCCGAGCTCCGTGTCGTAAATGTTTTTTTTTAAATATTTTATTAAAAATTTTATTATTTAATTTTTTATAATTTTAAATTTTTTTTCATTAAAATCGGATAATAAATTTAAAGATGGCGGCCGTAACGGAAATTGAAACGGTGACGTCATAATTCAAAATGGCGGATAACACAATGCCGGAATGTTCGAGAAAACGTAATGACGTCATCCAAGATGGTGGATCCAAGAATGCCGTCGGGGTCAAGGTCAAGGTCAAAGGTCAAGGTCACATCCTGATAGAGGCTTAACTGAGGCTTGAGTTAAGGATGCTTAAGCCTCTATCAGGACATTTCTAGCCGCTGGGATTTTTAAGGAATAAAACGGGAAATTTTCCCTCGAAACGGGAATTTTTCCCTCGAAAACGGGAAATTTTTTCTTAAAACGGTAAATTTTGAGTCATTTTGAGTCATTTTTGAGGAATTTTGAGGAATTTTTGCCGTCGTGACGTCACAAATCCAAGATGGCGGTCGACAATCTTCAATCCACCGCCTGAGGCCTGTTTCCGGACCGGCCAAGCTATACTACTGACACGATATAAAAAATAATGATAGTAAATTTTTAAGATACTTGTGCAAAATTCAACAATAATCGTAAGGATGAAAAAAGGTTACATACAAATAAAAATATATATGTGCTTTTAAATCATATGCTTTAGTAATTGATATTGAAAACTGGTGAATATTAATTATTAAATTGTGTAAATAAACTTTTTCATGTGTCTTTATATAAGTAACATTATGTTTCTGTATGTGTAATTTATTTTTATTCTTATTTATTTCATTATTATTTAATAAATAGTTAAAAACGGAATAAATATTTAGCTTAGTTATTGATAGCCTACTCATTATTTCTTAAAATTTATTTAGATTATTTTACTAAATTAAATAATTAATTTTGTACTCATGTTTGCATTATTATTGAATTTTGAGTATTTTTATTTTATTTTTTTTAAATTCAATCGATCTCAAGCTTTACCAACCTTATCTATAATATAAGTCCAGTACTTTTATTGTTTTATTTATATTAATTTTTGCATGCATAGTTAAAGTAAGTTTTTTCTACGTTATTTAATTATGCAAGTACATGAACCCTTTATTTGTTTTAATGTTTAGCTCTCGGTTTACGGCATTTGGTGCGGGTAATTTCGTGGATGGAACAGAAGTCGCTAGGAACGGAAATGTGTAACAACAATGTTGCCATATTTGGTGGATGGCGCTAACCAAAGTTCATATAGCCAAAGGGAAACTTTATAGTGTTAACAATTTAATATATTTTAACCACACGGGCAGTGTTTTAATATAATTTCTTGTCGAAAATCAGGCCCAATCCCGGGGTTTAAAATTTTTTCAAGTCTTTTTCATTTTTATCAGTGCCGTTTCATTATATAGGTAGTTTTAAATTTCGGTCTGCTAATCAAATGATTTAATAGTCAACATAGCTGCTTCGGCAAAGAATTCTAGCGGCGGGCGTGGAAGCTAAGTTTGACTCACGTTAAGAAATGTAGTTGAAATCACAACTTGCATATATATTTATCACACTAGGCATTCTTTTAAAAACTTCTACTTTTAATTTCGTGTATTTGCAAAATGAAAACACATGACTTAGCTAGTTACCTAGGTTAGATGTTACACGTCTCAGGCGAGTACTAAAAGACTCGCTCACTTTTTTTCTGCTGAAATAATATTTGTTTTGTTGTACCAAGATAACGAGTGCAACTGTGTCTCGCTATAGGAAGTCAACAAAATGTGCCATGTTATCTGAATGTTCCTTATCTGAACCTCTTTCCGACTTGCGCAACACACGTATTCCCACGTTTCAAGTCCACGAAAACAACGCTCGCACAAGCCACGCAACATTATCAGAACGAGGAATGATTAAGTGACTATTTTCGTCAGTGCTAGATTGATGAAAATAAGTAAAGGAAAGTAAACACAAACATGAACGTTGTCCTTGCTTCAGACAGATGCGAACGGCTTGAAACCGCAGCGGCACAAATTGCGCAAGCATGTGCTGTCACAGTTTCATCTCTACGTCGTGAAGAGGAATTTTAATTTGGTCCGTTCTACAATGGCACGCAAACGGAAACGTATCTCACGGAACAGAGTTTCTACAATAGTAAACAGACGGAAACTGACCCGTACGGATTAGCCCGGCAATGCTGAGCTCTTCTGTTTACGTTGTTTCGTGCGACCAACAGAAGCCGAGTATTTGGATGCAGTGGTAGCCATGTTGGTTTATGTTCTAAATACGTAAAAATTTGTTTAAGACCAAGAATATCAAGTGTTCTATTACTTTGTGGTTTATTTTTATTTTTCGTAAATTCTACTCATGCGATGATCTCGAATCATAATACTTCTTAAAATTAAATTTATCAATTTGTTAATTTACTTAATTAAATTAATATTTCATAACCTTGAAATTCAATCTCATTGGTTGCAATTGTTACGTTTCCATGCATTGGGAAGAAGCAATCGTGTTGGTGAAATGTTCCAGGAGATCCGTATCTGTTTACGTGATCCGTCTCCGTTTACGTGCCACTCTTGAACGGGTCTTACAAACCAAAGTATAGGCATAGCGCATTTCGGCTGTTTGCTATAGGACCAAGAATCATAAATATGTTTTACGCTTACTACAAAAACAAAATGGCATATCAAGAACAGTTAGCACGGTTCCAAAAGCAGTTTGTCATATTCGGCATGTATGTGTCGGTACTGTGGCATTTCGTTCACTAATACCAACAATGCTTGACGTCATTAGAAAGGCAATTGTGCAAAAAGTCCTTCGCGGAAAAGGTTATATTGCGACAGTTGCTGCTTTCAGTTTTAATGAAGTGATAAATTAAATAAAATAAAATCATAGCCTGTGAAATTTAACTTTTTTCGTCTACTAAGTAAAGTCAGTGTTTGAACCGAATGTATGTGAGTAGTGTATGAAAGGGGCTCCTAGCCCAGGCTGAAGGCTGTGGTGCCAGTGCCGGGGTTTCAGCTTGGAGCCGGTGGAGCGGGACAATGACCGATTGCTCTGATGTCACGGCGACCATCTTGGATGACCTTGACTTTGACCTTGACCTTTGACGTGACATTGAATTTTGACCTTGATCTTGACTATAATCCAAGGTGGAGGAGTGTTTGGATTTACCTTTTTTTATTTTTTTATAAATTCTGAAAAATAATCCGAATTTCTAGTATACAAAATACAGTATTTTAAAGATGGCAGCCATAACTAAAATTACAACGTTATTTAAAAATATATTTATTAAAATTTAATTAATTAAAATTTTTGGAATTTAAAATTTTTTCCCAATTTTCTAGCATAACAATTGCAGATATTCAAGATGGCGGTCGCAACGAAAATTGCAACATTTTGGAGTGGGAGTGTTAAATGATGGAAAGTTCTAGACAACAAAAGGTTGGAATTTAAAATAATGGAAAGTTCTAGAAAACAAAATGCCGGAATGTTCTAGAAATTAAATGGCGGATCCAAGATGGCGGAATTTAAGATGGCCGCCATCGTCAAGGTAAAAGGTAAATTTCAAGGTTAAAATTAAAAGTCAAGGTCATCAAATATGGCCGCCGTGACGTCAGAGCAATTGGTTATTGACCTGCTGCACCGGCTGGAACCCTGGCACTGGCACCACAGGCTGCAGCCTGGGCTCGGAGCCCCTTTCCTACACTACTAATGTGGAGTTAGCATAAATAATCACACTTAGACATCTGCATCGTCCGCATTAAAAAGTAATGAAATTCCATCATCGAAGATACATAAACAAGTTACCATACTTCATGAAGGTAATGATAAGTTTCCTAAGATGAGTCAAAAAGGAATTTATCTTCCTACGCAATTCTCTGGTGGATTTTCTGTTAAACGGGCTGAAGTATTAAATAATACCTATTACTGGAAACCTTGACAGCAAAAACGGCTTTTAATAAAAATGAGAACAATATAGAATAATTTGAAGTTACCAAGACAGAAAATTGTGATGATTCACTGAGACCAAAACGATGGAAACGAGGCGTTACACTAAATTATTCTGATCAAGCTTATGATGGTCACTGGGATGATGATGATGGTGACTTTGAGGCTGGTGTTAAAAAGGAAGAATTCTTCGATCTTAAAAATAATAAACATGCATGGAAGATGGAAGCAGCAGCAGAAGATATTTATACAAGTCATGAGAAGGTTCTAACATATTGGTCGATCGTCTGAGACTGTTTATGGCATCTGTTCGAGGAGAAAACTACTCCCACATCAACCAATTAGGCTCCATACTCCGTGAACTAAAAAAAATGCAGGCTGCATACAATAATGACTTGTTTTTCTTTCATATGTATAAAATAATATAAAAAAATTATTAATTAAAAATATTTATTTTTCCAAAGTAGTATAGGAATGGGGCTCCTGCACCTGGCTTCTGGCTGTGGAGCTGTGTGTCCGATCCGCCATATTGGATTGTGACGTCACGGCGGCCATCTTGGATGAGCGTAACAGGACAAAGCGTAACGGGACAAGTAGGACATTGACCTTTGACCCTCAAAATTCGCCAAAATTGGGCAAAATTTGCCCAAAATTCCTCAAAAATCGCCAAAATTTCCATTTCTGTGGAAAAAAAATTCCGCCAAAAAATCTCACAAAATTACACAAATTAAAAATTTCTCCTTTCGAGAGAAAAATTCCCGTTTCGAGGGAAAATTTCCCGTTTATAGTCCTTAAAAATCCCGGCGGCTAGAAATGTCCATATGTAGGCTTAAGCATCCATGTCTACAGCCTACGATAAGCCTCTGACGTCATCATGGATGATGACGTCACCGTTGCAATTTTCGTTACGCCCGCCATCTTTAACTTTTTTATTTATCATCCGATTTTAATGAAAAAAAAATAAAATTTATAAAAAAATTCACTTAATAAAATTTTAATGAAAAATATTTAAAAAAACAATCATTTACGACACGGAGCTTGGAGTCCTCGGTTCGAGCCTGACGAGGGCAAAAATAAATAAAAATGGCGACATATCCTTCCCTCGTGGTGGGTGCTGGCAGACTGGCCTCCACCACTTATGTCAAAGTATATATATCTTCACCTAGTATGACGTCATGTCCGCCATCTTGAAAATCCGTAATTTAATGCTAGAGTTTCGGAAAAAAATTTAAAAATCATTAAAAAAAGTAACTAATCGAATTAAACAATAAAAAAATCCTTAAAACCACCGTTGCACTTTTCGTGACGGCCGCCATCTTGAAATCACCCGATGGAGGTCACCATCTTGTTTTCGTCCACTAGAGTGTGCTGATACCATGTTAGCTTAATTATCTGGTCACCACACCTTTGACCTTGACCTTAAAAACCAACCTTGACCTTGAACTTTGAACTTGACCTTGAACTTTGACCTTGACCTTGAACTTTGACCTTGGCCTTGAAATTTGACCTTGACCTTGACCTTGAAATTTGACTTTGTCCTTGTCGACCATCATGGATCCGACATTTTATGTTCAGTACATGCTACCTGGAGCTACCACCTGCTGGAGTACGCCATCTTGTGTGTGTACTTGTATTATAGAGTACATTTCCATCTGGATAATTTTATTCTAACCCGCTACAGTGCAGTAATCTTTTATTACGGAGGTGCCCCCCGCCATCTTAAAATTCGGCCGCCATCTTGAAATCATGTAATAATGTAGCTAGAAAAGCGGGAAAAATTCCAAAATTCATTAAATAAATCACTCATTAACTTACATATCGATTCTATCCGCTCCAGTCCTTGGTTCGATCCTCGATCGATGCAATAATGTTTAATTTTATGAAAAAATAATAATTCCAATAAACCATGTTCAACATTCTTAAAGAGACTTTAAAATCCTCTACTACCATCATCCTATCAGACATCAACACCACCATATTGGAAATTCGTAATTGTATTGCTAGAGATTTTGGAAAAAGTTCAAAATTCATTAAATAAATTTGTAATCTATATACCGATTGATAAGATCGACTAAGGTCCTTGGTTCAATCCCTGGCCGATACAAAACAACTTTAATTTAAAAAAGTACCAGAAAAGTGTAAGGTTTGAGAAATAAAACACCACAAAGTCTTTTACAAACATAATATTTATTACACAATTTCTATCCTACTACAGAATCACTTGCGAAAGCCAGCAATGTTATAAACATTTAGCCCTGCATAGACGTGCAACGACTACTTCTTAGCTCCAACAGCTCCAAACGGCCTCCAAATGCTTGACAGCTCCAAATGCTTAACACAGCTCCAAATGCTCCAACAGCCTCCAAATGCTTCAACGGCCTCCAAATGCTCCAACAGCCTCCGAATGCTTAGGACAGCTCCAAATGCTCCAAATGGCTCCAACAGCTCCAAATGCTCCAAAAGGCTCCAAATGCTACAACAGCCTCCAAATGCTACAAAGGCTCCAAATGCTCGAAATGGCTCCAACAGCTCCAAAAGGCTCCAAATGCTTCAAAAGGCTCCAATTGCTCCAACAGCTCCATCTCAATTGGTTCCAACTGATTCCAATTACTTTTCTTATCGAACTTGGCATGATCACTAACATGTCTTTATTAGTATACATTTTGACTGGCAGTGGTAACGTATTTTGCACCTTTAAGTTATAAGTTTTATTTAGAAATCAGATTTAGATAAATGGTAGATACCATTTGGAAAGAAAATATATTAATTTCTCTTCAAGTTTATACACATACATTTAATATAAGCCATTATTGTATGTAGCCAGCTTCCTTCAGTTCTTTGAGTATGAAGGATATTTCTTTAATGTTCGAATAGTTTCCTGCACAAAGCGATCCATGTAGTAGTCGTAGCCTGTCAACCAATATGTTAGGATCTTCCCATGAGGTATAATCAATCTCTTCTGCTGCGTTCATCATCCTTGCATGTTTATAATAAATATTATTATCTCTGGTGTCTATCGTTTCAACACCAACCACGAGGTCACTTTCGTCATCGTGCCAGTGATTATCACAAGCTTGATCAGGATAAATTATTTTATTACGACGTTTCCATCGTTTTGGTCTCAAACCACCATCACAGTCTTCGCTCTTGCATGCTTTTGGTGCTTCAGCACAGTACTCAATCATGTCAGCCTTAGATGTGTCAGCACAGTCTTTGTTCATGCCAGCTTCTGATGTGTCACCACAGTCTTCAATCATGTCAGCATCACAAACTTGATCAGGGTAATTTATTTTATTACGCCGTTTCCGTCGTTTTGGTCTCAGACCGCCATCACAGTCTTCGATCTTGCCTGCTTTAGGTGCTTCAGTACAGTACTCAATCATGTCAGCCTCAGATGTGTCACCACAATCTTCAATCATGCCCGCTTCAGATGATCCATCAAAGTCTTCGACCTTGTAAGCTTCAGGTGGTTCTCCATCTTTCACATTTACATGGAAATAACTAGATATTGGATTAAATATATTTTCATTTCTAATGTGGTTACAACTTCCTTCGTTTGTTTTAAATTTTAAATTATTATCTTGATCTAGATCAGTAATTTTAGCATTAGCTTTTTCGCCTTCGTTCCTCTTCCGCGATGTTGTAGCCCAGTCTTCGTTATCTTTATTCATCTTATTTGTACAGGTTTTGTAATGTCTATCCAAGTAATATCTTCTACCAAAGGATTTCTGACACTGACTGCAATGAAATGGTTTTTGACAAGGACCCAAATTACACTCGCTTCTCTCATGTCGTTTAGCATTCTTTCTCAAGGTAAACACCTTGCTACAGTATCTACAGTGATGGCGTTTTGATACAGCTTCAGACATCGGACCAGGGTACATGTTAGCTTCTACGACTAATGGCAGATGCAAACTAAGAGTTTTAAATTAGATATATTACTTAAATAGAATTTTTTAATTATTTCATCAGCGAGAATTAATTTATCTCATTCAAAGGTACTTGTTGCAAGTAGTTCTGCTTTTCAACAAGAGATGTCGCCACATGTTACTTGCAGGTAAATAATATTTAGTTCTTTTATGCGGGATGCGGGATGCTCACTAACGATCGCAATAGAACGATGACTTCGCTAGACTCCAAGGAGAAGGAAGTTCGTCCATCCTGTTAGTGCTTCTTAGATTTCTCAGAGATAATTTGACTGAGTAATGAAAATTTTTTTTTAAATTTCCACATGATAAAAATATTACAAGTGATGATTAAGTAGCAGAAGTTCACTAATTATATGCAACCTTGAATAAAAAATTACATGCTTCATTAAGTTAAAAAAATCCTTCATACAGAGATAAATTCCTCATCAGTAACCAGAAGCACTCGGAGAAAACCATCAGATGTCTAGTCAGGAATAATCAGAAGCACCCAGAGAAAACCATCAAAATATTGTCAAGAATATTTTGATGGTTTTCTCTGGGATAATAATATTTATTATAAACATGCAAGGATGATGAACGCAGCAGAAGAGACTGATTATACCTCATGGGAAGATCCTAACATATTGGTTGACAGGCTACGACTACTACATGGATCGCTTTGTGCAGGAAACTATTCGAACATTAAAGAAATATCCTTCATACTCAAAGAACTGAAGGAAGCTGGCTACATACAATAATGGCTTATATTAAATGTAAGGTCACTGATGGTAATATGGCCATGTTAAGCTTTGTTTAATTTTATTTTATCTAGTTTTCGGGAAATCCCCATAAGTGTTTGATGGACATAATATCTACAGTTTTTCTTGTCAAAAACCATTAACAAAACATTTTTTAATACATGTCATTATAAAATAACTGAAAAATAATAAATACATGTATTTGGGCCATATTAAAAGCATGTGATGTTAATATGGCCAATGATTTATAGGAAGCTAAAAATAAGGTTTATTAGCACAAATCATAAATGAATTGTATTTCTGATGAATATTAAATAATATTTACTTATACATACATAAGAATAAACAGCAAATATATTTTTTAAAACATATAAAATACAGTTTTATTATTTTTTGATAATGAAAGTCAGATTGTAGATAAAATATTAAATTAACAAGGAACATATTGGTCTCTTTCAAAATATTCACACTATAATAAACATTTCGGGCAAATAAAAAACTCTTTGTGATCTTTGGTGAGGCCAACACATTCTTCATGGACATATATTTCACAAACTCCGCACAGTCTCATATCCTTCACTTCATCATTGCAACAAATTGCACAGTACCAACTCTCAGACTTCTTTGAAGCAGTCATCTGGCGAACAGACTTTGTATTATATTTTTTGCTGTTTCCACTGTTCTTGCTGCTATCTAACTTTACATCCTTGTTATCTTCAAATAAAGATTTATTCAGTACAACACCCCTGTTGTTTATAGCAGGTTTCATAACCCGTGTGGTTTTCCGTTTTTTCTTTGGTGTAGGTAGCATTTCTCCAATGGAACCACGCCTGGACAGATTTGCAGTACTTTCGGGAATATGCAAACTATCAGAGTAATCTGAAGAACTTAAAGGTTGTGCCAAGTCTCCTGTGATATCTGAATCAGATGATGAACTGGTGCTGTGTCTAGAACCAAGCTGGCTAACATTTGTCTGTAGACCAGACGGACCTGCCAATGAATGGTCGTCATTGGCATTATGTTGTTCCTGCAACGCATAAGCGGTTACAGTTTCGTCTGCCATTTTTGTGTTAGGTGGCGGAAGCTCAGTAGCTATGCTGGGTGCAAAGGCCTCTTCTGGAATCACGAACGGATTGAAGGGGAAAATGCCAGTAGCCTTAAATCCACTTTTCATGTTTGCTTGTGTCATTAACTTTTCCCATGTTGGTGTAAAAACATCAGCAAAGTTCAATTTGGAAATGTCTTGCTGTTCTTTGTGCATATTAAAATAAAGGAGTGTGTGCTGATCCCAAAAAATCTCAAAACTTTGGAAACAACCTTTGTCTAAAGGCTGTAACTCATGAGTCGTGTTTGACGGAAGACAGTACAAAATAATTTCATTCTGTTCTGCAACTTCACATATGCTGTAGTCTAAATGTGACTTAGCCCCATCAAAAATCAGAAGACAAGGCCCACTTGGCTTGAACCTAGAGAAGTGATTCAGGAAGGACACAAAAGATTCGGTTGTCATGCTACCTTTTCGAGTCATTATTGTTGTTGAACCTGTAGGTAAATTTTTTTCCCAAGCTGGATTTTTTCTTAATCCAGGGAATAGGATCATTGGGGGAATGACATTTCCAGTAGCATTTCCACAGGCTACAACAGTAACACTCTCGCCACGTTCCTTTGCAACAATATGGACGCGCTTTGACCCCTTTTTCGCCAAAACCTCTGGATCTTTGTGCAGTTGTAACCTACAACCCTTCTCATCCATGTTGAATATTTTTTCATGGAAGTTTAAAAACTTGTTCTCAGCAAGGACATTCTGCAATTTTTCAAAATGGTCTCCAACTATGAATTTGTTAAGCTTTTGAGCTCGGGCAGGATTTAGCCTTTGAGCTTTTCGTTTGCTAATTTCAGGATTTCTGGCCAAAAAGCCATTCAACCAGTAGCGACCTGCAGTTTCTTTAGTGAACCGGTGAGTTATCCCATTTTCACGGCAGTATTTAAAAACATTTAACTTGAGCATCTTTGATGTGAGTGGATAACCAACATCTGCTAGACGAATTATTCTCCTGCTAAGTTCCCTCTCTTCCTCAGTTTTGAGTGTTGCCTTACAACCCAATTTTTATTTAACATCTTGGTTATTGGAAAGATAACGGCGAAGGGTTCGCCTAGGCACGACATACCTTTTACTTGCTGCATTAACAGATAGGTTGCCAAGTCTTACAGCATCTACTGCCTTGCTGAGTCCATCTTGTGTCCAACTACCCCGCTTCTTTTGTGGATTGAAGGGATTCATTTCTGAAACAAAAAACAAATAATTAACATTAGTTACAATTTAATTATAAGTTATTATTTTTGGCGCTATAATTAATGTATCGTGATATTTTTTATGTAATTTAATTAATTTTTATATAGAATTATTGAAAATATAATATCCAGTGTGCTCTTTCAATAAATATTTTCCTGCAAAACAAGTTTCATGATATTTTCACTTCATTACATTTTTACATATTATTCTTAAAAATATATTTTCCATTGTGCACTTTAATAAATATTTTCCGGCAAAAATGCACCAGACAAAAACAATTTAAATATACCCAGTGATGGCATCTGAGGAGTTTTTTTTAAGTTGTCATTTTAGGTAGGTATCCTGTGTGAGGTACACATTTTTCTGTAATTTTTATTACTTGTCTCTGTAAAGGTATATATTAATTACAGTAATAAATAAACTCGTAATAAATAATAAAATCACATACACTAATAACAATTTACCTACGAGGGGACATACAGTATGTATAAACCATTTCATTCACAAAAGGTTGCTAATATGGCCAACTGCAGCTAATATGGCCACATGGTTGGCCATATCAACAACCTGGGTGACATTTCAAAAAGTCGATTATAGTTTTTAAATGGTTGAAGGTAATAAATCTTTTTAAAATACATTTAAATAAGCATAGAAATCTACGCACTGAGACATCAAATTTCTGACAATATCTAGTAGTACACTATTAAAACAAAATATAAACTTACCGGAGTAAAATAAGAAGAGTTCTCTGCTCGCAGCAAAAACCCATGAAAATGGCGCCTCCCTGGTGGTGTGCGTGCTGCCCGGACCCGGCAAATCTGTGAGCTCTCGACAATGGTGTTCCGAAGAACATGCCAGCACATTCTATCGGTATCCGCACGAACTACGTCAATGGCAGCCAAATGGCCATATTACCAACATGGCCATATTACCATCAGGGACCTTATGTGTATAAACTTGAAGAGAAATTAATATATTTTCTTTCCAAATGGTATCTACCATTTATCTAAATCTGATTTCTAAATAAAACTTATAACTTAAAGGTGAAAAATACGTTACCACTGCCAGTCAAAATGTATACTAATAAAGACATGTTAGTGATCATGCCAAGTTCGATAAGAAAAGTAATTGGAATCAGTTGGAACCAATTGAAGATGGAGCTGTTGGAGCAATTGGAGCCTTTTGAAGCATTTGGAGCCTTTTGGAGCTGTTGGAGCCATTTCGAGCATTTGGAGCCTTTGTAGCATTTGGAGGCTGTTGTAGCATTTGGAGCCTTTTGGAGCATTTGGAGCTGTTGGAGCCATTTGGAGCATTTGGAGCTGTCCTAAGCATTCGGAGGCTGTTGGAGCATTTGGAGGCTGTTGAAGCATTTGGAGGCTGTTGGAGCATTTGGAGCCTTTTGAAGCATTTGGAGCCTTTTGGAGCATTTGGAGCTGTTGTAGCAATTGGAGCCTTTTGTAGCATTTGGAGCTGTTGAAGCTGTGTTAAGCATTTGGAGGCTGTTGGAGCATTTGCAGCCTTTTTGGAGCTTTTGGGGCCTTTTGAAGCATTTGGAATATTTTGGAGCATTTGGAGCCTTTTTAGAGCTGTTGGAGCTAAGAAGTAATCGTTGCACGTCTATGCAGGGCTAAATGTTTATAAGATTGCTGGCTTTCGCAAGTTTTTCTGTAGTAGGATAGAAATTGTGTAATAAATATTATATCTGTAAAAGACTTTGTGGTGTTTTATTTCTCGAACCTTACACTTTTCTGGTACTTTTTTAAAATTAAAGTTTTTTGTATCGGCCAGGGATTGAACCAAGGACCTTAGTCGATCTTATCAATCGGTATATAGATTACAAATTTATTTAATGAATTTTGAACTTTTTCCCAAATCTCTAGCATTACAATTACGAATTTCTAATATGGTGGTCTTGATGTCTGATAGGATGATGGTAGTAGAGGATTTTAAAGTCTCTTTAAGAATGTTGAACATGGTTTATTGGAATTATTTTTTTCTTCATAAAATTAAAATTATTGCATCGATCGAGGATCGAACTAAGGACTGGAGCGGATAGAATCGATATGTAAGTTAATGAGTGATTTATTTAATGAATTTTTGAATTTTTCCCGCTTTTCTAGCTACATTATTACATGATTTCAAGATGGCGGCCGAATTTAAAGATGGCGGGGGGGGGGGCACCTCCGTAATAAAAGATTACTGCACTGTAGCGGGTTAGAATAAAATTATCCAGATGGAAATGTACTCTATAATACAAGTACACACACAAGATGGCGTACTCCAGCAGGTGGTAGCTCCTGGTAGCATGTACTGAACATAAAATGTCGGATCCATGATGGTCGACAAGGACAAAATCAAAATTTCAAGGTCAAGGTCAAATTTCAAGGTCAAGGTCAAATTTCAAGGTCAAGGTCAAATTTCAAGGTCAAGGGCAAATTTCAAGGCCAAGGTCAAAGTTCAAGGTCAAGGTAAAATTTTAAGGTCAAGGTCAAAATTCAAGGTCAAGGTAAATTTCAAGGTCAAGGTCAAATTTCAAGGTCAAGGTTGGATTTCAAGGTCAAGGTCAAAGGTGTGGTGACCAGATAATTAAGCTAACATGGTATCAGCTCACTCTAGTGGACGAAAACAAGATGGTGACCTCCATCGGGTGATTTCAAGATGGCGGCCGTCACGAAAAGTGCAACGGTGGTTTTAAGGATTTTTTTATTGTTTAATTCGATTAGTTACTTTTTTTAATGATTTTTAAATTTTTTCCCGAATCTCTAGCATTAAATTACGGATTTTCAAGATGGCGGACATGACGTCATACTAGGTGAAGATATATATACTTTGACATAAGTGGTGGGGGCCAGTCTGCCAGCACCCACCACGAGGGAAGGATATGTCGCCATTTTTATTTATTTTTGCCCTCGTCAGGTTCGAACCGAGGACTCCGAGCTCCGTGTCGTAAATGATTGTTTTTTTTAATATTTTTCATTAAAATTTTATTAAGTGAATTTTTTTATAAATTATATTTTTTTTCATTAAAATCGGATAATAAATAAAAAAGTTAAAGATGGCGGGCGTAACGAAAATTGCAACGGTGACGTCATCATCCATGATGACGTCAGAGGCTTATCGTAGGCTGTAGACATGGATGCTTAAGCCTACATATGGACATTTCTAGCCGCCGGGATTTTTAAGGACTATAAACGGGAAATTTTCCCTCGAAACGGGAATTTTTCCCTCGAAAGGAGAAATTTTTGATTTGTGTAATTTTGTGAGATTTTTTGGCGGAATTTTTTTCCACAGAAATGGATTTTTGGCGATTTTTGAGGAATTTTGGGCAAATTTTGCCCAATTTTGGTGAATTTTGAGGGTCAAAGGTCAATGTCCTACTTGTCCCGTTACGCTTTGTGCCGTTACGCTCATCCAAGATGGCCGCCGTGACGTCACGATCCAATATGGCGGATCGGACACACAGCTCCACAGCCAGAAGCCAGGCGCAGGAGCCCCATTCCTATACTACTTTCCAAAATATGATTTCTTACAAAGATAGAGTTCTCGTAGTATTCTATTTTGTCCTACCAGTCGTATCCCACCAAAAACATCCTATCGTATCATGTGACAGATCGCATCCCTATGATGAGATCGTATTCCTGGGGCGAGATATTATACTTGTGACGTGATCGTATCTCTGTAATGAGATCGTGTCCTTAATGGATTGAGTGTTTGTACAAAATTTGTGTCCTTTTCGTTAAATGTGCGCGTTCAAGACTGTAGTTAGAACAGAAGATTCTATATTTATGCACCTCTTGGTCTTGTAATAAACTTAATTTTTTTTCATGATTTTTGGTCCTATAGTAAGCATTAAAACATGCTCAGTTATTTGTCCTATTTCTCTGTAATATTTTTTATTCACACTATAGGTCAGACAGTTCGTACACTTTGTCTTGCCTGCTTGAAATGTCTTTATATATGTATGTATATAAAGTATCGACGAAGAAGGCCTTGTGGTTCGGCTATACTTAGCCTATACGCTGAAAATTGTTAATTACTTGGACGAAATGTATGGCAAGTATCGAAAAAAGACCTCCTTGGTAGGCGTAGTGATATCGAGTAACACATTTATTCAGCTGGCAGGAGTCTTTGTTTCCAGTGAGGATGATTAATTAAATTAATATTTAAGAGCAAAAATTACCTTATTTGCATCGACAAAGGTTCTAACCAAGGACTGAAATCAATCGACTCAATCAGAAAATTAATACGTATTTTTTTATTAAATTTGGAATTTTTCATGATTTTCTAGCTAAATAATCACATATCTTATGATGGTGGTCAATATGTCATCATCAGCTTACTGGAGGCTGGTGGTAGATAAATTTAAGCCTCTTTTAGGACTTTCTACCATGTTTTTTTAATAAGAGTTTTTTACCTTAAACTATATTTTTGCATCGATCAAGTATCAAACCAAGGAAAAGAATCCATCAAATCAATCAGAAAACTAATGAGCTATTTTTTGATGAATTTGGGAAGGATTCCTGAATTTCTAGCAAAATTATTACATGTTTTGATGATGGTGGTCAATAGGTCATCATAGGCTTAATGGATGTTGGAAGTAGTGTATATAAAGTCTTTTTAAGGACTATCCACAATATTTTTTAGAATTAATCTATTATATAAGACTCCTTCAGACGAAAACAAGATGGCTGCTCTGATGTCTTAATCCGAGATGACGGTCTCCAGCAGACTAATACAAGATGGTGACTATGATGTCATAATACAAGATGGCGGTGTCAAGAAGATGAAAACCAGATTACGACTCTGATGCCATAAGTCAAGATGGCGGCTTCTAGCAGATGAATACAAAATAGTGACTCTTATGTAATCATCCAATATGGTGGCCTCCAGTAAACGAAAAACCATGGCGAAAATGACATCATAATAGCTGCCATAATATATACATTGATATTAGTGGTGGGAGGTCAGTCTGTCGGTAGCATCCACGGTGGAAAGATCAGTCGAAATTTTTATTTTTTCCTCATCGGGTTTGAACCGAGGACTCGGAGCTCTACGATGTAAGTTGGTTTTTTAATTTAAATTTTATTAAATGTGTATTTCAATAATTTTTATAAATGTAAAAATTTCCCCAATTTTTTATCATAATAATTACAGATTTTCGAGATTGCAAATTTTTCGTCATAATTTCAAAATGGCAAAATGTTTTCTTAATAAGAATTTAATTTAATTTTTTTACAAATTAAAAAATTTCTTCCCAAAATATTCTGATGAAAATTACAGATTTTCAAGATGGTGGCCATTATGAAAATTACAACATTTACATCATAATTCAACATAGTGGAAACAAATTAGCGGAAAAGTTTTATGCTAAAATTTTATTAATTACTTTTTATAAGTTTCAATTTTTTCCCAAACTTTCTGATGAAAAATATAGGTATTAAATATGGCGACCATACCGAAAATTGCAATGGTTACATCATTATCTAAAATGGCGGAAAATTTTAGTGTTCAAGATGGCGGAACTGTCTAGAAAACAAAATTGCCGAAGTGACAACATACTCTAAGATGGTGGATCCAAGATAACGGAATCAATAATGGCGGAATTCAAGATGGCAGCCTGGGTGAAGATTAAGGTCAAAGTTTAATGTCATCCTAGATGGACACCGTGATGTCACCATCCAAGATGACAGACACCGACACCAACACCACGCTCCGGCACCATGGCTCGGACCGGCTGTTATGTACTACTCTCAGTTATATGTGAATGCATTAAAGATTTAATAAAATATTAAAAAAACACACGAATAATTATTGTAGTATTATTAAAAAACTAGTTTAAAAATCATTGGAAAAAAATTCTGACGCTCAACTAACTAACTTTGCTGGCGCGACGCGATGTAAATAGAACATTTTTCTACTCGGAAAATTAATTGATTTGCGAATTTTGTCACGCTGATTTCACTGTTGTGTCAGACGTGATTGGCTAGAAATTTATTTTATTCGCCAAACTCTTGTGCTATTGCAACATTAAACGTAGCCTTGCCTACAACTGTTCCCGCTGACAACATATTAAGAGAATTCGACAGCGGGCCGAGGTGAGAGTAGCACCATCGTCGCAATAACAAGTTGACGTGGTGGTCAGTGTTCGAAAAGAACACTACGTGTGGCTTTGTTACCTTGATCCGGGGTGCGGTAGCGGGCGGCGAGGTCTGGGCCGGCAGAGCGGTGCAAGAGGCGCAGCCCCACGAACACCAGCAAGCCCGTCACGATGAAGGGCCAGTTCTGGCTCAGGAACGGCATGTGCGGCAGCATGTCGGCCACCATACCTGCGGCACCGTTCACATTCACTCACCCCCGATCAGTCCCCCTACAATTTGGCCACCATACCTGCGGCAACGCTCGACAACATGCAGCAAGAATTTTTAATTGGGTAAATTTGACTATTAACACAACAAAAAAAAACCTTTGCTAACTTAGCAAGTTCTTTTTTAATTTGCCATCTTTTCAAATAATTAGCTCAGTTAGCAAAGTAATTTTTGACGTGATAACGTCTTATAAATCGATGAAAGCCGGCTGCACGCACGAAAAATTGTCACGTTCCGCCTGAGCCGAGCGTGCAAGAACCGGCCAACCACCGTGCGAGAAAATCTTCTATAATATCAAACAGGTTAAGGCGGGCTTTTTAACTAATTGTTCGTGATTATATTTAAACAATTTATTTAAATTAAATTTGCAAAAATGTAAATAATATTAAAAAATTAAAAAGTATGCAATTTCATCAATGTTTTCTTATGACGTTATCACGTAAAATTATTGTCCGTAAAACGACTTTACAGACAACCCCCTTTTTTTACAGTACGTATGACTAGGCAAATTCCCCCGATTTAGAATTTTTTGCCGCATAAGACTTACAAATAATTTGTTTCCCTAAAAATATTTTAGTTTGATTTATTTTTTAATTGTTATTAACAGTAGGGTTATTTAAAATTGCTTAGCAAAAATTGTTAGTCAAAGTATCTAATAATTTGATGCAAGGTGGGGATTTTAAACATTTGAGAAAATGTCTTAACTCGAAACTGTGACACTTTTTGAATTTTTGTTTTAGGTTTCAGGTGTTAATTTACTGGCCTAACAACTGTTCTCAGCTTGACGCTGAGTTTTGGATACCCTGTATATGTAACAGGCCTAAGCTGACCAATTTACAGTTCTCTTTTAAAATAGCTAAAGAAAAGACGGAGATGAAGGAATGCGGATCATTCTGCATTGACTCGAGATCTATGAATAATAGTAAGTTTCTCCACCACCATACACTTTCATTTGTTTAATGTAACTGTCAACAGCTTTCACCGAACAGACAGTCTTAGATCTAGATCGCAGCCTTTCGTGGCCAGAGTCCACGTCTGATTCTTGGCTTCCGGGTTCGAAGCTTCGTCCGTGGAAACGTTGATGTGCCCGACGTTTCGACATACCTTGTTGCAGACATCTTCGAGGTGGTCAACAACCTGCCTCTCAAGACAGCTGCAACAACGCAGCATATTTATGACCCGAAAGACAACATTCTGTCACATAAGTCTTACTTATCGATACTAATACAAATATTATCTATATTTTACAAGTTATAATTACTAATGGGTCATCTTCGAAAAAAGAATATAGGTACACACTTACAACAGCTGCAAAAAAAAAACCAACCCACAAGCACAAAAGGCACAACTGTTGCTGAGGAGTGCATATTCTTAGACCAATGATTATTTAGACTGATTCAGTCTTCCGCGCGTAGGGCCAATACTGACTTGCGATTAGAACTGTCGAAACAAGCAAATTTAAAAGACACGTAACTACAGGGGCGTACACAGGAAAAAAAGGGGGGGGGGAGGCTGTTTCTCCCACCCAACCATAAATTCTAAGAAATATATCATTCACACCAACAAATGGAAAGAATTTAAAAGACCTCTTATTTCAGGAATTAAAATTCAACCGCCGATGAGTAACTCATATGAGGAGTAAGCTACTTGTACTTGCCTTGTATAATCAGTACTCGCTGAGCTACAGCTCACTCACGCATGAATTTTGTTATGATTATCCATTAAAGTCGCTCATGTAATTTAGGCTTCACTGTATGAGGTACAGGCAACTTTGGAATATTTACGAAATTGTTAAAATGACTATAGTCTCCCCCCCCCCCTCCTTTTCCCGAAAAATGAAATTATGCGTACGCTCTTGAAAGGCTTTCGTAAAAATCATTCAATGCAATGTTGTAATTTGTATACCAAAATTTTTAACTCACTTGTCAAGACAGTGAGGCGCAAAGGAACACACAATACCCAATCATGAACCAAGATGTGAAAACCTGCGACTCGGTACAGAGGCCGCAGGACGCGTGAGCCTGGGGGTTTCCTCAGAGTCATCCACTGGTTCATTCCGTCAGTGTTCCGTTCTCAACTCATTACCATCGTCGTCTTTAAGGGTTGTGTGTTCAATTATTTTACTTATAAATTTTCGTGTTTTCACACATGAATTTAAATAATTTCATAATATAAAATATAATTCTATAAAACAAGTCATTTTTTAATGGTTTCCTATAAAAGAGAAGGCAATATTTTATGTGAGTGCCTTGTATGTACTGGAAGCATGTGATCATGTGGTATACAGTTTTGGATTAACCGGTCGTATGTAGGCCTAGCCTTTGTCTTGAAACTACTTTTGTATATCATTCACTATTAAATAAACATTAGGTTTTCCCAAAACCCTGACCAACACAGGTTTCTATAGTGTTGGAAAACCTAATTTTTATTTATTTAATGAATTATATACTAAGAATAAAGAGTTCAGTATGAAGGTTACATACGAACGGTTAATCGAAAACTAATTACCGCATTTTTTCATGCCTTCAGTAGATTCTAGGACGCACATAAATTATTGCCTTAAAGATCATGAAAATCGTTAAATAAACATTTTTATTGAGATAAATATTTTATGAAAAATTAATCATTGTTTTTACTGTGAATTAATTTTTTAATCGTGCCCCCAAAAAGAAAATATTATAAGCAAAATAATTGAGGAGTTTACCGTCAATGACCTCGATGACGATGAGATTTAAGACCGGTGCGGTTCTGGAATCGAACAAGTGACCTTCGGGTCACGAGCGATGATTCCTGACTCCTAACCACTGGACCAATACGTTGACGGGAACAGTCCCTTAACACCCCCTCCCCCCTTCCACCCACACGCGATCAGTCCAGCTCCAGTTCGGACTGCTCAGTTCGAACTGACATTTGGACTGAACTGCAGCCTTCGCAACACACGATTAGTTTTGTGGCTGCTGTTGCTGTTAGATGTGTCGTTTCTTCGCAGAATATGGCAGAAACTTTGGAAGTCGCAGTTTCACTTTTAGTTGGGAAAAGTAAAATAATAGCAAAGTAACCGCAGATGTCTGCCAACTGATGGACTGACGGCTCGGACTGCTCGTGCATGAAGGCCTCACCTGCTGTGCTGTCGCGGCCGCACTGCTGGCTCTCCGGCGACCAGCCAACTGCTCGGCATCGACTGCTAGTCACGAGCCAACTGCTCGGCATCGACTGCTAGTCACGAGCCAACTGCTCGGCATCGACTGCTAGTCACGAGCCGCCTCCCGCGCCCCCTCGCGGGAGCTCCCTGGCCTACTTCGCCGCACGCGCCAATCGCTGTGGCGGCCTCCGCCCTTCCCGGCCCCACGCAAACCCACTGACCAACATTATCGGAGTGCTGTCTGTTTACGAATAGCATTAAGGAATGCTTTGAGGGCAGATGAGTAGTTTTAGTTCTGTATTTCGATTTTAAACTATGTTTTAGAAGAGTGAAAAAACCTAAAACGAGAGATTTTTAATCAATTTTAAGGCACCTGGTACAATTCTTCAAACACTCAGTCGACTTGCATTTCACCGTTATTTCATTTCTCCATTACCAAAAAAATCTCGTAGCTTTCTTATGCACGACGAGAAGAATGCGCGTCAGTTCAGAGTCTTGGCTTAGAGGCGTCAGCGCGCTAGAAGCTCCAGCGAGCGTTGACCTTATTATCCCTCCTCACTGACACAAATACACCCCTGAACATGCAAGTTAATGTTTTTTTTGAGGTGACACTTCTTTACAGGCTCTAGAGTAGGTCGCGATAAGAACGTAACGATAAACGATTAACGCAACACTCGGGAGTGGGATGGCGGAGGGGACAATGAATAAAGTAGTGAGTCTGAATCTTTGAAGGTTTTCCTAGGCCATACTTGTTACTATTGTGAACATCCATTGTGTTCTTTACTGAAGGCTAATTAATGTATGTATTTTACCTTTTAGATAATTTGCCGAAAACACAGATGGCAGTAGCAGCAGCTCTCGATGGCATGCACTTGTATTATTGCATACTTGCATATTCGCATACTTCGTTCATATAAATCGCATACCTGTACACTCACCTCACGCTATTATACTTGCACACTTGTACAAGTGTTTCAAATATTTTTGCAACCTACACATTTCCTGTCCCTCCATCTGTGGCGTTTCGCTTCTAACATGCACGGTGGCCGCACACCCAAATTTTTATCCAGTCTTAACGTCTCACCTACAGCGAGGCCATTAGAGATTGTTGAGAAAAGCATGTTTACGGGTAAAAATATCAAAATTTTTCCGAGGGAGCTTCGCCGGTTCGCCAGTTTTATTTGGGTAGGGTATTCCAGACTGCCAGTCCCTCCTCATAGGTAAATACTGTATCCGCCACTGATTATAAAGCATTAACAGTGCAATAGACGACAGGAGATTAATAAATCACTAAAAACGCTATAGACATTGCCAGGAAATTAAATCAGCCCCAACAATGCAATAGCTGTTGACAGGAGATGAAATGTTGCGGGTGTACAACCGCGTAATACTTAAGCCCTACCACTGCAATTCAGTAAAGCCCAAGTGTGGGCAGTGAAGGTGTTTTCGTAATCAGCTTTGCCTAGTGTAACCGCCGCCTAGGGCGAGTAGTCCCGCTGTGCGGCGCACTAGCCGTCTCAGCGCGCAGTCCGAACCAAGACACCTAGACCAGACCCAAGAGCGACCGGGTAGTTCTGGACTGGACCAGACCAGTAACCATGTTCGTGCAACGACGACAGAACGAGACATCACCACGTCTCTGTGACATGGAGCTGACTGGGGCGAGTCAGCCCTCCCTAGGGAACAAGAGCGGGCGGCCTGTGGGAGCGATCCAGGAGTTGGCTTCCCGAGCGAGTAACTGGGAACTCGCAACGCGAGAAACGGCTGCAGAACGAGTTGGTGAGGACACAGACTCTCGACCGTAACCTGTGCGAGCTCAGGAACAAAGCAGCTCCGCTACAGAAGCTGACACGAGTGGGTTCCGCCGAGGCCTGTTCGAGTTGGTATACTCGAAGGTGCGGAGCCGGTGCACCTGCGAGAGCAGCAACGCAGCGACGCCGGAGGACTTAAGGTCCACAGGGGACATCAAACCAGGCGAGTATCGACAAGTTCACGGGCTGAATCGGCCCTAAGTTCATGAACTTGCAATTGCTATAATTGTTGGTCTCAAGAGACTTAGAAAACTTACGAACTCATTAAAATATTCGAGAGAGATACATGTTCGACCACCGGCCGATTGAACTGGCGTATCTACAAAGAGTTAGCCGAAAATACACTGGGTGTATTAACTTGGTTAAATAAGTAAAATGGTTGTGGGTATTCAAAGAGTGTTGGATATGTTCATTACAAAGCATTTGTGAAGGTTCGCCGTTATTGTGACTCATCAGCCATTTAAGCAAAGCAGTGGTGGCCGGCGAGCTCACTCATGTTTAATAGTATCATTTACAAAAGGGATAATCACATGTTTAGTTTGTGCAGGCTCGTGTAAGCCAGAACGCGCTGCGATGCTACTTAGAGTGAGATTCACGCCCAGCCCTCAACTGTTCCGTTTGTGCGGGGTGCGAACTAAGTGGGTTACCTTGTTTACTTGGTTAAGACTTGTTTTAATAAATTAAAGATATGTCACTTTCTTTTAATTCAATGCTGTTGGTTTACCTTCACCTTGTAGGGTGACCATACACAACAGAAAAAAATACAAAAAATTCAATAGCCATTACCAGGAAATGAAGAAAGCAACAACAATGAAATAGCCATTGCCAAGAGATTCTGAAAACATCAAAAATCCAATAGCCAATGACAAGAGATTAAGAAATCACCAACAATGTATAGACATTGCCAGGAGATGAAGAAAGCATAAAAAATGCAAGGGCGAAATTCCAAAAAGAAGTACCAAAATTCTTCTTTATGAGTTGGGAAAGAGGGATGGGGGAATTTTTCGAAATATCATGTAGACAGTGTCCTCCCTCTCGTTTTTAAGTTTGTTGCGCACCTCGTGTTCTCTTGAGCACACCAGTAAAAAGTTCATGAAAAGCCCAGGAAGCTGCTTGGGCAAAGACAAGGTAAGTACAATTAAACCCGAGGCGAACACGAGGGCGAATATTAAACAAATTTAATTACTCTCAAAAAGAAGGATACTAAAGTAGATCGAGTTATGATTCAGTTAAATAAATAACAGGTGGTTGATTTCAAAGCTTTCCCTGTTTATTTGACATTATAATTTTCATTATTTTCAAAACTATTACAAATACATTATTAATTGTACCTGGAATACTAATTTAACATTTTCCTTTGACCAACTAAGACACATTATAATCAAGCTTTCACTACAAACTAATGTTAAAATTTAACTAGGAATGTTTATGGTTAAAATCCTGCTTTAAAACATTTGTTGGCCTAACCAGTGCTTGATTATGTATAATTTAGGTAACAAGTTCTTATTTAACAATATCTTATATCGTTGATGGTTCGCTGGTGCTGAACAGAAGCGAGGATAAGAGATGGCGGCTCATGTTTTAGCTGGATGGAGAGACACGTGGAATTCATGTCCATTCAAGAAGGAAGAGGGTGTAAAATTAGTTGAATTTAACGATGTACTTGAGCCAGAGGAAGACCCGAACTCTTAAACCATCTCTTGGACCCCACTGGAACCAAACGAAAAGGTAGTCCAGTGGTCAAGAATAGAAATAAAGGGGACAAGGAACAGGAATAGGGAAATCAGGGCAAAAAAAATTAAGTAAAAAGTGAAACTAAAGGCGAAAGGAGTAAAATTTCCCACTTACCATTATAGGGGTAGAAAGATGAAAATCACTTCCTCTGGAGATGCACTAGCGCTCGTGGGAGCCACGCTCGAGTCATAATAAAGATTACCTAGTAATAAAACTAACACAAATATCAATCTAGAAATAAATAAAATAGGGATAACTCCCGGAATCCCTGGGATCACATCCTTTAAGCTAGTCGCTGCGAGACTGATTCGTGAAAGAGGTCGCGGGTGAGAAGCACCGGAAAGAAACGACCACAGTGATGGCAGAAGGACGAATCAATCGTCGCTTGGGCTGCATGTAGTTAAAACTCGCGATATGAGCCCAGAGGCCTAAGAAGTGGGGGAACTGGCCTCTGATTGGCTGGAGGTTGCGGTCGAGAGATCGCTTCGATGACAAAAAAAATAAATAAAAGGTAGCTGGTAGCCTAACTTAAGGGGAATCGGAGGTAAGTTGTTGCCCTCCAAAAGCAGTGCGCTCTGCCGGGACACAGGCGAAAAAGACTCGGGGTTAGTTCTCAAAAGACCCGCGAGAAGGAGGGAATAGTTGACTCCGGTAGGCCTGGCACTTATGGGCCCAACTGGGCGGCGCTCTGACGGGCTAAGAGGGAAAGAGAGAGAGAGGGAGAGAGAGAGAGGAGTTGTGGTGGTGGCCGCTAGAGGCCTCGCTACTCACCGAGTTAAAGTATAGTAGTTAGTGTTTTCACCACAAGATGGTAAATGCAGACCTTTCGCCGACCAGAGATAAGTCCTTCGTTTCAACCCGCCAAGAGCCGAGGTTAAGGACTGGTCAGTGCTCTCGGTGAAGTACATGGAAAGGCACTTGACCTGAGCCCAGATCGTGCCTAGCAGGTCGGATACCCTAGAAAGGACCGTGACAAGTGTTGCTCACCTCAGGCCAGCTCTCGGAACGGAGCTGCCCTAAGAGCACGCTAAGGAAGGCACTAATGAGCATGAAGTTAGACAAAGTTACAATAAATGATCGTGCCTCAAGACTTTGAATATATATACTGTATAGAAGTCGCCAGCCCAGGTTAAAATTTCTAATACGGTTTGAGGTTGTTGGTTAATTCACCGCCGCAATCGCCACCATCTCTAGGGCATCGACTTGTGGTGGTCCCTAGCGGACAAGTGTCGAACTCTTCAAACACCCCTTCCCCACCCACCAACAAACACGCGTTGTCCTCCACCCACCCTCTACGCCACCTCTCATCCCTACAGTTTTGTGACGCACAAACTCCCGTTGAACGACCTTGAGCTGCAGTGAATGTTTTGCCAGGGCAAGCATTTCACAGTTCCTTCCTCAGATTTTGGTTTCGGGTGCGATGCGGTTGAGTGTATTCGTTCTTAGTTTTCGAGGAACGATGGCAAATTTCAGAATGGGCAAGAAATGTGATTACACTGATTGTTTTAATACGAGAAACAGTACCACGGGTATATCTATGTTCAGTTTCCCAATGAAAGACAAGGACGGTAATTTTTTTAATTACTAGGCTATTTCAGAAGTGTAGTTCAAGGACCAAGAGGTTGTGATTATGAAAGTAAAATAGGTTCGCTCAATGATGAAAATGGAGTATGTAAATGGGCATACTGGATCAGGGTTCAGGGTGTGGAGCCGGGAGCCGGTGTCCGCCATCTTGGATTCTGACGTCACGGCGGCCATCTTGGATTGTGACGTCACGGCGGCCATCTTGGATAAGCGTAACGGGACACATCGTAATGGGACAAGTAGATCACGGCGGCCATTTTGGATCCGCCATTTTGGATGACGTCATTGTGTGTTCTAGAAAATTCCGGTTATGTGTTTTCAGCCATTTTGAATGATGACGTCACCGTTGCAATTTTTGTTACGACCGCCATCTTTAACTTTTTTATTTATTATCCGATTTTAACGAAATTTTTTTAAAATTTATAAAAAAATTCACTTAATAAAATTTTAATAAATTATTAATAAAAAAATTACTTTTACGACACGGAGCTCGAAGTCCTCGGTTCGAACCCGATCAGGGCAAAAAAAATTAAAAAATGACGACCGATCCTTCCCCCGCGGTGGACGCAGGCAGAATGACCCCCACCACTTTTACCAACACATATACGAACTTAAACCCCCCCCTTTTTTAATTTATTATTTTTTTTTTCGCACATGATGCTCCACCCCTCCCCCCCCACCCTTTTTTTAATTTATTATTTTTCATCGTAATAACCTCCCCCCACCACTACTCTTGTATTTTTCCACTCCCTCCCTCACTTTACCGTCATTCCCACCCCTACCCTCCTCCTCACCCCTATTCTACCTTTTAGAGTATAAATACCGGCCGCAGGACCCGGGAGCCTTCAGTTTTTGCCGTGGCTCCCAGCCTGAAGGAAAGACGATGTTTGCTTGTTGTGGGAGCGGAGCAAAGATCTTGTCGGCCATTATAGCATATGGTAAAGTGCGCACGCTTGCGGCACTGGATAAGGAGACGGAGTTACCTTATCTACCAAAGGAGTTTCTCTTGGTCTACGCCCCGTACGAGATAAGATACGTCTACAAGTTCCTGCCGGTGTACCTGCAGCTAGACCCAGACATCCAAGACTGTCTACCATGCACCGAGTGCGACAAGGATATGTCGTCCGTGCCCGACACGCCGCACATGAAATCGCGGTGCAACAAGCGACGAGATGCGTGGCAGCGGCAGCAGCAGCCTAGCTCCTGAGTGCCAGGGGTCACAGCTGCGAGCATCCAGACTAGTGATGGGTCGTTCGTTAACGATTCGTTCAAAAAGAACGAATCTTTGAGAGAACGAAATCTTGCGATTCGTTCGCGATGTAAAGAACCGGCTCTTTGAGAGCCGGTACCTTGAAAGATTCGGTAGAACGAAAATGCGGAGAGAACGAGAGAACCAACCGGCTCTTTGAGAGCCGGTACCTTGAAAGATTCGGAAGAACGAAAACGCGGAGAGAACGAGAGAACGAGATGAGAGAACCGGCCACGCGCCCGGTCTGATTCGTTCGTGAAATGATTCATGACGTCAGGAGTCTGAAGAATTAGTAATCACAGCGTGAGCATGTTCATAAGAGCAAACGATAACTGATCAAATAAAATAGGGTAACATGAAAAGTATCTATACCTGAAAATGTCAACTGTTAAGTAGTGGTTTAAAATTGCGTTTTCACATTCACATACACAAATTTGGGGAAAAAAAAAACATGAATTAAAAATAACAGGGAAAGTAACTACAAATGTTCACACTTACCATTTAGGTGTTAATTAATGTACCTACTTCATTTTTCTCTCTTCATACTGAATCGCAGTAGTAGTATTCAATTTTTGTCTTTTTTTCTCTAAATGTGTTGGTCTACATGTAAACACTTTACTCTCTCTAGAGTGTAAATAGCCTGTATATTAATATTTGTAACTTAAAAAGTAATACAATATAAATAATCTTGTTTCATATACGCAACTGTGATTCACTGGCTACGAAAAGCAATGTTCAAGTACTAGCTATAATAGTGCGATTACAAATTAAAGTTAAGAAAGATCACTTTCGTACCTAACATTCTTAGATTTAATGCTCCCGTATTATATAGAATCACTGCATGAAGCATTTGACAGCGATCAACAGTCAATAATTTTATAACAGTCAGTATACAACTAGACGTTTGAAATTTCATTTACCCATGCAGAGTAGATAAAGATAACCACCCACGCGATCCAGCCTCCTCTCGTTATCGGGTCACGCGATAACGAGGGGAGGCTGGAAGCAAACACGTAGCCAATACTCTAAAGGATGAACGAGTTACGTCACCTGATAAAAGAGCCAGATCCTATTCACAGAAAAGAACGAAATGACCGAGATGAACGAATCGTTCTGAACGAATCTTTCACGGAACTGATCCGAAAGTACCGGTTCGGTCAAAAGAACCGTTCTGCCCATCACTAATCCAGACGTCCCCGGTCTCCGTCAAGGCCAGCCTCACAGCCTTGTAGTGTCAGCTCTCCGGCCTCGCAGCGCCATCCTCGCAGAGTCAGCATCTTAGTCACGTCACTCCAGCCTCGCCGTATGTGTAACTGTGAGTAATGACAATATGACACTCTTTCTTGTCAACGTCCAGTGTCTTACGTCCCAAAAGGGACCTGTAGTGAAGCAACTGTCCGTGACGTCCGTCATTGGCGGTGACGAAGTCAAGACTAGCGAATACATCTTTAAACCGCCGTGTGACTGGACTAAGCTAGACAGATTCTCTCAACGCGAGAACCGTCGTCTAACCTATGAAGTGAACGGACTCTCGTGGAATGAAGGTGATGTGGACTATGAACAACTTACATCTGTGCTACGTGATCTCGTCGAGCCGGAAGACGACGTAGTCTACGTCCGTGGTAATGAACAGAAACGTATTGTGAGTGATTTGTGTAGTGCCAATGTAATTGACCTACGTAAACAAGGCAACTGTCCTGACTTCAACAAACTGTTAAAGATGTACGGAAACCAAATTGAAAAGTGTGATAAATTTTATAATGGTTTCCACTGTGCACATTGTAATAGTCAGTTACTGAAGCTGTGGCTCTATGAGCATCCTTATTACTACAGTGATGTTTAATTTTTCTATTCCTT
This sequence comes from Bacillus rossius redtenbacheri, assembly GCF_032445375.1. Lineage (NCBI taxonomy): Eukaryota > Metazoa > Arthropoda > Insecta > Phasmatodea > Bacillidae > Bacillus > Bacillus rossius. The sequence continues at coordinate 233,016,027 of NC_086330.1, forward strand.
ATTGCAATTGTAAATAATGTTTCCAATGTCATCGACTGATGTGAGGGGTGATGGAATTATGTAAATAAAATATATATAAACCAATGTATTTATCTGTTTTCTTTTCACCTTAATTTCATTGTATTTTTTTTGTACAGACTATTAATTATACTCTTTCGGAAAAAATTAAAATATAATAATCACTATTACTGTTTCCAACAATTTTCATTCCAAACATACATTATAAATTTTTTCTCATCAAGAAAAAAACAAGGGTATTAGTATTATAGAAATAAAACTCAAAAATATTTTTTACAGATATATATATATTTTCGTTAACATATACAATTAAATATATCCATATTTTATTTGACATGTATGCATGTGTGTAGATTCGCAGGTCTCTTCCTCTCTCTCCCAGCAGCCCACGCTCGCCCCGTCGTCTCTCTCCATCTCACCAGCTCCCCGCCCCACACCGAATCTCTCTCCATCTCAGCAACTGCTCACCTGCTAAATACTTAAACAGAATATTATTCATTTAAACAAAAAGCTTGCATCACAGCTCTCTGTGTTCGGAACGGGCTGGAGACCGACACCGCTAAACAGGCTGGTCGCGCACAAGCCCCTTGCCTCCATATGCAATATACGTCACATATGTAGTCAAGTACTTATGAACAACTTCTCTATTTAGCCGTGGCCCATTACAACGATGCAAGCCTACCAGAAAGAACTACCATATGATACAATGACACAAAGCACGTGCTTAAACTAGCATATGAACACATAGCAACGCTGAAATTGCCCAGTAACAACGATGTATCAACGCCGAAATCTTGCATATCATCGACTGAGGAACCCAGCGACGTAACAGTCCAACGTTGACACACAACGCCGAAATCTTGCATGCCAACGACTGTGGAACCCAGCGACGTAACAGTCCAGCGGTGTCACACAACGCCGAAATCTTGCATGTCATCGACTGAGGAACCCAGCGGCGTAACAGTCCAGCGGTGACACACAACGCCGAAATCTTGCATGCCAACGACTGTGGAACCCAGCGACGTAACAGTCCAGCGTTGACACACAACGCCGAAATCTTGCATGTCATCGACTGCGGAACCCAGCGGCGTAACAGTCCAGCGATGACACCATCGACATGACACCACCGATGTAAGGAGCCCAACGTCATGACCCCATCGATGATAGGAGCCCATCGTAGTGACCCCATCATCATGACACCATCGATGTTAGGAGCCCATCGTAGTGACCCCATCATCATGACACCATCGATGTTAGGAGCCCATCGGCTTGACACCATCGGCGTAAGGAGCCCATCGATGCATAAAAAAAACGCATTGGTGTAAAAAAAAGCATTGGTGTAAAAAAAACGCATCAGTGTAAAACGCATGAGTGTAAAACGCATGAGTGTAAAACGCATGAGTGTAAAACGCATGAGTGTAAAGCGCATCAGTGTAAAACGCAAGAGTGTAAAGCGCCTCAGTGTAAAACACATCAGTGTAAAACGCATGAGTGTAAAAAAACGTATCGGTGTAAAAAAACGCATCAGTGTAAAAAAAATTCTTGCATCACAAACCAACGTAGGTGCATAAAACCACCACTTCCATCCCAACCAACCAACCAAAAAACGGAGCACCACAAAAACATCGTAGGTGCATAAAACCACCACTTCCATCCCAACCAACCAACCAAGAGGGCGCAGCACCACAAATTAACGTAGGTGCATAAAACCACCACTTCCATCCCAACCAACCAACCAAAAAACGCAGCACCACAAAAACTTCGTAGGTGCATAAAACCACCACTTCCATCCCAACCAACCAACCAAGAGAGCGCAGCACCACAAAAACTTCGTAGGTGCATAAAACCACCACTTCCATCCCAACCAACCAACCAACCAAGAGAGCACAGCACCACAAAAACATCGTAGGTGCATAAAACCACCACTTCCAACCCAACCAACCAACCAAAAAACGCAGCACCACAAAACAACGTAGGTGCATAAAACCACCACTGCCATCCCAACCAACCAACCAAGAGGGCGCAGCACCACAAATTAACGTAGGTGCATAAAACCACCACTGCCATCCCAACCAACCAACCAAGAGGGCGCAGCACCACAAATTAACGTAGGTGCATAAAACCACCACTTCCATCCCAACCAACCAACCAAAACACGTAGCACCACAAACAACGAGGATGCTTAAAACCACCACTTCCATCCCAACCAACCAACCAAAACACGCAGCACCACAAAAACATCGTAGGTGCAAAACACCACCACTTCCAAACCAACCAACCAACCAAAAAACGCAGCACCACAAAACAACGTAGGTGCATAAAACCACCACTTCCAACCAACCAACCAAAAAACGGAGCATCGCAAACAACGAGGATGCAAAACACCACCACTTCCATTACAACCAACCAACCAAAAAACGCAGCACCACAAAACAACGTAGGTGCATAAAACCACCACTTCCAACCCAACCAACCAACCAAAAAACGGAGCATCGCAAACAACGAGGATGCAAAACACCACCACTTCCATCCCAACCAACCAACCAAAAAACGTAGCACCACAAACAACGAGGATGCTTAAAACCAACCAACCAACCAAAAAACGTAGCACCACAAATTAACGTAGGTGCATAAAACCACCACTTCCATCCCAACCAACCAACCAAATAAGCACCATGAAACAGTGTGTAGGTGCATGAACAAAACGAATCGCACCACGAAACAGTGTGGAGTGCAAGAAATCAAGGAAAAATAGCACCAGAAGACCAAAAATCTAGGTGTAAAAAAACAAACAAAAAAAGCACCACGAAAGAGTGTGGGTGCAACATAATTACAACGAGCGGACTCAGGAAACCAACGATGAAAAATCCATCGACGAAGGCTATGTACACCAAATCAACAGAGACATGGGTGGCTACCAAGTGGCAAACACTAGTCCCATACTCGTACATCACGGTACAGATTCCCGTCAGGGTCTTCTTCTCGGCTACCACAGCAAAAGCCTGGGACCCCCGACAGAGAATCCTGCGCGAAACGTACGAGCACAGACACCAGTTTCAACATTTCATGTTATTTGTTCAGTTGCTTTTTTCGTGGAAGGAAAAAAATTCATTTTTCCATAAATACTGCGGTATGGTTAAAATAACATTAACCATTGTACCCATATGGTAATGTGTGTATACCATCATCGCATATTATGCGTTTATCATCGTGCCATGAGAGTGATATTTTATTCGAGCATTCTGTGTATAATGTCATTTGGTGCGACCGTATGGACCGGACTTGCGCGCGCTTTGTTGCGTGTTCCTCCAGGACCTCGAGGAAATCTTCAAATGTAATTTTATTTTATACCACACACTTTTGTATTCCTTTTGCTCTCTTTGTAATCGTTTCCCCATATCTGTATGTATATAGCTTTGCTCGGAGGCCGACAAACTCCTCCATCGTCACCCCATTGCACTCGTCCTTGAATTTGCCCACCACTTTTTTATTGGTGGGCGAGTAGCAGGGGTGACCAATGGGATACGCGCTCGTGTCAAACACGCTCATGAGCGCAGAGTCGTCGGCCAGGTCCTGGTAGAAATTGCGCGTCTTGATTTCGTAGGTGAAACAGTCCGTATCCATGTACGCCAGCGAAATGTTGTCCTTATATCTTGTCTTCATCACATCATAGTGGAAATTATACATGAGCGTTTTGGACAAGTCCAGAACCGCAAACCCCGCATATATAGGGCGGTCAAGATATATTTTCTCATGTTGGAGTTTTATTAACGATAGGTCTTCGTCCAAAATGGTTCGGTCCTGGAACGCTGGCTTGGCAATAACCTTTCGGAGCCTCGCCTCGCTGCATACGAGCTCCATACGCTGCCGCTTGAATTTATTTTCCATGAGCTTGCCAAAGCAGGAGTTATTTGCCAGCTTGAAGAATTCCTTCTCGAAATCATTTGTAGCATGTTGTCTCATAATCGTATTTTTTTCAATATAGGACTTCATCCACGCACGTTGCTCAAATTGAAGTACTCTATGAATTTTCTTTATTTGCAGTCCGTGCTGGAGAGCTTGCTTCAGGTTTCTATAATGAATGATGTAATTTTCCTTATGCTCGAGAGTTGTCATTAATTTAGTTTGTCTCGAGCCGGGCGGGCACTGGCTGACGGGCAGGAACGGCAGGTCCTTATGTTCCTCGTGGAGGGCAGACGGATACTCTACATCAACTTCTAGGATGTACCCCATCCGCCCCTCGTCAGGTATCGTCATCACGTCGATATCGGCGCCCACCCACCTGAAGCTTCTGACTGGCAGCGGCAGCGACATGGCCCATCCGTAGAGGTTGTTGGCGTCCAGATAGAGTATGTGCTTCGACGACTGGCTGGGATCGTAGGTGCGGGGAAGGCAGACGTTGTTGGCCTTACAGTGACGCTTCACCACTTGTGCCACCCCACCCCTGATCCCAGCCTCGATGAACATATACATGTCATAGTCGGTTATAAGCTCTAGTCGTACCTGCGTCTGTTTCAACATGGCGTCGAACGTGAACCCTGGGGAGCTGACATAGTGGCTGCAGTCAAGCCCGTACGTGTCGAGACAGAGCTGACGAAAGTTCTCGAAAACGTCTGCAAGAAGCAGCACGTCCGTCTTTAAATATACGTCGCTGTACTCGCCCAGGGTCACACAGCCGAACTTGTTCCACACTGCCTGCGCATGACTGTATTCTGCATCATTGATATGGCTGTCATTTAACATATTGTAAAAATCTTCCTTTGCAGGCAGTTGTGGCTCGTCCAGTTTCTCCCAGCTGGAAACATAATCATAAGGGAATATACCCTTTCTCGTGACGAGGGACATTTCTTCTGGTGTGAAATATTTCGAAGTCTCTTTGAATTTGTCGGCTGGCAGGTACGACGCGAGGGACGCCAAACTTCGTGCCATGAACCTGAATGTGTCGATAAACTGTACGGAGAATTTGTTGCCCAGACTTTTCGAAAATGTTATCATTTTTTCCTGCGTGTGGGGGATTATGAATATTTCCTTGTTGTCGTAGCCCAGTTTCTTGATGATAAACTTCTCGTCGTAGCTGAGGTTGTGGAAGTACACAACAAGCTTCTTGGGCCGCCTGCGCAGAAGATTGCAGCTGTTGCAGGCGGCACCAAGGTACTTTCCACTGAAGTGGTCGTGGTCCTTGACATTATAATTTTCCATGGTAAATACTGTATTACAGTAGCAGCACTGTTGGGCTGCGGCGAATCTGGCATTCTCTTGAGCCGTCAGCGGCGTCATGGGCAGGCTGGTCTGGTATATTTCCTTCACCTGATTCCCAATATCGACTATGTCCTCCACGAATTTTGCTTCAGCATCGGGCCCCCTGTATAGCATCGGCTCTTGTGGCAGCGAGGCGGTGAGCATGGCTGGGATCACGCTATTGTCGACCTTTACATAGATACAATAGCTGTATGCTTCATGTTTTTGATATGCATAGGTGCCTGATTGCTGGGGGTCCGGCTGGCATGATGAGATGGGTACTAGCAGGGCTTCAAAATCCGCATAAACGACGATGGGCATCTTTGTCATGTGGTGGTAATTTTTAAACTCCATGACAGGTGGCTTGCCGTTCTTGTCTGGCTTCGGCATCTCGACGCGTACGGGAGCATGGGTGTTGCAGAACTTTCTGTGCGCGTCGAGACACTGCTGCCCTGTCAGCCCTGAATCTCGTGTCAAATCGTGATAGTACGTGAAGCATCTCTTGCAGACATGTATATTCGCATGATGGGCTGTGATCTGAGGCCTGACGAGTCTTGAGAAGTTCTTAATATAGCAGAAATGAGAGTTACTATCTTCGTTCGACAGAAGCAGGAGGTCGAAATGATGTTGCTTTTCTTCCTTCCCCACACGCACTGGCGCGATCTTGTCGTTCTCGTCAATGTTGTAGACGTTGACAGACACTTCTTTGTTGTTTTGCTCAAACACTTTGATTTGGTGGAGGGGGGTAGGGAACTCCAATCCTGAAAAATCAAATTTTCCCTCCAGGTCGTGGTAGCGCTTGTCCACACGTTGAGGACTCACCCCCTCCACGTACCGCGCCAGTATGGCCCACTTGAAGCACTCGCTGTCTTCCAGGTTCATGGGATTTATTACTGCTTTCCTGTTCTTGATGACAGCAGGCAGGTCAATGTAGGAGGAGACTCGAAGAGGAACTAGCTTGTTGAAACGGAGCTGAATTTTCTTTACTGCAGACAAGGTCCACCCGGATCCCTTGCTGACGTATTCGTCTTCCTCCCTACATATTTTCTCAATGCATTCCGTTACTGCCTCTTCAATGTCGCTCTCTTCGTAGATGGGTACATTCTTCGTCTTGAACGCCCTCTTGTCGACACCTTCATCGAAGGGAGCGGGCTTGGCATAATCGCATTCAAGCCATACATTGAACTTCACTGGGCCATTTTCACGTACTTCCTGGGAAATGCGATTGATCAAGTTATTTTTCATTTCACCCAGGTACGTGCAAATGTCTTTGGTCGCACCATTGTTGACTGCCACTAAGGTCTTTAAATTTCTGCGGAACGCACTCTCCGCCTCAACGAACCCGGTACCGCCTGCCTCCAAGTCAACCTGAGCCTGGTCAGGCGCTTGCGCCTCCAAGTCTCGCTGTGCCTGGTCGGGCACACTCGCCACATATTGCGGACGAGTGCTGGGGCCGGGCTGTTGCAGGCCGGAGGTCACGTCTACGCACCGTCTCTTGGGAGCCAGACCCTTGCACGTCTTGATGTGCGTTAATAGATTGTCTTTGCGGGTAAACTCGCCCTGGCATGTAGTGCATGTAAATTCAATGCGCTCAGGGTTGAATGAGCACTGGCTCTTCTCGTGGCGTCTGGCATGGTGACTATGTTCAAATTGCTGCCCGCAGTGAATGCACCTCGAGCCTGTGCTGTGCTCGGCGGTGCCCTCACACGTTCTCATATGGCGGGCCAAACTGTCCTTGCGGCTTATTGTCATACCGCAGATATGACATTGGCTTGTTGTATTACAGCCAGGATTAGCTGCGCAGATGCGCTCATGCCGTCTGGCATTACGGCTAGCGGAAAACAATTTGCCACAGTACGCACACCCATTCCCTGGTGACGGTGCACATACCTGAGATGACACAAGCTGGTAGGTCCCCGATGTCGAGGGCTGGACGGCTCCCGATGTCGAGGGCTGGAGGGCTCCCGATGTTGAGGGCTGGCCGGCTGCCACGGGAACACCAGACACGGTCCTCTTCATGATGAAGTCTGTAACACGGGCGGAAAATTATAGCAACAAGAACATCATAATTATCACACACACACAAAAACAAACGTGCATAAATAAACGTGCATAAATACAACCACACACACACAACTACACGCGCACACACTCAAATAAACGTGCATAAATACAACCACGAGCTCACACATACACACAAACAAATACATGTGCATAAATACAACCACACCTACACACAAACAAAATACACTTGTATAAAGACAGCTACACGCACGCAGAAACAATTACACACGCATTAAAAAAATTAAATTCAACTCACCAGAAGAACACAGGAACGACTCTGTGTGTACTGCACGCACGCACAACGAGGAGGGCTGGAACGCCGTACAGCACACTGTATCCTGTAACATAGAAAAGAGACCACCTGGCGTAGCACTCGAATTTTTTTTTCTCAAGACAGCGCAAAGACACTGACGTCAATATTTTATGTTTTATGTACTGACCGGAAGCGAAGAGGAACGGTGCAGGACTCCAGAGGGCAGACAGGCGTTCTCCAAGCGGATCACACTGGGGAGTAGCTCGACGCAAGGAGAAGCACTGAATACCTGCAACACATACAGTATTTATTACGTAAATGTACTCCTCTTTTTATTTATGTGAAAATATATTTCTGTATTTAGTTGTGATTAGATATTTTGTATTTTATTAAGTATAAAAAAATTTCTATTTTTTTATGAAACTAAATATTTTTTTTCTATTTTTTATGAAACAAATTTATTTTTTCTATTTGATTATGATAGCAAGTGCGCGTGCATCAGTTATTTATTTTTTTGGGCCTGGCGAGGGGGCAGGCAGGCCGACTTGAGCGCTCCATGCGGCGGTGCGCGGTAACTAGTCAGACGTAAGCTGCAGGGCGCGGCGGAAACATCGCTCCGTGCACGGGGCCGGCAGGGAGCGCGGGGGGTCGGTAGGGTCCACACGCGGCGATGATGAGGGGGGGGGGGGGAGAGTCCATCCAGGTGGAGGGAGGGGAGCGCTCCACGGGTGGTGGCTGAAGCAGGGAGGGGGGAGGACACGCTCTGCGCGCGCTGCCCGTCGGTAGGACATGGGTGTGCACGGCATCCATCTTGTTTCGAGCTAAGTCGATCATGCATGAATAATAACTAACATGTATGCCAGGGAAAACTATTATTACAAGATGAAATATACTGCAACTGATGGCACTAATAATTTCGACTGAAAAAAATGTAATAATCACGACTGTAAAATATTAATACTGAACCTAACGCAGGCTCTAAACAGTTCCACTCGCACACATCATCTAGGCAGTACCAATCTTAGACATGAAAAAAAAAATAAACATACTCACAAATTTCTTAATTTTTTTTGGAAAACAGACGATTACTATGCCTATTGCGTACTTTTATTTTCCTACGCTCTCTCTGCCGACCGGCTGGCCGGGGAGCCGGCGGGCGGTTCGTCAGCCGTGCGCGCTCGCTCGGGTGTTATCACCACGTCACGTACTAGCTGGCTCAGCTCCGGCCTTCACCCAGTGGCCAGCTGTTAGGCTTGCTGACTGAGTGAAGGACGCAGCGAAGGCATACACACACGCGAAACCATAATGTTAAAATAAAAAAAAATTACAGTTCAAAACAATTTCAAAGTTAAAATTTACGAAAAAATTTCAAAGTCGAAAACGTTCGGAAAAATTTCAAAGTTAAAATTTACGAAAAAATTTCAAAGTTAAAAACGTTCGGAAAAATTTCAAAGTTGAAAATTTACGAAAAAATTTCAAAGTTAAAAAAGTTCGGAAAAATTTCAAAGTTAAAATTTACGTCAAAATTTACAAAGTTAAAATTTACGGAGAAGTTGTACTTACCAAGCTGCTGGAGTTGTAGAGACGGGAAGTCTGGAGAACTCGAACGCGATCATACGGCGACGGCGGCAAGACCAAAAGTGAAGCCTCCGGCGTCTCACACGCCAATTTATAGGTAAATTCCCCCCTTGGTCACAGACTCTAGCCAATCAGAAACCGCGAAAACTGCAGCATGGTCAGCACTATTTTGAATTAATGGGAGGGATGAGGGAAAAGTGGGAGGAGCGAATGTTGCGGGAATCAGGAGGGGGGGGGGGGGGGCAGGAAATGTTGACTGTTTGGTGGAGGGGATACTCACTAGCCAATCAGAATCATTCAGCTCCTGGCAGCTGGAAGAGTTGCCACGTGAATCGCCATGCTCCAGACGAAATAATTACCAACTTATTGAAAATTTATATATTATGACACTTTATAGATTAGGTTATTTTCATCACTTTCATATTTAAATAATTTACTGAAAAATATCATTTGTATTTAATTTTATGATTACTTTTTCAATCCCAAATTATTAATTTATAAACGGAAGGGGAAATAAAAAGTCATAGCAATAGTTTTTAATTTTTTTTATTACTTCAAAACATCTAACAAGGCAGAGAGTACAGAACACAGGGCGGTGCGAATGGTTTTTACAGAATCAAATTCGTAACAGTCCGTAGCATTATCACTGTAGATCTGCGGCGTATCGACGCTCAATCCACGTTTCTTGATGCTTCGGCGCCGAGTTGCCTGTTCGAGTCTGGGAGAGGGTCGACGACGAGTCCTAGTCTTGAGTTCAGGTCTGGACATGTCGCTGCGCTTCGTAGCGGCGAGTTTGGACAGGTCGCTGCGTCTCGTAGACACGGGTTTGGACTGCTCACTGCAGCCCGGGGTGCCGGGGGTCGATACCGCTACAGTCTTCTGACGTGCAGTCGGATGCGTGTAGAGTTGTACCGAGAATTTCTTCCTTGGTGCATGGAAGAACGGTTGTTGGTCTGAGGTTAGACACGACGCACTTTTCCGCTCCGCAACAGTTTATTTGTTGTTGGGATGGCTCATAACTGCGTGGCGAATGAGCCATTAGGAAATGCAAGACTCCGCCGTAACATATTTCCGTATATGTGCATAAATTTTCTTCTTCGTCCAGGAAACTGTATTCAATACAGCTGTAGTCTGGTTTCGCACTCAGGTACTCGGTTTCCGGCTGGAATGGCGTCATCGTGTCCGAACGTAAACTGATTGATAGAGCTCGATTGTCGAGCTATTTATACTAAAATTACAATTCAGGTGTGCCAATATTTGGCAAAAAAAATCGGGTTTGCCAATATTTAAAAAAAAAGTTATTCGCACTGCTGCGCGTGCCATTTCTGCATTAGCTGCGAGTTTGTGCAGGCACAGACACGTTCAAACTTGTCGTTTGGATGCTTGGCTTCGTACATTGAACAGAGTTTGCGCAGGGCAGGACAGCCGTAGTCGGTCTGTATATCTACGATTTCAGCTGCTCCGACGTCACACAGTTCTCGTAGCCATTTCTTCTGTTCATGTCCGGCGACGTAGATTATTTCGTTTTGCAGTAGTAAATCTTGAAGTGTGTTTTTCACTTGATGGTACGGAATTTTTCCTTCGTCCCACTCTAGTCCGTGATAGTATTTACATAGCCATTCGTTCGACCGTTTACTTTTTTCGTCTAGTAGTTTCCACGGATACGGGGGTCGGAAGCTGCGGGTTCGAGTCCGGCCGTCGTGAGTGACGCCAATTTCCTTGAGCACGAACCCATTTTGGCTCTGGAACCCCTGCATGTTACAGTACATCCTGAAACCGACTGATGATGGGATGGTACATGCAGACGTATTTATATCTAGTTCAATATTTTCACGAGACCCGAAAACGCGTCGTAATTAATTACTCTGTCGTGTAGGATTAGACAGAACGCCGTTGTGAGTGGCGGTACGTCATCTTTCGTGGAAATTTCCAATCGACAATCAATCATAGAACTGCGAATCGATTCGTCTTGTTTGCTCACGTCAAATACGATTAGCGGAGCTAATGTTTTATAGATGTCTGGACTCAGGATCGGGTGCGATTCTCGACCGTGGTACGAAGATTGGAACTGCGTGTACATGTGATACGGCAAGGAAATACCGCCGTTTTCAAAATCAATGTTCATGTCCACGTACGGGTAACTTTCGCTGTTTAAAAATAATTTTACATTTTCCATAAAACAGTGGTCAAACACCGATCTGTCGGTCTTGAGGTTCATTTGTCTGTCTGTCTGCAAAGCTAATATTATATATCTAGGTTTTTCCGTACTGCTCGACGTCTTGACGACCCAGTGATTGCGTCTATTCTGGGTCAGTAAGGGGCACGTTACGAGATTCCAGCTCCTGAACGCAATTTCGACCGTCTTGTCCTTTTTGACGTAACTTAAAAGTCTGACTCTTTCCTTCGTGCTGACGGTTATGTGCGGAACAAACCACTCGGTGCTCGTGACGGTGACTGCGACCGGCTGGGGGTCGTTCCCGGGTTCTCCCACGACGGCATTCAGGTGCGTTGTCGCTAGAATTAACACAAGTTCTTGTCGGGCTTGAATTAATATTTTCTTGTAATCCTCCGCGAAGCCGAGAAGCATCGACAGCGGTATGCTAACTTCGAATTTTCCAGATTCGTAGATGGGAATTTTGAAATCGGGTTCCATTCCAAAACCTGCGATTTTGGTCGCGCTCAGGTCGTTCGGTGTTAGAGACAGGTAATTTTTCATCGTGGCGGTAATGCCCAAGTCCCACGATTCATCGATCGCAATATTATTCAATTCGAAAATAACTCGTTCGAATAAATGCAATATTCCGTTTCGACCGAAGTATGCAGTTGTAGGATGTGATCCGTCCGCCTTTGTCAGCGTGCCTCTTATACGAATAAACGACTGGCAGGGTAGAGTATATACGTCTTGTTTCTGTACCGGGATGCGTATTTCCCTACCGGGCATGTACGGCCCTTGGAGGTAGGGTGCGTAGCAGTGATATTCAAATTTATTTACATCGTCGCTAAACTGAGCTTTTTCTGACACGTTTAAATAATCTTCCATGCTTGTGAACTTTGTAGCCTAAACTGCGGAGATACTTCACGTTAAGAGGTGTTAACGCACCGCGGCCTCGCAACAGACTGGTTCTGGGTTCGTGTCGCTTCTTTGATTTATAGGTCTTGAAAATCAGTCCCATCGCTTCAAGTGCAGACGTAATGTAATTTCTTCGTTTCTAAAATTTACTAGTTTATCGTTTTGATCGACAATGTCCACTACCACTTCGTGTACTGTTTTGGCGAGCACAGGGGCGTAAATGATACTTTGCGGTACTTCGACCAGTTTATATCCTGGCGGGGCCATTGGTGAAAACTCGTGTACCATGTTGTTTAGTTGTCCGTTGAGGTAAGTTCCACTTGCCAAATTACAGTTTATGCGTATTACATTTGTCGACATGATATTTACAGGTCGCGTGGAGACGTGCAAGGTCTTGGCTGCGTATATTTTCGGTTCGAATCCGAGCATGGTACCTATGGTGCCAGGTTTCTTAAAGTCGACATTTTCACTGCAGTAAAGTTCGCACTGTAGCGTGTTTGGATTATCTCGCAATTCGAAAATTGTGTTTGGAGACAGGGCTTGCTTGATGTACTTTGTAATATCGCTCAACTCGTATGCGCCGGTAGGTATGGAAACTTCCCGAGCTGTTGTTCCATCACTTTTCAAGAAGCACATTTTGCAGTTTTCTTCGTAAATGTTCGGTATGGCATTATAAGTTTGAAAATCTACGAGTCCGATGCTCCATTCTCCGACTAAATCCAGCGGCGGGTAGAATGTGGCTCGTAGCTGCGAGCTACGACCTGTCAATATGAGTGTTACGGACATGACTGATTGATTTTCGCTACTGTACGTTTATTTTATATACTTCATATTTGGCCAGAAATCTCAAGCACAAGTGTCCGAAATTTGTTTGATTAGGCCTCTGTTCCGTTTCATAATTGTAAAACATCGTAGTGGTCCGACCCAGGTACCGTCGCAGTTCTGGCGGAGGCCGTAAATTACCGAAACTGTCGTAGTAAGTAGCTTTTTTTCCCGTCTTTACATAGGCCACCCAGTGCGTGCCGCGACCCGATGACGTGTCTAAATTAATTATGGCGCACTCACGTGTCTTTGGCTTGCTGGGCAAAGTGTCTCGCATAAACACGCCACGGAAATTTGGTATTTTAAGTTTGCGTGCGTACTTTATTAAATCTACGTTGGTGAGCGGTCGTTTCGGCAGGGAACTTAGGATTTTCTCTTTACTCGTTTCTTTTTCATGCCTCGACCTGCCTTGTGAGGTCGTAAGTAGAGTCCTGCGCCGTTTTTTTTACCGATGGCAATGGCTTCCATGCTTGCATTATGTCTACGTGCTTCCTTTAATTGATTTTTCTGGTTCTTCGAAGTGTTGACCGCTCTAGCAATATTTGCCGCGGCTGCTGCGATCCCGCCTAGTGCACCTATAGCAGGCACCAGCAGCGGTAGAAATCCGCCCTTTTTCTTGTTCTTTCGTTGTATCTTGCGATTGCGAGACCTGGTCCGGCGACGAGCACCCATTCCTAATTTCGTCTTTGCCTTCATGATTTTAGATACGCCCCACGCTGCGAATTTCTCTCCTAGTCCCGCGTCCGACGATTTGCTTATTTTCTCGGCTTCCTGTGCCAATATCTGATCTGCTCTGTGCCTAGATTCCAGATCCTTGCTTAATGAATATGCGATATCGTGCTGCTTGCACTTTTCGTCCAGAGAATTAATGCCCACGTCACCACGAGCTAACCTTTTGGCTAGTTTAGTCCCGGGGCCGCAAAATCTGTAGCCGGGAATGTGTAGCTCGAATGGTAGGTTGTTTATCAGCGAGTTTACGAGTCCCGCACCAATGTGTTTTTTGTTCTTACCTCTTCGAGACATTACATGCAACTGACCAGAAAGTATAAATATGCTTCTTTTATACAATTACTTTAGTACAATGCAGGCCGTCAAGCAAGACGTGTGTTTGCCCGTACGCATTACGCAGGACGATGACACTATCGGTCGTGAATCACGACATGGCGTATTATTACCGTCCACCGTACGTTGCATCATAGCGGGACCGTCAAACTGTGGCAAGACTTGTGTTTTACTGAGTTTACTGGAGGAGCCAAACGGTCTTCGGTTCGAGAACGTTTACTTGTATTCCAAGTCGTTGCAACAGCCAAAGTACCAGCGCTTGGCCGCCGTTCTACGCTCGGTGGATGGTCTGGAGTATTTTCCGTTTAGCGATAATACCGATGTGGTGTCTACCGACGAAGCAAAGCCTAATTCCGTGTTTGTGTTCGATGATGTGGCTTGTGAGAAGCAAGGCATAATACAAGAGTACTTTTCCATGGGCAGACACGCCAAGGTAGACTGCGTATACCTGTGTCAGACGTACGGTAGAATACCCAAACATTTGCTGCGAGATAATGCGAATGTCATAGTTTTGTTTCGCATGGACGAACTTAATTTACGCCACGCTTACGACGATCACGTAAACACCGACATGTCGTTTAAGGAATTTAAAGACATGTGCTCCTTATGTTGGAAAGATGAACACGGATTCCTAGTCATCGTAAAGGACTGGCCGCTATATAAGGGTAGGTACAGACAGGGTTTCGATCAGTTTATCGTCAAACATGAATCATAGCATTTCTAAATTTGGACGCAGCAGTCGAGCTCCGCGTACCGAACTATGCACCGTGAAACACGATGATGAAATACGTAAATACATTTCGCTACTTGGCCAAGAAATAAAACGTGCAAAAGATGAAATAATAGTGTACCTCGTAGCCATAGACCAGCGCGTGGAAGCTTCGGATTCTCGAATTCGCGACATGATCGAAGTTTCGAATGCACAAAGGCGTGACGACCTAAAGTCGCTTCTGTCAAAACTTAATTCACGTCTGGTGTCTAAAGGTGCTTCGAAATAAACAGTATGGATGTTAACACCGATTTGGCTAAGCAACTGCACGATGTCATCGAGGCCATACGAACATAGTACTTGCTCGCCAAGCAACACAGATTAAGCGACGAGGTTCGAAGAGAGGAAAAATTGAAGCCCTTGAGTGCCCGTCTGGATAGTTTCATAGCCAGGCGAGGGGACGTCGAAAACGAGAAACCGACTAAAATCGAAGTAAAAGAAGAGCCGCAAACTACGTCCTCGGGCAAACGAAAGCGAAGTCCACAATTAACAGACGATTCCAACGTATCTACTAGCGAAGACGAAGTTCGTGTCGGTCGAACTCTTAGGAAGAAACCTCGAAATAAAAAAGGTTTTGAAGTCGGTCCTCTCGCTAGCGAGTATCTGGCCTCCTCTGTACCTCGAAACAGCGACGCGACGTATGGCGTGCATAAACGAGGTAGTAAATGGGTCCTTGGTTCGAAGGAAGTACATTTCGTGTCCGGCGATAATATTGAATGTGGAAAAGAGGTGATAAAACTTACTCGTGGATTATGCGAACTTTTGTTTCGTAAAAAACCGCGGCGATATTCAGAGGTGGATTTGCGAAAATATAGAAGATTGCTGGATGCTTCCAACGCCGTTTACGCAAAAAATGACCCGAAAACGGGTCGATTCAAAGATTATGAACATGAGAAATATCCTTTGATAGCTAGTCTTTTCTTAGACATCGAAGGGACCGGACTTTATAAACTCGACACTGGTATAAAATTGGACTATGTATATTATGACGACCCCAATGAAATAGTTGATCGTCTTAGACTGCTGCAGGCATCTCAGAGTGTGGGAAATAATTCGCACAGCAACGAAATCGCTTCCATACTTGAAGAATTACGGGAAGCGGGTTATATTGAATAGTTATCATGTCAAAGTTTGCCATTGCGGGCGAGTTGCATAAACCCGCAAGACGTAATTATCCGCGTCGAAAAATCAAAATCAAAGGATTGGACGACAATTGGCAGTCTGATCTGCTCGAAATGTGCGAATATTCACGTGTGAACAAGGGCTACAGGTACATTCTCATAGTCATAGACACCTATTCAAAGTTCCTGTGGGCTAGACCCTTAAAACGGAAAACCGCCGTGGAAGTTACGAGTGCCATGGCGAATATTTTGAAGCATAAATGAAGACCTTCGTTACTGCAGACGGACGACGGGAAAGAATTCTACAATGCATCATTCAAGGCACTGATGAAAAAGTTTGACATTACGCATTATTCTACGTTTAGCGGTGTCAAAGCATCAATGGCAGAACGTGTGATTCGTACGATGAAGAATAAACTGTATAGGAATTTTACAGCGAACGGTAATTACAAGTGGCTGAGTTTACTTCCTAAACTCGTGCGAGAATACAATTCTACTGTGCATTCTACAACGGAACTCAAGCCGAAGGACGTAAAGGATAATCGACTGCTTCGAACTGTGTACTCCAAGACGAATATACTAGATTCGCGAAAGAAAAAAGCGAATATCGGTGACATTGTGCGGATTTCGAAAAATCGCGGAATTTTTCACAGGCCTTACAAGGGGAATTGGACTGGTGAACTTTTTCGTGTATGTAGAATAAAAAATACGTATCCGCTTACTTATTTTCTCGAGGATCTGAAAGGAAAACGTATAACAGGGGCGTTTTATGGAGAAGAGATTATGAAAACTAAATATCCAGATACTTTTCTCGTTGAAAAAGTGTTACGGCGTAAGAAGGGTAAGGCCTTAATACGATGGTTGCATCATGGACCAGAGTTTGACTCGTGGATTGATGAAAAGGATATTTTAAAACAATGAGTTTGTGTAACAACTTGTGTGTAAAACATATTTTGTGTGTAAATAAATCTTTGTATGTAATAAATTGTATTTTTTATTTATTTCTGTACGTGTATAAATGCGTCATGCGGGGAGCGTACAAGAAGCGCAACCGCTCCGGCCGAAAGACGTTGGACGACTGTCGTGGCTTTTACCCCCTCCACAGCGCCTGTGGCGGGGGTGGGGGGGGGGGGGGGGGCCCGCGGTGGTGGTGGCAGGGTGGGGTGGTGGAGATCTTACTTTGCAGAAATATGATCTCTCCTCACACCTGCCCCATGCAGGTGCAACTTCCCCCTCCATGCCGCTCGTCGGACCGTGGGACACGGCGCTGGGGGGCACAGACCAGATGTCCTCTTCCAGGACACGTGTGCTGGTCGCCGCTTGCTAACAATATATTACAAAAATTATTTTATTAAGAGTAACTTTTAATATTTTTAACTATAAAGACGAAATGAAAAGGTTTATTCCAAGTATAAGGTTATAACGAATTAATTTTCTTTACAAGTATAAAGTCATAAAGAATTTATTTTTTTACAAGTATAAAGATGTATAATTTTTTTCCAGGTATAAAGTTTCAAAGATTATATTTAAAAAACAATTGAGTATAGTGACTCGAGGATTTATTATTATGATAAAACACAAACTTAAATTTTTTTTCTATGTAATCGTACATACATATATACATTAGTTTTTACCTCAATTCCTCCTCCCCCCTACCGAGTACCTTCTTCGTGACGAGTAGACGAAAAGTACAATTTTTTAATACATACTTTATCATCTAAAACCTTATAAGGTTTTTTATTTATTTTTGTAGAGGTACATTGAAAAGAGAAAATAATAAATTATAAGAGGGTGGTGGGGGAGGGGCGGAGCGTCGTGTGCGAGAAAAAAATAATTAATTAAAAAAGGGGTGGGGAGGAGGGTAGGGGTGGGAATGGAAAAATACAAGAGTAGTGGTGGGGGAGGGAGTGGAAAAATACAAGAGTAGTGGTGGGGGAGGGAGTGGAAAAATACAAGAGTAGTGGTGGGGGGAGGTTATTACGATGAAAAATAATAAATTAAAAAAAGGGTGGTGGGGGAGGGGTGGAGCGTCATGTGCGAAAAAAAAAATAATAAATTAAAAAAGGGGGGGGGGGGTTAAGTTCGTATATGTGTTGGTAAAAGTGGTGGGGGTCATTCTGCCTGCGTCCACCGCGGGGGAAGGATCGGTCGTCATTTTTTAATTTTTTTTGCCCTGATCGGGTTCGAACCGAGGACTTCGAGCTCCGTGTCGTAAAAGTAATTTTTTATTAATAATTTATTAAAATTTTATTAAGTGAATTTTTTTATAAATTTTAAAAAAAATTTCGTTAAAATCGGATAATAAATAAAAAAGTTAAAGATGGCGGTCGTAACAAAAATTGCAACGGTGACGCCATCATTCAAAATGGCTGAAAACACATAACCGGAATTTTCTAGAACACACAATGACGTCATCCAAAATGGCGGATCCAAAATGGCCGCCGTGATCTACTTGTCCCGTTACGATGTGTCCCGTTACGCTTATCCAAGATGGCCGCCGTGACGTCACAATCCAAGATGGCCGCCGTGACGTCAGAATCCAAGATGGCGGACACCGGCTCCCGGCTCCACACCTTGAACCCTGATCCAGTATGCCCATTTACATACTACTAAATGGTTTGTTTTTACTACGACACACGTGCTTCCGTGAGGTTATAGTCTTAAGCATATGCAAAAATTTCTTTGGTTTTAGTTTCATCGTCAAGTAGGAAAGGAAAAAAAAGAAAAGAGGGGGGGGGTAGTTTGGCTATTATTATTATATCCATAGCTTTATGGTAACCAAACAGAGAAAATAACCCGCGAATTAATTGTAATTCTGAGGTTAAGTTTACATAAACATTGTTTTAATTTAAAATAAGAGTCGTAAGTGTTTTTAAACTCTAATTATCACTGAGATGTGATTGTTGTTGAACAGTTTATATTTTCCCCCTCATTAACAGGGTTTGTGATTCGTAGCCCTATATTATTCTTAAAAGTTAATAGCTATTACGTCCGTTATTGAAATATGTAGTCGTCAGAATAATGAGTGGCTGGTTCAGACATTATCCTTTATCATTGATTTTATATTTTATTCATTCACATTTCATTTCCCGGTCCTTTTAACAGAACTAACTGAGTTGATCGCTTATTTGTCTCATGCATGATATTTTTGCCGGTACAGTGTGTATTTTGCATAACTTTCTTACACATCGAAATATTGTGTGTATATGACAAACATTAAAACAATGCGTTTATAAGCTAATAACAATACCTACCATATGGTTAGTAACTGTTAACTTTAAATAGAATAATGCCCTAAAAGTTTTAAGACTATTTTTTTTTCGAAAGTAGATTACTATATTCCATTCCTATCATTCGGAATAATTTCACATTATTTAAAAAAAAATCTACATGTTAGTTTCAATGCTTAGCGTAAAACACTAGCTTGTAAAGTTAGTAATAAATAACTTTAACTGTTCATTAAAATTCCGAAGAATAACAATGGAGGTTGCTTTTAGCTTATAATTCACTGCCAAGATTATGATAGGTGAAAATATCAATCCCTGCATGCTGACGCTACAGTTAATTGCTTAAATTGGTAAATAGAACATTTTTTTCTCTTTGAAAAAAGAAAGCCTTCAAGAAATTTAGCCTTTGAAACCGTTAAAACTTTTTGGTTTACTTAACTTCATAGGGATAAAATGTGAAAACTGATTTACTCGAGCAATAATTTATTAGAGAAAAGTAATACTTTCTGTGATTTCACAAGACAATTATTAACATATTTTATTCTCGTTCACCTCCACGTGAAGTGTGTTATTATGTTGAGGAAATTAAATTCTTGCAAAACAAAACAAAACGACTCTTGTAGACACAACTGTTATGAGTTACGCACGATGACCCTGCCGTATGGTGTATGTAAATTTTTACAATGTGATTTACGTCAAATAACGCAATGTAAATAATTTGTGACGCTGAAATTCACGATTAGGTATAAAGTTAAAACAATAAAATTCTACCTTCAACCGTACACATGTAAGAAACACAAAGGTTTATGCGACACTCAAGTTTAACGAACACTTAAGTGTGTGCCCTATCCAACATAAAAATTTAAAATATTGTTCGGCGTTTTTCCCATTACGTTGACATACCTTCAAATTTACCAATACACAAAAACACGTAACAGTCATGATAATTACGTTAGGACCGTAGTAAAAATGGAAAATGATTGTGCTAATGTTGCATTTTAGGATTTTTATTATTAACAATAATAAATTGAAAGTATTTACATTATTAGTGTAAATGAAATGAGAACAATGGCGTGGTTCAAATATCAACACAAATAGGCCCCCCCCCTCCTTATTTCGTTTGGCGCATCAATATATGTGTTTTTCAACACCAAAATCTTGCATCGTGTAAATGTGTAATTATTTTCGTTTTAATAATATGTGATTATTTTCCTAACCTACTGAAAGAATTTCATCACAACCTAGTAATACACTACGCATAAGTAATATTTAATCTTGAAAAATGAGTCAGAATAATATTTTTAGCAGTAATTTACTTCAATGTACGCATATTTTAATGTACGTATGACTTGATAAGGTTATTTTAATAATGACATAGTAGGTACACTGTGGTTACTGATATTGATTAATAAAAACAGGTTCTAATGAAATTTTTTTTAAGATGTTTTGAATGGATTTTGAAAAGTGGTAACGACAAACTTCTGGAACTATCAGACAACAAACTTAGAAACCGTGTGATATGCGTTGATCATTTTGAAGTTAACCAATTCCAAAATGAATTTAAGAAGTCATTAAATTATTTTGTCGTTCCTCGAATTTTCACGCCATGCAAATCCCCGCCACTAACTGAACAAAGCTTCAACACAGAGGAGACTGCTTCCAGTCCTTGTTCTTTGACACTCCATGAAGAACATATTTCAGAAGCTGACCCCCAAATAAATCAGTCACAGGATAAATCTCAGACAAATGTGAAAGAAAATAGTAAACTGAAAAAACTTAAACACCACAATAATATGTATGATGACGCTACATGAGTGAACAATTGTTTTTCAACTAAATATATTTGTATAAGTAGTACGTGTGCGCAGGCGCGTAGGAAGCAAATATTTAATGGGGGGGCAAAGGAGAGTATCATTATAAGTGGTGGATTTAACAAAGGGGGTGTCCGGGGGCTCTCCCCGGGAGAAAAAAAATTGTATTCTAAGAAACAAAATGGTGCTATTTAAGCATCTTTCGTACATAAAAATAGAATGTACTACTAGCAGAAATTTTAACTTTTTTTTATAAGAAATTTACTTAAGGCTCGGCATCACAAAACAGTGTTGAGTTTTCGCCTCGTAGAATTCATTTTAAAGGCAAGTTGGAAAGGTCTATACATCAATCAAATCTCAAGTAAGGCTCCAAATTTTTGAAAATATACTATTCAGTATTCATTATATTTTTTTATTGAAGGGAGTACTAGAAAGTATTTAGATTGTATTTAGAAAGGTCAAAATAATATTTTTTTTAGCATTTAAAATTTGAAATTTAAAAAATAATAATAATTTTCGAAAAATGCAGTTCAACTTAAAAAAATAAAAAATATAGTATAGATGGAAAAAAAGTTTGCAATAACAATCATATAATTTTATTCAGGAAAGTCTTAAGTTTATTTTGACATTAAAAATTAACAAAAAAACTTATTTTATTTTTTTATTTTTACTGTCAGACTTAATAAATCAAGGTCAATACAGGAAAGGTCTATACATCAACTAAATCTGAATTAAGGCTCCAAAGTTTTGAAAATTTACTATTCGTTATATTTTTTATTAAAAGGAGTACTAGAAAGTATTTACATTGTATGTATTCAGAAAGGTCAAAATAATTTTTTTTAGCATTTAAAATTAAAAAAGTCACAAAAATTAATTTTTCGATAAATGCAGTTCAACTTTAAAAAAATATAAAATTAAAGATGGAAAAAAGCTTTTCGCAATAACACTCTTATCATTTTATTCAGGAAAGGCGAAATTTTATTTTGGTATTAAAAATTAAAGAAGTCAATATATTTTTTTTTTTTTTACTGTCAGACTCCCCTTAAGAATAAGTTTAAAATGCGAACCCCACAGAATAGGCGAGTGAAGATGCTTAAAAATAACTGCAAATCTGCTTGATAAATTCTTGTTCAATGATTTGTAGATTCAAAGAAATTTTTTTATTACTCGATGGAATAATCACGAGCGACGAGCGGAAAAAAATAATGTACCGACATACTAAACTTTAATGTTAAATAGGTATATTACATATTATGGTTTTCGGAATCATGTAAACTTTCGTCTCAGTCTAAACTGCTCAAAATAATACCTGAGTTAAAGGAATCCAACTCTTCTTTAGGATATTTGTCTTCACAGGCATTACAGCCTTTTAGGCGGTGGTTGTGATGAACTGCAGGACTGTGCAGAATGGCTGTTGAAGAAAAAGTTGATGCTTTTCTGAGTCATTGTACGCCGCAAAAATTAAAATACTGTTATAAATTTTCTCCTTAAACCCTAAATGTTTTTCATCACTGCCATTCCACACTACTCGCTCACGATACTATAGATAAATAAGTTTATTTTAAACAGTTCTGTAGTACGGCTCACAAAGTTTCTTGGACTTAAAAGCAAGACGTACAGCTGTTGAATGATGACTGATGTGGAAAGCGCTCTGCACGTCGTAGAAACGATGCGGGGTGAATGCAAGGGTCTGAAGGTCAGGTAGACAAGGGTGGACAAAAACGGAGCATAAGCTACTGCAACGAGCGGAATCATTTACTGGTCTTATATCCCACAATAATATTTCCGCTATCAGCACTGTGAAACGTGAATATTTAGAAGAAAACAAGAACAGTTGCCGTATTTATTGTTCCTGTACACTTATCGAAAGTCTTAATTTATTTAAAGAATAAGGTAAAGCACAGACAAGAAAATCCCACAAAACCACTTAGCATTGCAATGAAGACAATGCCTCTTGTTCATCTGATGCAATGGCCGGGCAAATCCATCACTTTGCCCGGCCATGAAATGTTATGGCCGGGCAGTCGCCTGGGTCGCCCCCCCCCCCCCCCCCCGCCCGGTTCCTACGCGCCTGCGTGTGCGTTGTGGTTTGCAATATGTTCTACGCTTGCGTTGACATTTAATATCTTAATTTTTCTGATAGTGGTTTACTTCAAATATGACAAATTACAGCTGCTAAATCACTCATTCGCAGTATTATTAGTTTTTACTGTAATTGTTGGACATAGTAATAGGGATGACCCATTTGTTTATAACAACGAAAATAATAACGTAAGATGTTTGGAGATTCATGTGCCATAAAAAATAATTCGTACGAAACTTTAGAGTTCACGTGATTCGCGGCGATTTTGTTTTGATATTCACCGTGTGTTTTTGCTATAAACACAACAAAATCCCAACTAGTAGATATTTTATTTACCATGCACTATTTATTGTGTCAATAACACCCACAAACGTTTTCATGTATCAACGAAATACCAAAAATAAATAAACACCAGTTTCCCATCATACCATAGACAGGCATGCTAGTTTATATTGTTTACGCCGGATCAGGCGAGAAAATCAAATAACAATTAAATAACACAAATTCGCCGCAGGTGAATCACGTCAGTAACTACGTCATATTCTCGGCCAGCACGAAACGGGAAGCGACAACCAGGGCCGTCGAGAGCAGGCCGGGGCGCAGGGGATACTAACACTGGGGCCCCCTTCCATCACTGTTAAAAATACCTAATGTTATCAACAGTGAAAGGAAATTTTTTATTCTCTTATTAAAATACAACATTTAAAATAAGAAATGGCATGTACTTATGTTATTGAAAGTCAGAAAATTATTTATGCTAACATTAATAATTTTAATAAAATTATGGGGTACAAAATAAACTCTGTCAAAGTCTGGTCAAGGAAGTCACTAATTCTACATAAATAATTTACATGAAAAATGGCATGCAAATTAAGTCGAACACAATGAGATAACCATCAAAAACACCACGAATTCCACATAATTAAATTACATAAAACTTGGAGTACAGTAAATTATACTCGAAAACTAGGCCACAGTAAGATAAGAGATGTTACAAATTTAACAATCATTTAAATGATAGCCTGTAGTCTGCCACAGTCTGATCACATGTCTTGCAAATTCCACATAATGTAAATAAATTACTTAAAAAAATATGAGGTAAAAATTATACTGGGCCACAGATAACAGATGTTGAAAATTTAACATTAAAATTTTACATAGGACCTACATAAAAGTACACAGTACAAGTAACAGCACTCTTATCACAGCCTGAACACAGAGTTCCAAATTCAAAATTATTTTAAAGGTGCTTTGCGAGCTTTGCGATTAGCAAATATCTCAATGACCTGATTAAAGTCTAATTTTTTCGCAAAGCCTGCCTTCCACTGCTAATGTTCCTAGGTTGGTCAGACGGTCCTGGCACATTGTAGATCGCAGTACATTCTTGATCCTAGACAGAGTACTGAAAGATCGTTCACCTTGTGCTACAGTCACTGGAAATGTGCAAAATAATCGCAGAGCAACAATAATGTTAGGAAATAAACTGTCCAGTTTCATTTCATGCAGTTCATTCAGCAAATCAATAGGTGGAAGAATTTTCTGTCCTAGATTGGGAAGATGAATTGCTTTGAGATGTAACAGTTCCTCACATATTTCCTCACTTATGTCCACACTATATTTCTCATAAATTTGCCTTCCACATTCACGAACTTGATCCTGTTCTATCTCAGGACATTTCCACAAGATTCTGAAAATGTTACACAAGTATTTAGCTGCTTCAAAACGCTTCGTCAAATTTCCAATAACAGCATCCAACAGTACATTAAATACTTGCCAGTGAAAATGTTATTCTGGGTTTGCTTGTTCGAAAGCATCTGCAGAAAGACTCTCATCTGCAAACTGTTTCCTGCACCGTTTTCTTTTTGATTGCTCCTTTGATAACTCTGGTAGTATATTTAGACATTCTGCAACACATTTACATTCAGCCCAAATCGAATCCCAGCTATATCTTATGGCCGCAACGTTTTCAATCAAATGCTATATATTTTCTACTTCTATATCCAGTGTAACATCTCTTGCTTGCAAAACCAAACTGGTATCATTTATAGAAGTCAGGACTTTAAACCAAATTGAACCCATTAAAATGCACTCAAAATTTTCCAGGTAGCTCTGGGTACCATTTAAATCAGCTCGAACTTCCACAGTAAGGTTCAAGTCAAGAGCCTGATCAATTGCCTTCTTGATTCCTTGTAAGTATGTTGGAAAGGCTTAACACATTCAACTCTTGCAGACCAGCGAGTAGTAGACATGCTATGCAGAGAGCAGCCAGTATTTTCCTTCAGTATTTGCCATCTCTGAGGGCTTGCAGAAAAAACAGTGAACAACTTCTGTAACACCCCGAAAAATTTTATAACTTCAACACAACTCTCGGCTGCATGAACTCCACACAAATTCAAGCTATGGCATGCACAAGGTGAGAAGATGGCAAGTGGATTTTCCTTCTTAATGTGAGCTTGAGCACCCTTGTAAATGCCACTCATGTTGCTGCCATTATCGTATCCTTGACCACGACAATCCAAGTCTGATCTGTTGTCCTCCGATTTAGCTGTAACTACAAAGCCTGTAATATATCTCTGGCCACGACTAAAAATCTTGTCCCAAGCAGCCTTTTCTTTTCTTTTCTGTGCCCCAGATTTATGATGGTATTCCATGATAGTTACGACAAAAATAATCATACCTAAAAAAACAGTTAACTTAATGCTAACACAATTATCAGTTTTAACAGATTTTACTAGGTTGGTTATAGTAAAGGGTTATTTTTTTGCATCTATTTAAAACTTATATATTTATAGGATTGTGTGATTGTAACCTTTCCCCCACGAAACGAAAGCGAAGGAAAATTTATGAAGTTTCGCGAAAGTGAAACGAAAACGAAAGTTCTTGTTAGATGAATCCAGCCTTTATTTATTGACACTACCTATATTATAAACATTTTAATACGCAGAGAAAAGTGCGTAAAATATGAATAAAGTTGACCACTCTGTACATTTCAAAATTGTACATTCAGAAGTAAATATGTACTCTGCTGTTTGATAGCACAAATGAATCAGGTTTTTTTTTTCAAATGTTACATGATTTTGTTACAATGCCACAACGTGAGTACAATACTATTTTTGTCAGCGTCTAACTGAATAGTACCTGGCTATTCACATTGTTGGCCATGTTTGTTTACACTTTATTGCGATTTCACTGAAGAGCAAAAATAAACACGCACACTATTTAAATAGCATGTAAATAAATCTTAATATAAATCTTTTCAAATAGATAGTATATTGTTTGCATTACTTGCATATGTGAATGTGTTTAAAATACACAGAATATTTTTTTTCTGGATCAATTAAAAAGAAACGAACTTTGTTAAACTATGAAAAATTTGTTTGGATTGAAATATTTCGCTTATTTACGAATTTAGATAACTGAAATTCTATTTGAAATCGAAATTAAAGTGGCGAAATTCGATTTCGAAGTAACTTACCAACCATTCGCACAACCCTAAATTAATTTAATATATAATTGATTGATTGTAGACTGCAGACGTGGTATAGTGTAAACTGCAGAGACTAATTTTAACATGGAAACAGGCACATGCACAGACGTTATGAACAACGTTACATGTGCTTAAACTGCAGAGCAGATAACTAGATGCACTTGACTTACCAAGCCCAACTATTGAATTCTTGGAATTGTTCGCACAATCGTAAAAGTCACGTTGCATGAGTTATAATATACTACATTTTGTATAGAACTAACACACTCACACAGCGACCGATGCTACATGCATACATGTAAATGTAACTTCATTTTATCAGCACCAGGTACTAGCAGTCCAGTCAGTCAAGTGTCGCCGGCTCGCTGCTTGCTAGACAGTACATAATTTACCCGGTTTTTTTTATGGCAAGTAAGCGCTTTTTAAAACCATCACTACGGGAATAATATCCAATAAAAATTTTTATAAAGGTCTCAGACAATAACATATGTTTGCAGTGCAAAGTATACATACATTTAATAGTCATTTAAATCTACCATCGCCTTTTCAAACGAAAATGTTGAAATACTATGCTCGGGCCTCGGGGCCCCCTGAAGGGAGTCGGGCCCCGGGGATTTTACCCCTGCTTCCTCCCCCTCTCGACGGGCCTGGCGACAACCTAAGTCACACGCCAAAGGTTGTATAACTGTTGTCACGAACTGCCATCAGGGCTGCAACTAGAGTCTCTGGCACCCGGGGCATGAATGGATTCATGCGCCCCCCCCCCCCCCTCTTTTTTTTGCACATACCACACCAATAAAGCGGGGGGTCCGGGGCCCTCCCACGGAAAAAATTGTGCTATTTAAGCATTTTCCATACCTTCATGTAACAGTTTCTGTGCTACTGTACCTTCCATGCATGAACCCACTATGTCCATAAAGTAGTCCGTATAATCACTAAACTTGTTCATCAAATATGTTGAAACGTTATATTGTAAATCAGATTAGACATTCCTGGCATGCAAGTTAAAAAACTTTTTACCAGTTACCAGTTGTAGTAGGAATTACAATGCAAGCGATTTCGGCGCCCCCACAGCTTTGCGCCCGGGGCGTATGCCCCGCTTGCCCCCCCCCCCCCACCCCCTAGTTGCGGCCCTGACTGCCATATACACCTTACACTAAAGGAAAATAAATAACTTCCTACTTCACATCTATGCTAGCATATTTAATAGTTCCGAAATCTGCTACATGGGCTCAAAGAGTAAAAATGTACAAATGTACAATGAAAAAATGTAAACAAACAGTCAGTCAGCTTGCTGACTTCCGCTATTGTGACCGAATTGTGACGTTACATATTGTTCCCTAGCACCCTAGAATATTATCTCGATGGTCAAAGCTTGGCGCGTGGAGCGACCGTCCCGTCGCATCGGTGTGTTTTCAAATACTTTATAATGGTATGTTATTTCCGTACAGCTTGCGGGGTAGAAACCTGCAGATGTTTGTAAGGCAGCCGGAAAGGAGGGAATCAAGGGAATGAACAAACCGGTTTTGTCGCTGATGCTTGAGACGGGGAGGGGAGGGGGAAATGACAGCGGGCGATAGTGCTGCGCTCTAACGTACAAATAACAACCTAAGACGATACAAGGTGTTACAGCAGTGCACTGCAGCGGAGAAGTTCCCAAGCTGCTCATTTTACGCTTCTGAAAAACGTAGAGTAAATCCTATCTGCTCGCGACTTCTATACAGTATATATATTCAAAGCTCGAGACGAGAAGAAAATGAGTCTAGCTGCTTGCGCCACGAAGAGTTTTCAAACTCTCAATTTAGGCGCTGGGAACCTCTCGAGGAACCTGGTGGATAAATATTTACTGGGAGAGAACAATAAGAAAACTATGTTTATATTACGCTGTAAAAACTCGGTCAAAATTAAACTGCGAAATAAAATTTTAGACTTTTGCTGCACTGAAAGAGTATTCTTTATGCATTATTCCGGCAGCCGCTTCTTTCATGCCTGCAAGCTTTTGAAGGGGTAGTGAATGACGCACCATAGTATTTGCACTGGTGTGATGGAAGTCTGTCATTCAATGAAGTCTCAGAGGTTGCTGACAACACTAGCAAACCTTCTACCGCGGAAGTCTCTGATGTCTCCTCTGCAGTTGGTGGCACACACCTTCGTCCAGTGATGAGATAGTTGTTGCAGCAGCCACCAGCACCACTTAAATTGGCAGTACCGATGATCGCCAGCATCGCTGCCATGTGGGTTTGCATTGTCGATGGTAGACATCCCATCAAAGTTGACATTCAAACAGCAACTAAATCTCACGAAACTTACTGAAGAGAACCTATCTGCTTGGTACCACAACCGGAAGCGGACTGAGGTTCCTATCGTCTGGGACTCACTCATATACTGGCAGCTGGAAGTACACTACTTGAGCCAAAAAAAAAAAAACTTTTTAAAAGTTATATTTATCAGGTTAAAATTAAGGTACTTACCTTAAAACTCTAGTGTATTTGGAAATTTGGATAATGGAAGAAGAATGGTAGACGTGAGCGGGAGTAGCGGCAAAGCGAGGACATTGCATTTGAGAATAGTTATATTGATATAAAGAGGGTAGTGTGAAAATAAGTCACGACAAGGCGATGATACTGCGTTTGTGATTATGGATAGTAACAGAAGAAGGTAGTCATGAGCTGAATTCGCGAAGAGGCAAGACTAGTGCATTTGAGAATAAGAAATTTGCAGAAGGAGGGAAGTCGTGAAAAAAAAAATGTCTCGACAAGACAACAATAGTGCATTTTAGAGTACAGATATTGGTAGAAGGAAGGTAATCGTGAAAAGGAGTCATGACAATAGGGAGATAGTACAATTTGAAAATTTAGATAATGGTACATAGATTTATGTCGTGAGCTTGATACGCGACAGGGCCTGTCTAGTGCATTAGAGAATATGGATTTTGGCAAAAGGATTGTAGTCGTAAACAGCTGTCGCGAAAAGACATTAATAGTTAATTTGAGAATATGTATAATGGCAGAAGGATGGTAGTCATGAAAAAAGGTTACGAATAGGAGATGATAGTACATTTGAGAATACAGTTATTAGCGAAAAACAGGCTGTCGTGTAAGGGAATCTCGACTACACAAGGCTAAGTCATTTAAGAATATAGATATTGGCAGAAGCAGCATAGTCGTGAGCGGGTGCCGCGACAAGTCATAAATTAGTTTATTAGAAATATTATCTTGGCAGAGGGATGGTAGTCATGAAAACAGATTACGATAAGGCGATGATAGTGAATTTGGGAAAATGGTTATTAGCGAAAATCTGGTGATCGTGAGAGGGTTTTTCGACAACACGAGACTAGGGCATTAATAATACAGATATTGGTGGTAGGAGGATAACCGTGAAAGGGATTTACAAAAAGGCAATGATGGTGCATTTAATTATACGTATTTTGGTGGAAGGCGGCAAGTAGTGAGCGGAATTCGCGATAAGGTCTGGATAGATTTTGTGAATATGCATACTGGCAGAAAAAAAAATTAGACGTGAAAAGGAGTCACGACAACGAGATGATAGTGTATTTAATAATACAGATTTAGGTGGAAGGAGGGTAATCGTGGAAGGTAGTCGCGACAAATCGATGATAGCGCAATTGAAAATACAGATATTGGTAATAGCCAGGCAGTCATGAAAAGGAATCATAACAAGTCATTGATAATACAATCTAAAAATTCATATATTTGTGGAAGGATTCTAGTCGTGTGCAGGAGCCGCGACAAGGCGTGGCTAGTGCATTTGAGAACATGGATATTTGAAAGAGGGTAGTCGTGAGCACGAGTCGCGACAAAGCGAGGAAAGTACATTTGATAATAGAAATATTGACAGAAAGAGGATAGTCGTATAAAGGAGTTACAACAAAGCAAGTTTACTGCATTTGAGAATACAGAAATTGGTGGAATAAGAAAAAAGCTGAAATTGAATCGTGACAAGGCGATGATAGTGCATTTGAGAATAAATATTTTAGTGTAATGAGTGTAGTTGTGCATAGGAGTCCGAAAAGGTGTTACTAGTGCATTTGAGAATATGGATATTGGCAGTTGGAGGGTATTCGTGAAAAGTAGTCACGACCATACCATGATAGTGCAATTGAGAATACATATATTTGTGGAAGGAGGTCAGTGTCTTGCGGGAGTCGCGACAAGGCCTAGCTAGAGAATTTGTAAATTTAAATATTAGTAGAAGGAAAGTAGCCGTGAAAAAGAGTCACGACATGAAGAATATAGTGCATTTGATAATATGAATATTGACAAAAAGGGGCAGTCGTAAAAACTATTTACATCAAGGAATTTAGTTCTTATGAGAATATTGATATTGATATAATAAAGGTAATAAGGAAATATAGTGTTGACAAACTAATAACATTGAATTAATCATACAGATATTGACAGAATAAAAATAGTCGTGAAAAAGAGTCACGACAATTCAATGGTAGTGCATTTAGAAAATTAATTTTGGCATAAGGAGGAAATTTGTTAAGCAAGAAGAACGACAAGGCGATAACAGTGCATTTATAATAACGATATTTGTAGGAGGTGGATAAATGTGAAAGGAGTCAACAAAAGGTGATAGTGCATTTGAAAATATGTATAAAGGAGACCAAGCAAGGCAGTGATATTGTCTTTTAAAATATGGATAGTAGTGGAAGGAGTAAAGTCGTGAGAAAATGTCGTGATAAAACGAGGCTAGTGAATTTGAGTATATGGATATTCGCAGAAAAAGGGTAGTTGTTAAAAGGATTCATGATAAGGCGACTATAGTGCATTTGTGAGCAAGAGATGCAACAAGAAAAAAAAAAATTTTGAAAATATGGATATTGGCAGAAGGAGGGTAGTCGTGATCGTGTGTCGAGACTAAGCGATTTTAGTTTATTTAAGAATTTGTATATTGACAATATTGATGAAATATGAAAAAAATTCTATTTAAGTAATGGATCTAATTTAAAAACACTCAGTTTGGCATCTTGCATTAGTCTCAGTAACTAATATGAATCCTGATTCGGTGTCTGACCTATCGAAAGGACACAGGTGTAAGTTTTGCAGCAAAGAATTTATTTTGAGAAAGAATGGAAGACAACACGAGAAGAATGACTGTGTTAAAAATCCACTACGCATAATGATAAGTTGTGTTCGATGTAGCAAGTCGTTTACGCGGAGAGAGAATTTAAAAATACATGACATAACTTGTAATGCCAAGCCTGCGTACAAGCTAGAGGACAACGAAGGATCTACTAGACTAAGGAAGAGTGATCATTACGACAATAATTTTCCTTGTCTTGGGAGAGATTATGTTCGTGGCTCTTCCGATCTCGACAAAGAACTTCAATTGAAGAAAGTTGATGATTTATGGAAGAATGAAGACAATGGAAGAATCCTTAACGTGAAAAGTGAGAATACATTCCTGCCGAATTCAAGTAGATCTTTCCTACTTTGTAAAAATGATGGACCCCTAAAAAGGAAGCATGAAGACGATGAAGACACTTCGACATCATCGATATCGAATTCTTACGGTAATCTGGGTGAAGACGATGCCTTCTACGGTGATTGCTACAGTGACTCTGAGGTTGATGACAAAGGCATAGACTGTGATGAAGCACCTAAATCTGACAAGATCGAGAATGTGGTGAAGTCCTGAGACCGAAACGATGGAAAAGACGTGTTATAATAAATAAATCAGATAAAGCTTATTCTGATCACTGGAACGATTGTGATATTAAAAGTATTTATAATAAACAAGCAAGTAAGATGGTGGTAGAAGAGATTGATTACACCTCATGGAAAGATCCAAAACATATTGGTTGACCGGCTAAGACTTCTAGATGGCTCGCTTTGTGCAGGAAACTATTCGTGCATCAAAGAAATATCCTTCATACTCAAAGAACTGAGGAAAGCTGGCTACCTACAATAATGGCTTGTTCTACTTGCATTTTTGTAATGTTGAGAAGTAAATTAAATATTGAAAGTAAAAATTTAATATTTTTAGTTCTTGTATTCTGATTTATAGTTCTCGTAACTTGTGTTTCCAAATGTGCTGCCTTTTTTATTGTGCTTCCAAAATGTGCTTCCTGTTTGTTGATGGTGCCTTCATTTTGTTGATTGCGTGTAGTAAAATCTGTAGTACTGAATATTTACTTGTTCAAAATATCTTGGTGTTACTAAAATATTTTTATTAAATGTTTTATTAAATTTATTTCTTTATTTTGTAAACATTAAATAACGAATAATAAATATTTAACATTAATAATTTAATATTATTTAGTATTAATTATATTTTATAAAAATAATTAATTTTATATCAATAAATAATACATACGGATAGTAAACATCAATTATATTGGAGCACTTGAAAAAGTATAAAGGCATAAATAATATTAATCAAAATATTCATTTTGAATCACTACTGAATATAATTTATTAACACATATATAATTCGCACTTGTATGAAACTAAAACACGTGTTGTGAATGTAGAAACTAGAATCATGTGGATAAATATTATAAATATGAAAACAATGATCAGAGGCGACGAGCGTGCCAACATGCGTGACTAATAGAGGTTCTATTTCTATTTTGTTGGTAGTTTTTTTTCGGTTTAGCGGGCAGCTTCAATCTGTTAATTGGGCAGCTTCAATCTGTTAATTTTGTGTTACAGTGATGCGCGCGCATCTTAAAATTTCACTCTCATCATTTTTTTCATAACGCACTTAAAGAAGTATAACTTCAAAAAAAGTAAAAAAAAAAAAACCTACAGCCGAGTTTTGAACCTCGGCTCTTCACCATATTGACCGCGCAGTATAAACACTGCTCTGACAGAAGGTTACGAGGAAAATGTATATTATATTTTATGTAATACCAAAATAATGTGTTTTTTTTAACCTTGGAATTTACTCTTTACTATGACTATTTTAGTTTACAAAAATACATTCCATGGTAATTTCACTATCATAAAGTTTCATTTGTCACACCAATACGTTTGGCATGTCCCCTAATGTGGGTTTATGTTCATACACGTGGGTCCGCCATCTTCCTGTGAAAATGTCGTCACATGGTGCGCGCGCAGCTTCAACCTGTTAATTTTGTGTTACAGTGATGCGCGCGCATCTTAAAATTTCACTCTCATCATTTTTTCATAACGTGCCAAAAGAAGTATAACTTCAAAAATAAAATAAAAACTCCTTCGAGAAATGTAACCTTATTAATGAATTAGTTAACTCATCAAAGTTTGAAATCAAAATAAATTAACTAGAATGCAACTTCTGCATAAACATATTTAAAAACTTAATTTAAACTTTTATAAAATAATGCAATCACTGCAAGTGGCACCTAGTACTGTACAGACTGAACTTTGAACCCCAAGAGCCGGACATTTTTAAAACACCCTGCTTCGATCTCATATGTAGGCATCTGTACATTCAGGAATGTCTGCACATGATTCATGAGTCCAACCATGGTAGTTGCAGCACCGCGTCCAGTCTTCTTCGTGGTCCTCTAAGCACACTACTGAAGTAGTTCTTCTTATGTCAATTATTTGAGTTAATGGTTCCTTTTTCTTAGCTTTATCTCCACTTTCTCCTATGGTGTATGGTGTGTTAGAATTTCACTCCTTTCACATTTTCTCTTCTGAGCCGCTGATCTTTTTTTGGCAGCATCTGGAAATGGCGACAATCTATAGACAATCTGGACAACATCTAGTTTAAAACTCTTCGTTTGCTTGGGACCGCTGATTGTTGGTTTGTTGGTAGATTATTTAGGAGGGTCCAATGCTTCTTCTGAGACCAAATTTCTGGGCAGTTCTGCATTGCAGTTCGTAGATAAGCTACCGAAAAATGATAAATCAGTTGAAGGCACAGAAAATTTCCCGGTGCAACCCAGTGCGTAGGAAGAAATTCTTGACAGTTCCTCTGGAATATTTGTCATGTCTATTTCCAAATAATTCAGATCATAAAATAAATGACTATGAAATGGGTAAATTGCTGTGCATTTGAACCCAGACACTGCAATAACCAGCCGACCTACTTTTGTGAACGCTTCGTCGACCAGACCAGCAATATCGTAGTCGATTAACCGAGATCCAGCATTTTATCTCATCCACATGTCGCATCGTTGGTTATAGGCATCTTTAAATGACTTCATGATTTTTCTGTCCAGTGGTTGGAGCTTGTCGATGGGGGTGAGCTAATCAAGTCAATGTTGTTCTCTCGGCAAAAATTGATGACCGCCAGTGTCTTGTGGCTATAATGGCCACCCAGTAGAAGCAGCACAGGGCTCTCTTTTGTCGGTTGTGAGGGTTTCACGAATAGCTGCAACCATTGTAGAAAAAAATCACTCTTGCCTTTTGGCGGGGCCACGCCTAAAATTTCAGCTGAAACATTAATCATGAGCCGATTATTCACCTTTTGCCTAGGAAAGACAAATAATTGTGGTTGATGTGGCCGTTAGCACTCATACACAACAAAACTGTTATATTAATGCCGCTCTTAGCAGAAGTGAGCTTTCCATCTTGACGAAAAGACTTCAGAGAAATAAATTTTTAATATTTGTGCACACAGCTGGCTCCAGTTTTATGACAGTTACAAATGTTGGTGGGTGGAAATTTTTACTGTGTTATCAGTCTTTCAAGATTACCATAAAAGAAATCCACCTGTAGTTTGTTAAACCCTATGGCTCGCATCATTCTTGACGATTCTGGTAATCTCAGCGAAATGCCAGGATGTCTCAGCATGAAATCGTAGTAAAAATGCTTCCCAGCAGTAACTTTCTCTTTATTAAAGCGATGAGGGAACTTCATAGCTTCAACCAAGTCGAAAGCCAACATCAAAAATTTCTTTTTCATCAGCGGCAGACATCTATTAGACAAATCTTTTATGTGTACTATTAAAACTTGTTCGTACTCGGGTGAAAATGTTTTAGTAAATCTACCGATCTTTAGTTGGCACTTCACTTCTCCACAGTTCAATGCCGATATATTATCATGTAGAGTGCTTTTTGGGATGTTATAGCATGATGCTTCTCTTTAGCTTTTGTAAAACCATATCTATCGAAGTTTTAAACTTTGCTGGTACCATTTTCCTTTCTTTTTCGTCTCTTCCATTTCGATCTCTCTCTGTTCTTCTATTATCTAAAAAACGTAAAACCATTGTTATAATAAGTATAAATACTTACGAGAATAAACAACTTGTACGCTGTCCGGTGTTATGGGACAACTTTGTGTCCGGTACTATGAGACAGGGAATCGCCAAAATTATGTGTTCCATACCATAACGGTTTTGGAAATCAACAAAAACTTTCACAGTCTACGAATAATAATGGAGCAATAACTTTAATTACAATTACCATAAACACTTAGACACAAAAACTTTGCAGTAACACTCACCTGGATCTATGTGACGCAGTGTTTTCCTGCCAAAAACTGCAATCGACCGCTCCTGCCGAGGCCTTTTGCGTCACTGGCAAACCGCGTTCCGCGACCCGGTATCGCTATGCTCCCCCGCAACCCCTCGCCAGTTTTTGAATCGAATCCGTTGTGACTTACCGAGATAGTACGAGTGTCCGACGCTACATGCCGTCCGGCATTACAGGACATCCCTCTACCTATGTCAAAACTGTAACAGCTAAATATATAGATAAAATATAGGTAAAAATATATATAAATTAATGTTTGTGTTCTCTTCTTCTGTTTGTAAAGGTAAAGACACAGATAGGAAGATATAAATGTGTATATATATATATATATATATATATACATACTAGCAACCCGCCCCGGCTTCACACGGGTAGCAGCAGATCATATACGCTAACATTTTTTATTCTGTCGTAGTTTGGTATCATCCTGTTGCGTCGAGCATGTACATAGGTAATATTAACATTGATAACTTCTGCCAGATTGTGTAAAAATGAACAGTTTGGACGTTACACGAGACAGGGCAACATACTGTTACGATTTCCCTGCGGGTTCGTAAAGGATAGCCCAATTAATAGATTTTATTTCACCACACACAGTTTTATTTATTTCCACTACTTATCATTTACAATTAATCTTCTAAGATGGCAAATAATTTACTACACTTAAATAAATGTCTATTCCCCAGTCCCTCGTTCCACACACCTCGCTGGGCCGCACCTCTTGCGCAACTCTCGCCGCAGCACCCCTCGTGGGTCTCCGCCGCGGGACTCCGTCGCCACACTCTCTCGCCGCTGAGACTCACTTCCTCTTCCTGCCCTGGAACCTTCGTCCAAGGACTTCGCCACTCTGCCGCACCCGCGGCACTATCGCCCGGATCTCCACCATGGGAGAACTCACTCAGTCTCCTTCTCTCTGCCCTGGAACCTTCGTCCAAGGACTTCGCCACTCTGCCGCACCCGCGGCACTATCGCCCGGAAACTCCGCTGTGGGAGAACTCCCCACTGAACTCTGACCTGAAGGTCGGCCCAACCTCCTTATATAGCCCTTGGGTTCCCGTCCAGAACAATCGGGCATGTCTCCGAGATATCGCGCGACCTTCGCCGTCGAAATGCCCAGAAACACCTCGTGAGTCCTCGAAGGACGCGGCGGCTGCTCAAAGAACGCCGATAAACTCAAGAAGCATCGGGTTCCCACAAAACGCGCCGATAAACATGTCTAAGTCCTTTTATTCCGCAGTGCGGCCTCTTTTAAGTAACTCGATCTGAGGCAGGTGCGCGCTGCGACGGTCAGGATGTTGCGAGACAGTATGACACGAGATACCAGGGAGAGGATGCGGGTGGAAGGGGCGCGCAGACAGGCCGAACGAGCACAGCGATGCCAAGCACTGCAGCCAAGCGCGATCGTAACATTGCCCCCTCCTTAAACCTGTTCGTCCCGAACAGGTAATGCATCTCCTCCTGGAGGTCCCCATGCTACTCGAAGTTTAGGCCTCCTGCCTTTCCTCCATCGCGGGCTGTACAGTCTCACCAGATAACCCTCTCTCTCATTAGATGTAGCTTCTCTTGTCACCCGGCGACACTTCTGCGTCGCAGATGCCCCATGTCGTTCAGCCAGCTGCCCGAGACGGGCTGACCGATGCCTTGGACGGACCCGATACTCTTGAGTGCATTGCTTATTGCCTTCCAACAGTTTCCTTGTTCCTTCCCTTTTTCTCTCCATTTCTTCTCTCGCAGCTACTTGTTCGTACAGCATTTCTTCCCGGCTCTTCTTCGTCTCTTCTTGTTTACTCGTGCCCTCTTGGTTCTTCTGTGTCTCACCTGGACTGCACTTAGTTTCTCCTTGTACCCTCTTCATGACTCCTTGTGTTCTCATTTTCTCTTCTCGGTCTTTCTTCCCCTGTTCTTGGTCTTTCTTCAACTCTTCTTGGTCTTCCAGAGTCTCTTCTTGGTCTTTCTTCGTTTCTTCTTTGCACTTCTCTATCTCTTCTTGACTCTCTTCTCGGCTTTTCTTCAGCTTTTCTTGGCATTTTCCTCTCTCTCTTTCGTTTATCTTCATTTCTTCTTTTTCAATGTTCCTTACTTTGTAACTCATCTTCACTACTTCTGTTCTTTTCTTCAGCTCTTCTTTCATCTTCATGTCCTGGCTAATTTCCTCTTCGCTGGTCTTCTCTTCGCTGGTCTTCTCTTCACTGGTCTTCTCTTCACTTGTCTTCTCTTCGCTGGTCTTCTCTTCGCTGGTCTTCTCTTCGCTGGTCTTCTCGTCGCTGGTCTTCTCGTCGCTGGTCTTCTCTTGGCTGGTCTCCTCTCCGCTGGTCTTCTCTTCACTGGTCTTCTCTTCGCTGGTCTTTTCTTCGCTGGTCTTCTCTTCGCTGGTCTCCTCTTGGCTGGTCTCCTCTTGGCTGTTCTTCTCATGGCTGTTCTCTTCCAGGTTTATCTTCATTTCGGTCTTCTTTTCATTCTTCATTTCTTCTTGGCCATTCTTCATTTCATTCTGATCCTTCTTCATTTCCTCTAGGCTATTGTTTGACCCGCTCTTCGTTTCTTCATGATGGTCCTTACCCACATTATTTTCACTCTTCACTTCTTTCGCAGAGTTC
Organism: Bacillus rossius redtenbacheri; assembly: GCF_032445375.1. Taxonomy (NCBI): domain Eukaryota; kingdom Metazoa; phylum Arthropoda; class Insecta; order Phasmatodea; family Bacillidae; genus Bacillus; species Bacillus rossius. The sequence goes on from NC_086330.1 coordinate 233,054,657, forward strand.
TTCATACTGATTATCCATGCCCTCATGTCATTCACCATTTCTTCCAGGATAACCCTTATCTTCCTGATATCTTCTACATTTAACTCTTCAGCAGCCATCTCTTTCTAAAGCATTTACTAATTAATCAACCTAAATAATTTATTTTTCTAATACTGTTCTTAATTTTAAATGACCTAGCTGTACCTTCTAATTAAACTAACAATAACTATATTACATTCAAAACTATCACTGGCTACAGTAAACTCAAACTAACTCTAGAAAAATCCAAATTCACTAAATTTCTAAACACTAACTATATTCTGGTAAACTAAATTCTATTCTTAACTTTTATTCTAATAATGTAACTGAATCCTAAATCTATTAATTAGGGCTATCCCACTTCTGACACCAAAATGTTACGATTTCCCTGCGGGTTCGTAAAGGATAGCCCAATTAATAGATTTTATTTCACCACACACAGTTTTATTTATTTCCACTTTTTATCATTTACAATTAATCTTCTAAGATGGCAAATAATTTACTACACTTAAATAAATGTCTATTCCCCATTCCCTCGTTCCACACACCTCGCTGGGCCGCACCTCTTGCGCAACTCTCGCCGCAGCACCCCTCGTGGGTCTCCGCCGCGGGACTCCGTCGCCACACTCTCTCGCCGCTGAGACTCACTTCCTCTTCCTGCCCTGGAACCTTCGTCCAAGGACTTCGCCACTCTGCCGCACCCGCGGCACTATCGCCCGGATCTCCACCATGGGAGAACTCACTCAGTCTCCTTCTCTCTGCCCTGGAACCTTCGTCCAAGGACTTCGCCACTCTGCCGCACCCGCGGCACTATCGCCCGGAAACTCCGCTGCGGGAGAACTCCCCACTGAACTCTGACCTGAAGGTCGGCCCAACCTCCTTATATAGCCCTTGGGTTCCCGTCCAGAACAATCGGGCATGTCTCCGAGATATCGCGCGACCTTCGCCGTCGAAATGCCCAGAAACGCCTCGTGAGTCCTCGAAGGACGCGGCGGCTGCTCAAAGAACGCCGATAAACTCAAGAAGCATCGGGTTCCCACAAAACGCGCCGATAAACATGTCTAAGTCCTTTTATTCCGCAGTGTGGCCTCTTTTAAGTAACTCGATCTGAGGCAGGTGCGCGCTGCGACGGTCAGGATGTTGCGAGACAGTATGACACGAGATACCAGGGAGAGGATGCGGGTGGAAGGGGCGCGCAGACAGGCCGAACGAGCACAGCGATGCCAAGCACTGCAGCCAAGCGCGATCGTAACAATACATTGGCCGTGTGAAAAGCATTGAGTGGTTAAGTCAATTCCAGCAACTTTCAAAGTTTGACCTTGTGCTTTATTAATAGTCATTCAAAATGATAATTTAATTGGAAATTGAAGCCGTTTGAACTGAAAAGGCAATTCTGTGGGTAACTTCTGTATTCTTGGTATCAAAAAATTTCACCAGTTCCGTACCTAGTTAATATTGTACATTCGATCAGAAAATATATTAAATTAACTATTTTGAGTCTCGTACCGTTGCATAGTTAAGGTGGGTTTAAATTTATTAGTAATACAATAGGTGAACCTACTTTTAATATTAATTTGTGAGGAGCAATTCTGGGAGGCGTCAAAGAATTCAAAAATTCAGATAGATAATGTACTGCCTCCTTTCTATCCACGACTGTGTCAAATTAGTATATTTGTGATGATAATGTTATATTTATTTCATTAACTTTCTCATTTGTAGGTGATAGTATACCCTTTATTGAAACCAATTTATTGTCTTAGTGGTTATGTTACTAATATCGGGATATAACTTTTCAATAAATTCCTCCACAGTTTGCACTAAAACACATAGATTATTAACACTGATCTTGACATTAACGGCTTGAAATTCACCAATACTTACTTGGAGTAAGCCTTCAGAAAATTTACTATCATGGTTCAACGATAAACGGTCGTCACGTTCCACAGACGACTCTCGTGCTCTTTGGGAAACATGTCTCTCGCGGTTCAATGATAAACGGTCTTCCCTCTTCTTTATTCGAAACAAACGAAGTCTTTTGGCAGTTGACGTACTGCGTCCTATATTCGATCTTCGCCGAGGCCTGATTACTTCGTATGAACATAAAAATATAACAAAAAAAAAATCAGATAATAATCACAAAAAACAAAAGTAGGTTAACAATTATAAATTTTAATCTGAAAATAGGTACTTACCTATCTACCTAAAGACAACACATAAAAAATACGACCTACACTTCTTCCTAATTGAAAAAAAAAAAATGGCTACAACAATTGTAACCAACATCGACATCCAACACATATTTGAAAAAAATAATGCATACAACAATTGTAATCAACAGCGAACATTAAAATGTGTGTGTAATACTCAAAGATAGACAACGCGCGGTGAGTCCACTCGCTTCGAAAGTCAGTTACTATAGGGAAACGCGCGCTTTACCACTGGGATAAACTTTAAACTAATAGTCCCAGTCGACATATTCAACAATCATCGTCATAGCTGATAATAATCCGCTTAGCTTTATTTGTTTTCTCTTTTTGTAGTTACGATTAGCACTGTTGAAGGGTTAGTGATAGAGAAAAAAGTAATGGTTTGAGAGCCGTAGAGAAATTACACTCACAGGTTGTATGTATACCAGACGACTTATTCTTACTTCAATTACAGTTATTGAGAATTTTTTTAATTATATCTTTATCAAAATAAAAAATAGCCTATAGCACTCAAGGAAAATGTAGCTTGATATTAGTGAAAGACTTGTTAGAATTGGATCAGTAGTTTCAGAGATTGCCCCTAACTTTCAAACATAAAAACATAAAAAGATACCTAACATAAAAATGAAAACAGACAAAATGTATCGCCATAAAAATGTAAAAAGACACATAACCTATAAATGAAAACAGACAAAAAGTAAAAAAAAGAATGGAAAATAATATAAAAAATACATAAAAAATTGAAAAAGTACAATAAGACGATACGTAACATTAAAAATAATACATGACAAACTATCGCTCAAAGAAAGAAAGGAACAGTATAAACTTACAACGTAATACAATTACAATATTATTAAGTTTGAAATAAACAAAGTTAAAGTAATGGTAACAAATCAATGTTTTTAAGGAATTACAGGCTCTACTCCAGGCATCATGTCAGTAGGCCGAGTTGTTGATGGTCATACAAAATGACACTCACAGTTTGTATGTCTGATGGCCATAGAGAAATGAAACGCACAGATTGTATGTCTACCAGACGGCAATCTTGCATTAAAAATATTTTCACATTCACAGCCAATGCACACAAAATCATAATGAATATTACACCTAAACCTTCGTCATGAATCACACAGTCCATTGGTGAAAACCGTATGAAAATCCGATCGGTTGTTTTTCAGTTTAACGCTTTCAGATAGACAGACGTGGCGGGAGGGAGCACTTTCTTTTATAATATGTATTGATATATTTTCACCTTTTTTCTGAAAATAATGTAGTACTTTCTGATTATGATTGTCCACTTGATCGCTAGTTGGGTAAAACATTATTGCTTTCTCAATAGAGAATTCATTCGCAGAATCTGTAGAAAATTTTCTTAAATGTATTGCAAGGCTGAGAATTCAATTCTCCAACTCTTAACGAGTTTAGAATATTAATATATGTATTTTCTCCTAGTTGCCGCATGTTTTGTTTAAGTTCAATCAGCTTGAAAAGTCGCCATAAATGTGTAGCTGGCTTCATATTTTCAAGTTGATAAAAAACTTGTCTTCCTCGTACAGGTGGCAGTTGCATTAAATCACCAAATAGTAATACATCTATGCTCCTCAAAAATTCATTTGTACTTTACGGCTTACGCAGACAAGAGTCTAACATGCACAAAAAAATCTCATAAGAAACCATAGAAATTGCGGCTGTGAAAAGAAGTTCAATGTCTTGCCATAGTTGACGCATTACTCTTAAATAGTTACCAGTAAGAAGTGGTGTGTTTACGTTGACTCCGTCTTTCTGTACCGGTAGTTTCAGGAGAGAGTGTAATGTAGATCCACCAACCAATCGTGCTGCAACTCCAGTAAGAGCACCTACTTTAATTACTGATTTTCCATAACAACGATTAAATTTAATTTTCAACAAGTTAGCTGAAATGTTTTACCTGTGCCTGCTCCAACTGTTACAAAAAATCTCTCTCGTTGTTTTTCTCCATTAAGTTGATTATTTATACAATCTGTAATAAATTTGAATAACTATCTGTAATCTACATTTATGGCTTGTCGAGGCACGAAACCACTGGCTTCGTTTTGGTTTTAAACTTTAATTATTTTTTCTAGTTACGTTAGTATTTTTAGCACTTATTTTCTAAGTAATGTTTTTTGGCCCATTTCGTTATGTTGATTTTTATGTTTAGTTAATAATGTATTCCTTTTATAATTAAAGATTTTTTTGGAAACAGGCCTAAAAGTATTAACTGTTAAGTTCCTCAAATATCTTAAAGTTACCTCAAATGATCTGGAAGCTAGGTGAACATTCTAGTTTATTTAGTATGCTTAAATATTTTAAAATTACTTTAATATTAATTTTAGATATAGATATGTTTACATATATTTTATTTGGCTACCTTAGTCATAGGCAGATGTTATAATAAAAAGTGTAGAGCTGTTTTCTTGAGTGTGTGCTGACGCGAACGGTCACGGGAGAGGGGAGGGGATTTGACAGCCATGACGTGTGCGCTGCGGACGGCGCTCCGCGAGTGTAACGTTGAACCGGGGTGACGCGAGTGTTACGTTTTTGATGGCAAGCTAGTCGTTTTTGAAAAAGGGACGGTGTAATCATGTTTTGGCACGATTACTGCAAAAAATGGATCCGGTCCTTCAAGATCGACGAGTGCACGAATTCGCGCCCTGCAGTACTGGATGCAGTTGGTGGTCGAGCACTCCCATTGCTACAAAAGTGTGCTACCCTGGTAGCACACCCAAAATAAAATAAAAAAAACTCTAAAAGCTACGCTTTCAAAAGTAAGTGTTGGACGCCCCTTTTATGTACGCCCCTGGGAAATAGTACTTTGCATTACCGTGTCGGCCTCGAAGCATTTGAGTTTTTCAAGTACACTAAACAGAAACGGATCACGGTGTTGGTCTTGGATTCGCTACGCCGACGTTAAGAGTGTTTAAACTCCACCGGAAATGACTAAGACATAATGTTTAGCAAGAAATCGCCTTCGTCCCATTATTCTCAGGACCTGTTTAACGTAAGAATTGGAAAGAAACTTTTTTTTCCTCACATGCAGAAATTAAAATGACTTTGAAAAAATACAAATAAAAAAACAGTTCACGTGTAGATAACTTGTAATTAATTTTAAAAACTAGCGTTTAGCTATAAAGTTTAAATATAATTATGAACAAGTTTTCATATAAATAAACTGTAATCAAATATCTATCATCAATTATATAAATAACCATAATTTTTTAGTCAATTGTAATATAACAAATTATTACTGCACTCGCCGACAGCGTAACGGAACACAGCGTAACGGAACAATGTGCGTAACGGGACACTTTTTCGTGTGTGCAGCCGGAGTTCATCGATTTATTAGACGTTGTCACGTCAAAAAACAAAAATTGTATTTTTGTCTCAGGCTAAATTTTAAATATCTAGTATTTTAATAGGTAGCGATAATGTGTATAGTGTATGTACATTTGACGTAGAAACACATTTATAAACAAGGTTTTAAGTTTTCACTTCTGTCGGTGCGGCGCAAGCGTACAATAAGCGTAACGGGACATAGCGTAACGGGACAATTAGCGTAACGGAACAAGGAGCGTAACGGGACACAGCGTAACGGGACAATGAGCGCAACGGGACAATGGGCGTAACGGGACACAGCGTAACGGATCAATGCTTGTAACGGGACACTTTTTCGTGCGTGCAAGGCGTTCATCGATTTATTATACGTTGTCACGTCTAAATTGGTTGTCTGTAAAGTCGGTTTACGGACGATAGTTTAACGTTACAACGTCATAACAAAACATTGATGAAATGATTTCATACTTTTATGAATAAAATTGAATAGTTTTTATTTTAATAATAAAAGAATAAATACTTGAAATTATACTAGTAATCAGATTTTTAAAATGCAAGAATAATAAAATTAATCTTTTTGCCGAAAGTGCTGTTGTAATAAGCAATGAAAACCACATTAACTTTTCACTTCACTTTATAAACAGTCGACGAAACAGTTCACGTGTAAATGACTTGTAATTAATTTTAAAACCTGGTGTTCAGCTATAAAGATTAAATATAATTATGAACAAGTTTTCATATAAATAAACTGTAATCAAATATCTATCATCAATTATATGAATCACCATAATTTTTTAGTCAACTGTAACATAACCTATTATTACTTCACTCGCCGACAGCGTAATGGAACACAGCGAAACGGAACAATGAGCGTAACGGGACACAGCGTAACGGAACAATGAGCTTAACGGGACCAGCGTAACGGAACAATGTGCGAAACGGTACACTTTTTCGTGCGTGCAGCCGGCGTTCAATGATTTATTAGACGTTGTCACGTCAAAAATATTTTTTTAATGCTTTCGCTTTCCCGTACTCCTAAACTGGTTCTGATAACATTTTTTAGAAATATCATTGCTTTTAAGTTTAATTTTGGTGGGACTCTTGTAGACGCGAGAGCTACTTTATGGGGCAGTTAAAACACTTGGTTGATGTGTGCGTCTTCTTTGCTTGACGTAGCTTCCTTCATGGTGCTGGAGGTGTTATCATCGGCCCATAGTAAAGGTAGCGGTAACAGCCATTTGTAACTGCTTGTTTTCCATACATATATCGGGAAACTATTCTTGTTCGACTTGAGGATTTATTATCTCTTGTTCTTCAAAAATTGTGAATGCACATGATTGAATGCGTTTTCAAGCTGTCGCCATCTTGATGTTGATGCATATGTTTGCTTATTCCTTTTAACTTATTTGATCTCAAGCTAAATAAACGTATAGTTTAAAAAAACAATACATTAACGCTTTTATCTTTGAATGAAATAAAAATAAAATTTAAATTTCAGTTTTTTGTCCAACACCCAAATTATGCACCACCACTTTGTATAACTAAAATAGAGGAGTGCTTGATACCATTTGTCTTAAATTTTCTACCAGTATCTAATAACAATATAATGTGTAATAGATTTTCTATCACTAATTTTAGTTGTAATCAATACGAAAATTTTAGGATATGTTAAGTCATTACAAAAATGAACAATAATGAGCTTAAAATTAGTAATGGGGTGCTTGAGGGGCGCTGGCCTACAAGACACGCAAGTGTGGCCAGTGGAAAGTTACAAGAGGGGAAGGGCCGCGTGGCCCGAGTAATTTTCACGTGCGTGTAACCGACACGCCATGTCTAAATACGGTGCCCATATGCTGTGCCTACATGCATGCAATAAGAAGAAACTTAAAAATAAACAGAAAGTTTTCCATAATACATAGTTTTGACATCAAACAAGTTTCCCCGTCACGGCTTTTGCAAGTGCAGGCAGGCCCCCCTTAGTGAGGGGCTTCTTAATTCCAGGGGACCCGCTCCCCCCCGATATACGTCCAGGGGGTGCTCATTTCATTTGTCTTCAATTTTCTATCACTATATTTGGGATATTGTCTTTACGAAAAAAATAAAAAGATACCACCTCACGCTTTTAGTTACACAGAGTTGTGGTACATTAATGGGCTGCAGGACAAAAAAAAAATAGTTTTAAATTTAATTTTTAGTTCATTCAACGATAAAAGCTGTTTTTTTTTTTTTAGTTTTTGACGTGAAAACGTCTAATAAATCGATGAACGCCGGCTGCACGCACGAAAAAGTCTCCCGTTTCGCACATTGTCCCGTTACGCTGTGTCCCGTTACGCTCATTGTACGCTTGCGCCGCATCTATCTCTCTTCCACTCGATTGGAACAACCATCGATTTGACTTTTTCGAGGCACATTAAACTTGAAACACTCCCATTCGTTTCCTACTTTTCCTATCATCGTCCTATCCTTAACAGAATAACACAGATTGGAAGAAGTAAATAGCAAACATGTATACAAGTTATAGTTAAAATAATCTCTTCGTTAAAGTAATAAATATATTTGAATTAATGAGTGCAAATAAAAGTAAATTTATCAATGAAATTGTAGATTTCATTTCACTCCTTCTTTGTATCCATACAAAATAGTGATAATTCAATAAAAATGATTCAATTTTATTCATAAAACTATGCAATCATTTCATCAAGGTTTTGTTATGACGTTGTCACGTTAATCTATCGTCCGTAAACCGACTTTACAGACAACCAATTTTTTTGGAACAATATGTTTATTTTAATCTTTTAGTCATAAAATAAATGTATTGAATATGAGTAATTGAAACAAATTAAAAATACTAAATATGAGTGATTAAAGTCTTTATAATTTATTACAAAGAACTTAAAATTAGTCATTAATATTCGCGTAATATAGTCATTTCAGCTAATGCGTCAACATTTCATGGAACTTTCATTTTTAGCTTAGAGCTTGGTAACCATCCAGTGACTTTATGCGACTAAGAGCTACATAAGCCTGTCCGGCAGCAAATAAACGCGATTCCAAATAAACAACTGCATAATCTACATTGCAGCCTTGCATTTTATGCACGGTAGATGTCCAACTCAATATTAATGACAAAATTCGCCTTTCAGCACTACCATAGTATTATTTCGCTGGAAACTGAATGTCTATTGGTTTAATTACTATATGTACACCACCTATACAGAAATCAACACGGACTGATGGAATGACCGTACTATAACTTAAGCACAACGGAAGAGAGGCCAGATAATTTAAGATATAGTACCCATATTGCCATTAACAAACCCCGGGCACATTTTCCAGCATAACTCAACCTCGGAAACACTCTAAATCGAAAAGATATAATTGAAATCTTCAATATTTAGTGCCATTACGCCCCGCTCCTTAACCAGGGCCCATTTCCCACCATAACCCGACCTTTTGAATCGGAAACACTCCAAATCGAAAAAAAAGGAGATTTTTAATTTCTAAATTTTGAGATTGAGAAATTATAATCAGGATGTTCCAAAGGACGTTTTTATAGCTTTCAAAAATGTTGCTACAATATCCAGTGGTATGCCCAGTCTTGTCAAATTGCAACACTCTATACCGCAAGACTGATCTAAATTTGTGAGTTCTAGGTAAAATGAAAACTCTTGACCGTCTTTCAAGTATATGTATACAGACTTAAAACTCGGCAGGGATGTTCTTTATATTATATACACATTAACTGAGCACGGGGTATTCCTAAAATCAACCTCCAAGGGGGGTTATGGCAGCGTTAAAGATTTTGCGGCTTTAACCCCTCCCCCGGAACATTTTCCACTATAAATCGACTTATCGGATCGGAAACAATCCCAATCAAAAAAGAATACTTTTTTTTTAAATTTTCGAAATTAAGGGTCATTAACCTTTCTCCCCTCCGAAGGAAAGAAATTTAAAACCCCGGGCACATTTTCCACCATAAAATGACATCGTAAAAACTAAATAGAATATAATATTTTTTTGAAATTTAAGGTCTTTAGGCCTCCCTCCCCTTATCCTTTTTCAGCGAGCAAATTTTACACCATAACCAGGCCTTTTGGATCAGAAATACTCCAAACCGAAAAAGCATTGATTTATAAAATTTTCGAAATTTTGGGGCTTTAACCCCCCACCCTTTTCAAGGGATGTAGTTGACCCCCGGGCAAATTCACACCATGCCCCGACCTCATTGATACACAAAAAGCATGATTATAACTTATAGCTCGATATTAATGGTTTTTTGACTCTCTGGTCCCATCACTCCCCCTTAACACAAAGGTCTTAAGTTATAAAAATATTGTATGGTAGGAGGTTCTTTATATTTATGCAAAATTTCAACATATTCGGACGTCGAAAAGTGTATAAAAATTGAATGGAGAGATTTTATTGCATAGTCCATATTACGTAGTCCATTCATACATACAGGACCAGCTAATAAAAGCGTGGTAAAAAAAAATTGAAAGAGGCATAGCAATGCATGCCGGGCATTAATGTTTGTGTGCTCGTCTTCTAAGCGTTCGTGCATCGTTCATTCGAGTGAGTTGAAACTTTGCACAGTTGTTGCTGACGCAACCGCGCTTCGCTTCGGAAGTTTACAGACGAACTCTTTCGCATTGCTCATTACACCGCTCCTCCTCGTGAGTACGTAACATTTATGCCTGGAAAGAAAAAAACAATACAATGGACGTTACCATGGATACGCAGAAGGCATCAAACATACAAAAGCATGTTACAAAAGTGAAGAAAGCATCAACAATGCCATGGCGATATTTCATCAAAAATAATTAAATTCTGTATGAAGGGATGGTTTTCTCGAAATCTCTGCTTGACAGTGACCTTCCTCGTGTTTCAAAGTTTAAGCATTCAAAATTTCAAATAAATTGGATGAAACATGTGCGAACGCATAAAAGACGAACACACAAACATGAATTTTTATATGTTTCTGACAAGTACCATCAACGTATCGGATATTATATATATACACACACACAATAGGATAATAGGATGTATGTATGTATGTATGACGTTGATAAACTCCGACACCATTTGACAGATAGCCACGGATTTTAAAACATCAATTTTTTTCTAACTCGCCTCTACATGGCGCTGCAACGCATCAACATCTAAACCGTTCAACCGATCGCCATAGGTAAATAGAAAATCATAGGTCATAGACATACATATAGCAATTGTGTGTCATTTCTCTATGTCCACCACACTGTCATATAGCGCATTTAATTTTACTTTAACTCGCGGACAATATATCACTCTGTGCAGGGGCGCAAAAACTAAATTTCCAAAGGGGGGGCAATATACCTTTTTATAAAGAATCATCGATCCCCCCTATCCCGGGAAAATTTGTATTTCAAGGTGGAAAATGGTGCTATTTAAGCAGTTTTATTATCTAAAAATTGATTACACAGCACTTTCTTTGCCCCCGTTTGCCCCCACTTCAAGGTTCCAGGGCGGGGGGGGGGGGGGGGCAAAATACCCTTGCCCCCCCCCCCCCTGTTGTTGCGCCCCTGACTCTGTGTTCAGTCCGGGCAACGCCGGGTACTGCAGCTAGTACGTATCTAAATTTATATAATACTAGCTGCCCAACCCGGCTTCGCACGGCTATACTAATGGAAAAAAATTAAGCCACATCTCCCATTTACTGTAATGGTAAATAAAAAAAATTCAGTGAAAATTAATTACCTTGATGTAGGCCTATAATGTACCGGAGAGAAAATGAATAGCACCGATGGTTTCCCGACTCGTGCACGCAACGTACAACTGATGTACCCGTACTTTGCTACGGCAGTCTACAGGCAGATCACTCTTGCGCCGCTCATTATACATGCCCCTCCTTGTGGGTACGCCACTGCCGCGCGATGCCCGTTGCCATGGAGACGCAGAAGGCATGAACAATACAAAATCCTGTTCTCATGCAGACAAAGTATCCACTGTTTCATGGTTTTAACCACCCATGGGATCTAATTTTCGGAAAATGTCATCCTGCGTAACATTAGGAACATTACTGTGAAGTTTCAAGTCTGTAAAATATATATATATATATATATACATGAAAAAAAGGGCAATTTTTGATATTTAAAGCACCCTAAAAATTTCAACGGTGATGAGGACTGCACTAACAATGAAATAGTCGTTGCCATAGAGACGAATGAAGCAACAGTCGTTGCCATGGTGATTTCCTACCAAAAACTGGAAATTTTGATATATTACGCCCCCGAAACTCCCCTTGGGATCGGATTTCCGCAGAATCCTTTCTTAGCGGATGCCTACGTCATAACATCTACCTGCATGCCAAATTTCAGCCCGATCCGTCTAGTGGTTTGGGCTGTGCGTTGATAGATCACTATGTCAGTCAGTCACCTTTGAGTTACATATAATATTATTTAGAAGAGATATAATTATCGCTAGTGCTTTGTTAAAGCTTTATTTGTATCCATAGTTTTTGCATTGTTAAAACCTTCTGCATCTCCATGGCAACGGCCATTGCATCAATTTTTTTTTTATTCGAGAAGTGGCCGTGAGCTGCCGAGAGTGTTCTGCCTGTGGACTGCTGGCGAAGCACGGGCACATCCACTAGGAACTTAAAAAGCATACAAAATGCCAAAATATAAGTAACGTGCAGTGGCTTGTTACATTTAAACAATCACTGACGCAAGGTTCGACTGAGTGGACAGCGACTACGAGCTGGCTAGCTCCGCCCGAGAGCCCGACGAAGCCCGCTGTGGTCGCAGGTAGTTCGCGGCGGCCAGAGCCGAGCCTGGAAGAATCATTCGTGTCTATCGATTGCGAGACTTCTCGCTGCGTATCGATTGCGACGAGGAACACGCAACCGTTCACAGACTGCATGCTGATTACAATTTTAGAAATTCTTGTAGGGAAAGCACTCATTTATGTCGTTCAATGTTTTACGACATGAGATGCTCAAAAGAACCTAAAACTAACCGTTAGCTGCAGTAGCTGGAGAAAACCGTTTCTGGGGTGATTTGAAAATAAATTTTCAACTGAAGCAACTATTTTTTTTTTTTTTTTTTTACCATTTTAAGCGTTACTAATTAGAAGAATATTGTTCGTTCTGGGGCAATGGTGGTAGGTGGGGAAGCCAGGGAGCCACGGCAGTAATCTAGAATTACGTCACTTCACCAGTCGGCATCTTGGATTCCATCATTTTGTTTTATATAACTTTCCACCATTTTTTTGTTTTCTGGAACATTCCACAATTTTTAATTATGTTGTCACATCCACCATCTGGAAAATTCTCAATTATTAACTTAGAAAATGGGAATTTTTTAATTTTATAAAAAATTATTAATTATTTCTTAATAAAAACCACATTGTTACCATCATCGAGGGGTACCACGCTCCTGTTCGTTGAAATTTTCGTTACTTATACTCGTTATGTATTACCAAAAAATAGAGAAAAATTAAAAAAAAATAATTATACTATTATAGTCTCCTGGAGGCAGCCATCTTTTTTAGTGTAGACCGCCATCTTGATTAGATTTGATGGATGTCGTCATAGAGTATAATTTTATAAAGTACGTCAATGCATGTAAAGTGGAGTTTCTATCCTCTACCAGTGGTGTCATGAACCTTATAATCTAAAGTATCAACAAAATCCACAGTAATTTTGTTTACGATGGTGGTTGTGACCATCTTAAAGACATAATATATAATGTTTTTATAAATAGTCTGAAATAAATGTTATAATATATCAAATTAATTTTCTCATCGTTGCGGATGCAATGGTTATAATAATAATACTTAAATACTTTTCTTCCAACAAATATCAAATTATTTACTCAATATAGTCGTCAGTAGTATATAATAGTTACGCTTGGGACAGGCGACAGGCGGTGGTGCCGTGGTGCCGACCTCCATCTTGTATTGTGACGTCACGGTGACCATCTTGGATGAACTTGACCTTGACTTCAAAATTTGCCAACATTAGCCAAAATTTACCCAAAATTCGCTAAAATTTCCATTTTTTTTTAAACATTTCCTCCGAAAATTCTCAAAAAATTCCACAATTCGAAAATTAGGATTTCGAAAACCTCAAAAGTCAATTTGCCTTAGAAAGAATACAAATTCCTAAAAGAGGCTTAAGCATCCATGTCTACAGCCTCTGATAAGTCTCTGAAATCATCTAGGATTATGACCGCCATCTTGGATTATGACATCACCGTTGCAATTTCCGTTACTGCTGCCATTTTGAAAATCTATATTTATTATCTGATTTTAATGAAAAAATTCTAAAATTTATAAAAAAATGCAATTAATAAAACTTTAATAAAATATTTAAAAAAACATATACTTACGCCATGAAGCTCGGAGTCTTCGGTTCAAACCCAGCGAAGACAAAAATAAAAAAAAATTACCCCAGGTCCTTCCTCCATGGAAGCCACTGGCAGACTGACAACCCATCACTTATGCCAAAGTATATATATCGTCAATTAGTATGACGTCATGTCCGCCATCTTGAAAATCAGTAATTATTATCCGATTTTAATAAAAAAAGTTCTAAAATGTATATAAAAATATTTAATAAAAATTAATCAAATATTACTTAAACACCATCGTTGCACATATCGTTACGGTCGCCATCTTGTATTCTATAAATGTTGCATGTTTAGTTATGCCCGCCATTTTGGTTGAGTATGTTGTCATTCTTACACTTTTCGTTACGCCCACCATATTGGATTCTATAAATGTTGCATGTTTCGTTACGGCCGCCATCTTTAAAATTCGTAATTTTAATGCAAGTTATAATGTTTTTTATCCTATGTGGTTTATGTATTCTTATAGCCATGTTCGGAATAAAAAATTGTTCTCTGTTCAGAGACAATAATAGGCGGCTGAACGATTTAATCGTACTCTAAAGGAAGCCACGTGGGGGAAGTTCAAATCAAAGGGAGCTATAATTAAATTGATATGTTACAGAAAACACCCAAAAATTGCATGGTACCTGTTAATGTAAATGATAACTCACTCATCTAAACTGTTTAATTTAACGTAAATAAACTAGACGTAAGAAAAATTAGAGCTAAAATTGAATAATTTATATGTATTTCTAAATGGTCGACAGAAATATTCCGTGTAAGTAAAATACTTAATTACCGCCCTATATGTTATTATTTGGAAGTTTTATGAGGTTCGGGGATACGTGGCGCATTCTGTGGGGAAGAATTTAAGCCTAACAAGTACCCAAGCGATTATTTATTAGAAAAATGATACTTCGGAAAGACTATGGCTTGTTTAAAAGTGGTTAGGATTCGATAAATCTGAAATCATTGTATAAAATCTACTGATGTTATATAAATTATAAGGTATTGTAATTTTTGTAAATATTTATGTTAATAAATGCAAGTCTTAAATAAATATAAATTATTTATTTATGAACTGTTTGAAACTTTCACTACACCTACCCCTCGCTTAGCACGACTATTCGTTCCTAAAAATGCACGTGTTATTCGAAATCGCTTATTCTGAAGCATTAGTTTCCATAAATAGCAAGGCTAATTTATTTAATGTGTTCCAAAATTGTGTAGGAAAATATACTTTACGTAATATAAATGCGTTGAATAACACTCAACTACAAATATGCCACATAATTTATTTTTATATGCTTCCCATCGAACTTTGTATGACAAATACGACACCGCATAACGGTAGATATGTGGTTATGTACTTTATCGTCAGTCGGCTGGCTGACTTGCCCGCCCGGGCGTGACCTTCAACTCACGTCGCGTACCTTTCCAAACCATCCTTTACTGACAGTGAAACCGATATTACTCTCCAGATAGTTACATTTTAATTTTTCGAAAATTAAAGTGCTTATTCGAGTATCACCACCAGGTTCACACCAATCCTGTCAGGCCAATTATGATTTTTTCCATTGCAAAATTTATTTTACAACCTTTTCCACGTGAATCATCTTTTCATTTCTGTTTCGGTATCTAATGTCAAATATATTCCCGCTAGTACAACCAACAGCATCAGACATATGTACATAAACTTTTGGTAAGAGTCTTTATTTCGTACGATTGTGCGCACAGTTGATTTGCTTAAAACTAAAATGCGACCAACATAAGCGTGGCCTTCATGACCATCTGCGCGCTGTAATACTTCTAGTTTTGTCTCAAATACTTGAATACTGTGCATTATGAGTGATTAAGCAAAGCACGTACAGTTACCGGCAGCTGAATGGGTAGATGTTGCTTTTGAGTGAATTCCCTGCCACTGGCATGACTGAGTTCACGGCCTGGTTTTTGGCCAGGCGACAACGGTACGGCACGGCGGCAAACGCGCGAACGTAAAAACATTTGGTCCTTTACACTCTATAGCCGAAATTTAATTTGCAATATCTGATGTTTGTACAACAGCCGATAGCGTAGACAGACCTGCGCGCGTATCTCTTCCCTCTTGAATGGCTAACTGTATCCCACGACACATTTGTTGTTTACAAAAGTTGAAACAGACTTCGTGGAGTCATGATCGACTTTTTTTTTGCCTGCCGAGATTTCGTGCTAACTGAAATTTACAGACGTGCTATTCAAGACTGGGGCAGTAAAATTCACATCGCGCTAAATGAATCCGTGCAATCTGAATACGTGCTAAGTGAGGGATAGGTGTAGTTGGTCGGGATGCTCGTCGAAGAGGCTTAAAATGGTATTAAGAGACTGGGGAAGTGTGGTGACAGGTCTAAATGACGCAGCTATTTGTGCTGTGAGGGTCAGTGTGAGAGGGATGGGGTAGGTTTTCTGACTTAAAGGTCGTGTGTCAGTTGTGCTCGCGCTTGGCACGCATGAACAGTACTGGAATAGAAATAGTAGAGGGGTGGGAACAGTTGAACAATTGCACCCTTAGGACGTATCATTAGTAGTTATCAGCAGAGCTAGTAAGATGCGTGGTGCTTGCTATGAGGAGATTGTTGAGGAGGAGTCCTATGCGAGCTGGGAGGAGGCTAGCGACCAGGAAGATGCTCTGGGATGGAAGTAGTATATAAAAGGGGCTCCTCCGCCAGGGTTCTGGGTGTGGATCTGTGTGTACGGCGGCCATCTTGGATTGTGACGTCACGGTGGCCATCTTGGATGAGTGTAACGGGACAAAGCGTAACGGGACAAGTAGGACATTGACCTTTGACCCTCAAAATTCACCAAAATTGGGCAAAATATGCCCAAAATTCCTCAAAAATCGCCAAAATTTCCATTTCTGTGAAAAAAAAATCCGCCAAAAAATCTCAAAAAAAACCTCAATTCAAAAATCAGGATTTCGAAAATCCTCAAAAGTCGTTTTGCCCTAGAAAGAACCCAAATTCCTAAAAACGGCTTAAGCATCCATGTCTACAGCCTCCGGTAAGCCATTTCTAGGAATATAAGGATAACATGACCGCCATCTTGGATTATGTCGTCACCGTTACAATTTCCGTTACGGCCGCCATCTTTAAAATCTTTATTTACTATCCGATTTTAACGAAAAAAATTTTAAAATTTATAAAAAAATTCAATTAATAAAATTTTAATAAAAAAATTATCAAAAAACATACATTAACGACATGGAGCTCGGAGTCCTCAGTTCAAACCCGACGAGGACAAAAAAATTTAAAAAAATGGCGACCGATCCTTCCCCCGTGGTGGGTGCAGGCAGACTGGCCCCCACCACTTTGTTAATAGCATATATATCATCCGGCAGTATGACGTCACGTCCGCCATCTTGTCCTCGTCTGCTGGAAGCCATCATCATGTTATCGTCTGCTAGAGTGCGCTGACACCATGTTAGTGTAACTCGTACCCGCTAGAGTGCAGTAATCATTTATTATTACTGTGACACCCGCCATCTTGTCATTTGCCCGCCATCTTGAAATTACGTAATTATTTAAATAGAAACTCGGGAAAAATTTTAAAAATCATCAAAAAATTTAATCAATCGAATTAAATAATAAAAATCTTAAAAAAAAAACACCGTTGCACTTTTCGTTTCTACAGCCATCTTGAAAATCTGTAATTTCAATGCTAGAAATTCGGGAAAAAATCAAAAATTCATAAAAAATTCACTCATTAAAGTAATGAATTATTGATTCGAGACTTGGTCCGATCCCTGGACGATACAAATAATCCTAATATTTAAGTAAAAATACCTAAAAAATGTCAGGTTCAAAAATTACACATCACAAGTTCTTTTAAAAAATAAATTTTATTACATAATTTCTATTTTACTACAAAAATTTAGGTCCGCATAGGCGTGAAATGACTAATTCTTAGCTCCAATCGGTTTATACTAGAAAGAGTCCAACCAGAACCTTTACAGACATAGTCCTCCTCTTCTTGACAGAGTTTCTGGATACCGTTTTTAACAGTTTGCTTGACATCGTTAGAACTGTAAATTACTGCAGCCGATGTCTTGAATGCACACTTCTTCACTTTATCATCGAACGGATACGGCTTTCTATATATACAGTCCAACCACAAGTTATATTTCAAAGGTCCGTTTGTTGCTACGTCATCAGTAAGCTGATTGATTATGTCCTGTCTGATATCATCAAGAAAATTACAAATGTCCTTCGACTCGCTTAACGTACTTGGATAATAGTAGTCTTTCAACGTTCCACGAAATGCAGACTGCGCCAAGTAGAAGCCATTATCGTTTACTTGTAATGCACCGAACACAGTCTCAGGTTTATTTTCATGTTCAGACGTCAAAGCAATCGGTTGCTGCACAACGCTTTTTTTGCTTGTACGCTCACGAGTCACCAATCTAAACCGAGGAGTCGAACTTTCTACAGGTAGTTCAGCAGTAGGCGCATAGACTTCACCTTTACATTTTGTCGCATGATGTCGCAAACTGTCAATTCGAGTAAACCAATTAAGGCACTCATCACAGTTAAACTTCATGCGAGAAGGATTCTTCTTGCATTTACTCCTCTCATGTCTTCGTGCATCATGGGAAAATGCGAACGACGTATCACAGTAGCTGCAAGGATACCGTGGTGATGAAGTCGAGCCTTTCAGACCAGTTCCAGATACTGGCGTTGCAACAGTAGTACAATTTCCAGGCATACTCTTATGAACATCAATACATCGTTGTTGTATAGAAACCTTTACTTTCTGCTGCACAGCAGCGCCTTTACATGTCTTTAAGTGCGTTTTCATATTATCTTTTTTGGAAAACTGCTTATGACACTTCTCACAACCAATCATGTTGCGAGGAGGATTCTTAGCACATTCTATCTTCTCGTGTCGACGAGCATTGCTGCTGTTTGAGAAAATCTTGTCGCAGTAACGACATCGATGTTCGTTAATTGTTGTCGATTCACCATCCATTGAAGTCTCCATCGAGGGCAAAACAACGTTCGGCGAGGTTTCCTGTACAGCCAGCACTACCGACATTAAAGTCTCTTCTGCTGGTGGTATCTCGACTGTTGAAGTCTCCTCCAGTGTTGACGTCGACGTTGCCAACGGGATCTGCACCTTCTCCGTCGTAGCTGTCGTCAAGGTTCCCGTAGTCGATGGTACAACCTCCATCGAGTTTGACGTTAAAGACGGTAAAGATGACATCAAGGTCTCAAGAACAGCTAATTGACGCGATTTATGCACCAGATTAAACAAACTAGGTGATCCTTACACCGCCGACGTCAGTAACAAACTGAGCGTCCTGCTGTCTAGGACTCGCCTATATACATGCACCATATGGAATAATACGCTACTCAAATCAAGAACCATCTACAATAATACTAGAGTCAAAACAACATTTAAAATAGAAGGACCATCAACGAAAAGGCAGCACATTCGGAAGCACCAACAACGAAAAGGCAGCACATTTGGAAGCACCGACAAAAAAAGGCAGCTCATTTGGAAGCACCGACAACGAAAAGGCAGCACATTCGGAAGCACCGACAACGAAAAGGCAGCACATTCGGAAGCACCGACAACGAAAAAGCAGCACATTTGGAAGCACCGACAACGAAAAGGCAGCACATTTGGAAGCACCGACAAGGTAAAGGCAGCACATTTGGAAGCACCGACAACGAAAAGGCAAAACATTTGGAAGCACCGGCAACGAAAAGGCAGCACATTTGGAAGCACCGACAACGAAAAGGCAGCACATTTGGAAGCACCGACAACGAAAAGGCAGCACATTTTGGATGCACCATCATAAAGGCAGCACATTTTGGAAGCACCATCGAATAAGGAAGCACATTTGGAAGCTCTATCAACAAAAAAAAAAGCAAAACGGAAGCACAAGTTACGACTTCTAAGTCTTAGTTAGAAATCAGAATACAAGAAAGAAAAACATCAAATTCTTGAAATTTAAATTATTTATTTTATTTCATTACATTATACAAATGCAAGTAAAACAAGCCATTATTGTATGTAGCAAGCTTTCCTCAGTTCCTTGAGTATGAAGGATATTTCTTTGATGCACGAATAGTTTCCTGCACAAAGCGAACCATGTAGAAGTCTTAGCCGGTCAACCAATATGTTTGGATCTTTCCATGATGTGTAATCATTCTCTTCTACCACCATCTTCCTTGCACGTTTATAATAAATATTATGATCTCTGGTGTCTTCCGTTTTACCACCAACCTCAGGGTAACTTTCATTTTTGAGACGGTGATCATCACAAGCTTGATCAGATTTATTTAATATATCACGTCGTTTCCATCGTTTCGGTCTCAGGACACCGCCACATTCTTCGATCTTGTCAGCTTTAGGTGCTTCATCATAGTCTATTTCTTTGTCAACAGCCTCAGAGTCACTGTAACAATCACCGTAGAAGGAATCGTCTTCACCCAATTTACCGTAATAATTCGATGTTGATGATGTTGAAGTGTCTTCATCGTCTTCATGCTTCCTTTTTAGGAGTCCATCATTTTTACAAAGTAGGAAAGATCTACTTGAATTCGGCTGGAATGTATTCTCACATTTCACGTTAAGGATTCTTCCATTGTCTTCATTCTTCCGTAAATTATCAAACTCCTTCAATTTAAGTTCTTTGTCGAGATCGGAAGAGCCAAGAAAATTATTGTCGTAATGCAGATCACTCTTCCTTAGTCTAGTAGATTCATCGTTGTCCTGTAGCTTGTACGCAGGCTTGGCGTTACAAGTTCTGCCATGTCTTTTTAGGCTCTCTCTCCGCGTAAACGACTTGCTACATCGAACACAATTTATCATATTGCGCAGTGGATTTTTAACACAGTCATTCTTCTCGTGTTGTCTTTTATTCTTTCTCAAGATAAACTCTTTGCTGCAAAACTTACACCTTTCTTCTTTCGATACAGCGCCAGATCCCAAATCGGAATTCATATTAGTTACTGAGACTAATGCCAGATACCAATTGAGTGTTTTAAATTAGATCCATTACTTAAATTGAATTTTTTTTCATATTCAATCAGCGAGAATTAATATATCTCATGCAAAAGTACTTTATGGATGTAGTTCTGCTTTTCAACAACAGTTGTCGCCACATGTTGCTAGCAGGTAAATAATATTTAGTTCTTTTATGCGGGATGCGGGATGCTCATTAACGATCGCAAAAGAAGGATGGCTTCGCTAGACTCCAAGGAGAAGGAAGTCCGTCCTTCCTGTTAGTGCTTCTTAGATTTCTCAGAGATTATTATTATTTGACTGACATTATTATATATTTTTTTTTTAATTTCCACCTGATAAAAATATTACAAGTGTTGATTAAGTAGCAGAAGTTCACTAATTAAATATAACCTTAAATAAATTAACATGACTCATTAAATAAAAAAAATCCTTCATGAAGAGATCAATTGCTCATCTGTAACCAGAAGCACTTGCAGAAAACCATCAAAATATTGTCAAGTATAATCAGGAGAACACGGAGAAAACCATCAAATTATTGACAAGAATATTCAGGAGCACACGGAGAAAACCACCATAATATTGCCAAGAATAATCAGGAGCACACGGAGAAAACCACCATAATATTGACAAGAATAATCGGAAGCACACGGAGAAAACCGTCACAAGTTTTCTTTGCTATCATAAAATTACAGAAAAAAAAATTAATAAAAAAATAATAAAAAAACACAACAAATTCAAAAACTGATTATGGTAGCTTGTGAACTTCTCATTGTTGAGGAAAGATAGAGTTCTAGTCCAAGCCAGAATCAGTTTTTGAATTTGTTGTGTTTTTTTTTATTATTTTTTTTATTAATTTTTTTTTCTTTAATTGTATGTTAACAAAGAAAACTTGTGACGGTTTCCTCCGTGTGCTTCCGATTATTCTTGTCAATATTATGGTGGTTTTCTCCGTGTGCTCCTGATTATTCTTGGCAATATTATGGTGGTTTTCTCCCTGTGCTCCTGATTATACTTGACAATATTTTGATGGTTTTCTGCAAGTGCTTCTGGTTACAGATGAGCAATTGATCTCTTCATGAAGGATTTTTTTTATTTAATGAGTCATGTTAATTTATTTAAGGTTATATTTAATTAGTGAATTTCTGCTACTTAATCAACACTTGTAATATTTTTATCAGGTGGAAATTAAAAAAAATATAATAATATCAGTCAAATAATAATAATCTCTGAGAAATCTAAGAAGCACTAACAGGAAGGACGGACTTCCTTCTCCTTGGAGTCTAGGGAAGCCATCCTTCTTTTGCGATCGTTAATGAGCATCCCGCATCCCGCATAAAAGAACTAAATATTATTTACCTGCAAGCAACATGTGGCGAAAACTGTTGTTGAAAAGCAGAACTACATCCATAAAGTACTTTTGCATGAGATATATTAATTCTCGCTGATGAAATATGAAAAAAAATTCAATTTAAGTAATGGATCTAATTTAAAACACTCAATTGGTATCTGGCATTAGTCTCAGTAACTAATATGAATTCCGATTTGGGATCTGGCGCTGTATCGAAAGAACATAGGTGTAAGTTTTGCAGCAAAGAGTTTATCTTGAGAAAGAATAAAAGACAACACAAGAAGAATGACTGTGTTAAAAATTCACTGCGCAATATGATAAATTGTGTTCGATGTAGCAAGTCGTTTACGCGGAGAGAGAGCCTAAAAAGACATGGCAGAACTTGTAACGCCAAGCCTGCGTACAAGCTAGAGGACAACGATGAATCTACTAGACTAAGGAAGAGTGATCTGCATTACGACAATAATTTTCTTGGCTCTTCCGATCTCGACAAAGAACTTAAATTGAAGGAGGTTGATGATTTACGGAAGAATGAAGACAATGGAAGAATCCTTAACGTGAAAAGTGAGAATACATTCCAGCCGAATTCAAGTAGATCTTTCTTACTTTGTAAAAATGATGGACTCCTAAAAAGGAAGCATGAAGACGATGAAGACACTTCAACATCATCAACATCGAATTATCACGGTAAATTGGGTGAAGACGATTCCTTCTACGGTGATTGTTACAGTGACTCTGAGGCTGTTGACAAAGACATAGACTATGATGAAGCACCTAAAGCTGACAAGATCGAAGAATGTGGCGGTGTCCTGAGACCGAAACGATGGAAACGACGTGATATATTAAATAAATCTGATCAAGCTTGTGATGATCACCGTCTCAAAAATGAAAGTTACCCTGAGGTTGGTGGTAAAACGGAAGACACCAGAGATCATAATATTTATTATAAACGTGCAAGGAAGATGGTGGTAGAAGAGAATGATTACACATCATGGAAAGATCCAAACATATTGGTTGACCGGCTAAGACTTCTACATGGTTCGCTTTGTGCAGGAAACTATTCGTGCATCAAAGAAATATCCTTCATACTCAAGGAACTGAGGAAAGCTGGCTACATACAATAATGGCTTGTTTTACTTGTATTTGTATAATGTAAAGAAATAAAATAAATAATTTAAATTATAAGAATGTGTCGTTTTTCTTTCTTGTATTCTGATTTCTAACTAAGACTTAGATCTCGTAACAGATGCTTCCGTTTTGCTTTTTTTGTTTTGTTGATGGAGCTTCCAAATGTGCTTCCTTATTCGATGGTGCTTCCAAAATGTGCTGCCTTTATAATGGTGCATCCAAAATGTGCTGCCTTTTCGTTGTCGGTGATTCCAAATGTGCTGCCTTTTCGTTGTCGGTGCTTCCAAATGTGCTGCCTTTTCGTTGCCGGTGCTTCCAAATGTTTTGCCTTTTCGTTGTCGGTGCTTCCAAATGTGCTGCCTTTTCGTTGTCGGTGCTTCCAAATTGCTGCCTTTTCGTTGTCGGTGCTTCCAAATGTGCTGCCTTTTCGTTGTCGGTGCTTCCAAATGTGCTGCCTTTTCGTTGTCGGTGCTTCCAAATGTGCTGCCTTTTCGTTTTCGGTGCTTCCAAATGTGCTGCCTTTTCGTTGTTGGTGCTTCCAAATGTGCTGCCTTTCCGTTGTCGGTGCATCGAAATGTGCTGCCTTTTCGCTGTCGGTGCTTCCAAATGTGCTGCCTTTTTTTGATGTTCCTTCTATTTTTAATGTTGTTTTGACTCTAGTATTATTGTAGATGGTTCTTGATTTGACTAGTGTATTATTCCATATGGTGCATGTAAGTAGTATAGGATATCCGGTCCGAGATCAGGCGCCAGGCGGTGGATTGAAGATTGTCGGTCCGCCATCTTGGATTTGTGACGTCACGGGGGCAAAATTCCTCAAAAATGACTCAAAATGACTCAAAAATTCCCGTTTTGAGGAAAAATTTCCCGTTTTATTCCGTAAAAATCCCAGAGGCTTAAAATGTCCTGATAGAGGCTTAAGCATCCTTAACTCAAGCCTCAGCAAAGCCTCTATCAGGACTTGACCTTGACCCCGGCGGCCATTTTGGACCCGCCATCTTGATCCAGCGTAACGAGGCACAGCGTAACGGGACACAACATAACGGAACTCAACGTAACGGGACAAGTAGATCACGGCGGCCATCTTGGATGAGGTAACGGAACCATGTGCGTAATGGGACACTACGTAACGGGACACAGCGTAACGGGACACAGCGTAATGGTACACAGCGTAACGGGGCACAGCGTAACGGGGCACAGCGTAACGGGACACAGTGTAACGGGACACATTGCGTAACGGGACATTGCGAAACGGGAGAAGTAGATCACGATAGCCATCTTGGATCCACCATCTTTAAATCGAGCGCCCCACTCATTATGATGAAATTTTCGTCTCTGTCACCATATTGATTTTTTTCTGTTCCACTGGAGGCCGCCATCTTGGATACCGTCGGCTTTGTTTCAGCTGTTTGTTCCTAGATAGCGCCAGCATCGCTCTTGGTTTTTTTCTGTTCCACTGGAGGCCGCCATCTTGGATACCGTCGACTTTGTTTCTGTTATTTGTTCCTAGATAGCGCCAGCGGCGCTCTTGGATACCGTCGACTTTGTTTCTGTCGTTTGTTCCTAGAGAGCGCCAGCGTCGCTCTGTCTCATCACGTAAGGTCGATGTTCCATTACCTGCCAGAGCTAATATGGTCCTTATCGACATATTAAATTTAATTTTTTATGAAAAATATATTGGAAACGCTGTGATTCGAACCATCGCAGCTCTGATCGCTAGGTTGGTGAACATACGCCTTTAACCGCTCGGCCATCGAGACATTTACCAGACTGAGAATTAAATAAGGTATATAAAAAAACATGCATATTTGGACTTGTAATTTTTTGTAAGTTAAAGTAATAATAGCACCACCTGTTCGAGACAGAACCACCATCTTGTATTAAGATGTAACTGTTGCAATTATCGTTATGGTCGCTATCTTGAAAATCCGTAATTTTAATGCTAGAGATTCGGGGAAAAATTTAAAAATCATTAAAAAAAATAATCAACATAATTAAATAATAAAAAAATCCTTAAAACCACCGTTGCACTTTTCGTGAAGGCTGCCATCTTGAAATCACCCGCTGGAGGTCACCATCTTGTTTTCGTCCGCTAGAGTGTGCTGATACCATGTTAGTATAATTATCTAGTCACCACACCGTTAAACTTGACATTGAACTTTGACCTTGATCTTGAACTTTGAACTTGACTTTGAAATTTGACCTTGACCTTGAAATTTGACCCTGACCTTGAAATTTGACCTTAACCTTGAAATACGACCTTGGCCTTGAAATTTGACCTTGTCCTTGAAATTTGACCTTGACCTTGAAATTTGACCTTGACCTTGAAATTTGACCCTGACCTTGAAATTTGACCTTGACCTTGAAATAAGACCCTGACCTTGAAATTTGACTTTGTCCTTGTCGACCATCATGGATCCGACATTTTATGTTCAGTACATGCTACCAGGAGCTACCACCTGCTGGAGTACACCATCTTGTGTGTGTACTTGTATTATAGAGTACATTTCCATCTGGATAATTTTATTCTTACCCGCTACAGTGCAGTAATAATTTATAACGAAGGTGCCCCCGCCATCTTGAAATTCGGCCGCCATCTTGAAATCATGTAATAATATAGCTAGAAAAGCGGGCAAAATTCCAAAATTCATTAAATAAATCACTCATTAACTTACAGATTGATACGATCGATTCCTGTCCTTGGTTCGGCCCCTGACCGATACCAAACAATTTTAATTTTAAAAAATACCACAAAAGTGACAGGTTTGAGATAATAAAAACACAGCAAGTTCTTTTAAAAAATACTTTTATTACATACATACTACACTACTACAAGTACATAAAAAACACAGAAAAAGTACTAAAGTCTTGTGGATTCCTCGATTCTAACAGTCTTCTTATTGTACGGACTAAGCCATTTACATGACTTTAAATGTCTATCCGATCCGTTCATCACCGCAGCCAGAGACGGACTGAAGTTCATATCACCAGGGTTCCACTTATATATTCTCATTTGCTGGTACAACACACGAGTCAAAACAATAACCATGTTTATTATACTTCTCGGAGCATCTTTTATAATGAAGATGTAAGCTATCAAGACACGAAATTAGTTTTTTGCACTTATTGCACTGAAATTGTATTCTTTTAACATTATTAGAACAACTGCTTCTTTCATGTCTGCGAGCATTTGAGGTAATAGTAAATGATGCGTCACAGTATTTGCACCGACGCAATGTACGCTTTTCATTAGCGGAAGAATCCATTGCTGACGATGAAACTTCGGATGATGGTGGTATCACATCTGTTGAAACCTCCTCCAATGTTGACGTCGTCGATGCCAACGGGATCTGCACCTTCTCCATCGTAGCTGTCGTCAAGGTCCCCGTAGACGATGGTACAACCTCCGAGTTCGTCGTTAAAGACGGTAAAGATGCCATCGAGGTCTCAAGAACAGCTAATTGACACGACTTATGCACCAGAAGAAACAAACTAGGTGATCCTTACACCGCCGACGTCAGTAACAAACTGAGCGTCCTGCTGTCTAGGACTCGCTTATATACATGCACCGTATGGAATAATACGCTAGTCAATTCAAGAACCATTTACAATAATACTAGAGTCAAATCTACAAATTAAAAAAGAGGTTCATTTGATGGAAAAAAAAATTCGATCTCTCCAATATACGCCAGGCTCCAAGAGCTACAATTCACGTCATCAGATCCATCTACATTTTGCTCCTATGCTTCAATTGACCATTAGCTGCAAGTGCTCCAACAGCTCCATCAGCTCCAACACGTAATGTACGCAATGTACGCACAATACATACAATTTACATGCAATAAATGTAATGATCACACAGTACACACAGGAAACGGAACGTACACACAGTACACACAGGAAACGGAACGTACACACAGTACACACAGGAAACGAAACGTACACACAGTACACACAGGAAACGAAACGTACACACAGTACACACAGGAAACGGAACGTACACAGTACACACAGGAAACGGAACGTACACACAGTACACACAGGAAAAGGAACGTACACACAGTACACACAGGAAACGGAACGTACACACAGTACACACACAGGAAACGAAACGTATACACACAGTACACACACAGGAAACGAAACGTATACACACACTACACACAGGAAACGGAACGTACACACAGTACACACAGGAAACGGAACGTACACACAGTACACACAGGAAACAGAACGTACACACAGGAAACGAAACGTACACACAGTACACACAGGAAAGGAAACTTATACACACAGTACACACAGGAAACGGAATGATCACACATACATTAGCGGAAACACACAGGCTTAGTTGGAAATCAGAATACAAGAAATAAAAACATTAAATTTTTACTTTCAATATTTAATTACTTCTCAACATTACACAAATACAAGTAAAAGAAGCCATTATTGTATGTAGCCAGCTTTCCTCAGTTCTTTGAGTATGAAGGATATTTCTTTGATGCACGAATAGTTTCCTGCACAAAGCGAGCCATGTAGAAGTCTTAGCCGGTCAACCAATATGTTTGGATCTTTCCATGATGTGTAATCAATCTCTTCTACCACCATCTTACTTGCTTGTTTATTATAAATACTGTTAATATCACAATCGTCCCAGTGATCATAATAAGCATTATCAGATTTATTTATTATAACACGACGTTTCCATCGTTTCGGTCTCAGGACATCGCCACATTCTTCGATCTTGTCAGCTCTAGGTGCTTCATCACAGTCTATGCCTTTGTCAACAGCCTCAGAGTCACTGTAACAATCACTGTAGAAGACATCCTCTTCACCCAGATTACCGTATGAATTCGCTATCGATGATGTCGAAGTGTCTTCATCGTCTTCATGCTTCCTTTTTAGGAGTCCATCATTTTTACAAAGAATGGAGGATCTACTGAATATAGGCTTGAATGTATTCTCACTTTTCACGGTGTTGTTACTGCCATTAGTTTCAGTCTCCCCGAAGCCATTAGCATCCTTCAATTTATGTTCTTCCTCACGATCGGGTGAGCTAATACCATCACAATCAGGACAAGGAAAATTATTGTCGTAATGCAGATCACTCTTCTTTAGTCTAGTGGATTCATCGGTGTCCTCTATGCCGTAAGTAGTCTTGACTTTACATGTTCTACCATGTCTTTTTAAGCTGTCAATTCGTGTTAACAACCTGCTACAACGATTACAGCTTAACATGTTGCGTAGTGGGTTTCTAGCACAATCATTCTTCTCATGACGTCTAGCATTCCTCCTCATGGCAAAATCCTTGCCACAGTATCTACAGCGGCTTCCTTCCGATTCAGCTGCAGATAACAAACCACGATCCATGGTAGCTTCTGTGACTAATGTTAGATACAAACTGTCAGTTTTCTCCAATTGGAACCATTTCTTAAATAGAGTTTTTGAAATATTTCATCAGCGAGAGTTAAGTTATCTAATGCAAAGCAAATTGATGCAAGTAGTTCTGGCTGTCGTCAACAGATGTCGCCACGTGTTGCTTGCAGGTAAATAATATCTATTTCATTAATGTGGGATGCGGAACGCTCACTATCGATCGCAAAGGGAGGTTGGCTTCGATAGTATCCAAGGAGAAAAAAGTTCGTCCTTCCTGCTAGTGCTTCTCAGATTTCTCACGGTCCGCCATCTTGCATTGCGACGTCACGGCGACCATCTTGGATGGGTGTGACCTTGACCTTTGACCGTAACCGCAGGAATGATCGCAAGCACACGGATTAACCATCAAAATATTGATAAGAATAATCAGGAGCACACGGAGAAAACCATCATAATATTGACAAGAATTATCAGGAGCACACGGAGAAAACCAAACAAAAAAAAATTAATAAAAATTAAAAAAAAAATTCAAACATTCTGCTAGCTTGTGAACTTCTCATTGTTGAGCAAAGATAGAGTTCTAGTACAAGCCAGAATGTTTGAATTTTTTTTGTTTTTATTTTTAATTTTTTATTAATTTTTTTGTATTTTTATGATATCAAAGAAAACTTGTGGCGGTTTTCTCCGTGTGCTCCTGATTATTCTTGTCAATATTATGATGGTTTTCTCCGTGTGCTCCTGATTATTCTTATCAATATTTTGATGGTTAATCCGTGTGCTTGCGATCATTCCTGCGGTTACGGTCCAAGGTCAAGGTCACACCCATCCAAGATGGTCGCCGTGACGTCGCAATCCAAGATGGCGGACCGTGAGAAATCTGAGAAGCACTAGCAGGAAGGACGAACTTTTTTCTCCTTGGATACTATCGAAGCCAACCTCCCTTTGCGATCGATAGTGAGCGTTCCGCATCCCACATTAATGAAATAGATATTATTTACCTGCAAGCAACACGTGGCGACATCTGTTGACGACAGCCAGAACTACTTGCATCAATTTGCTTTGCATTAGATAACTTAACTCTCGCTGATGAAATATTTCAAAAACTCTATTTAAGAAATGGTTCCAATTGGAGAAAACTGACAGTTTGTATCTAACATTAGTCACAGAAGCTACCATGGATCGTGGTTTGTTATCTGCAGCTGAATCGGAAGGAAGCCGCTGTAGATACTGTGGCAAGGATTTTGCCATGAGGAGGAATGCTAGACGTCATGAGAAGAATGATTGTGCTAGAAACCCACTACGCAACATGTTAAGCTGTAATCGTTGTAGCAGGTTGTTAACACGAATTGACAGCTTAAAAAGACATGGTAGAACATGTAAAGTCAAGACTACTTACGGCATAGAGGACACCGATGAATCCACTAGACTAAAGAAGAGTGATCTGCATTACG
This sequence comes from Bacillus rossius redtenbacheri, assembly GCF_032445375.1. Taxonomy (NCBI): domain Eukaryota; kingdom Metazoa; phylum Arthropoda; class Insecta; order Phasmatodea; family Bacillidae; genus Bacillus; species Bacillus rossius. The sequence continues at coordinate 233,084,910 of NC_086330.1, forward strand.
ACAATAATTTTCCTTGTCCTGATTGTGATGGTATTAGCTCACCCGATCGTGAGGAAGAACATAAATTGAAGGATGCTAATGGCTTCGGGGAGACTGAAACTAATGGCAGTAACAACACCGTGAAAAGTGAGAATACATTCAAGCCTATATTCAGTAGATCCTCCATTCTTTGTAAAAATGATGGACTCCTAAAAAGGAAGCATGAAGACGATGAAGACACTTCGACATCATCGATAGCGAATTCATACGGTAATCTGGGTGAAGAGGATGTCTTCTACAGTGATTGTTACAGTGACTCTGAGGCTGTTGACAAAGGCATAGACTGTGATGAAGCACCTAGAGCTGACAAGATCGAAGAATGTGGCGATGTCCTGAGACCGAAACGATGGAAACGTCGTGTTATAATAAATAAATCTGATAATGCTTATTATGATCACTGGGACGATTGTGATATTAACAGTATTTATAATAAACAAGCAAGTAGGATGGTGGTAGAAGAGATTGATTACACATCATGGAAAGATCCAAACATATTGGTTGACCGGCTAAGACTTCTACATGGCTCGCTTTGTGCAGGAAACTATTCGTGCATCAAAGAAATATCCTTCATACTCAAAGAACTAAGGAAAGCTGGCTACATACAATAATGGCTTCTTTTACTTGTATTTGTGTAATGTTGAGAAGTAATTAAATATTGAAAGTAAAAATTTAATGTTTTTATTTCTTGTATTCTGATTTCCAACTAAACCTGTGTGTTTCCGCTAATGTATGTGTGATCATTCCGTTTCCTGTGTGTATTGTGTGTATAAGTTTCCTTTCCTGTGTGTACTGTGTGTACGTTTCGTTTCCTGTGTGTACGTTCTGTTTCCTGTGTGTACTGTGTGTACGTTCCGTTTCCTGTGTGTACTGTGTGTACGTTCCGTTTCCTGTGTGTACTGTGTGTATACGTTCTGTTTCCTTTGTGTGTACTGTGTGTACGTTCCGTTTCCTGTGTGTACTGTGTGTACGTTCCTTTTCCTGTGTGTACTGTGTGTACGTTCCGTTTCCTGTGTGTACTGTGTGTATCTGCACCTTCTCCATCGTAGCTGTCGTCAAGGTCCCCGTAGACGATGGTACAACCTCCGAGTTCGTCGTTAAAGACGGTAAAGATGCCATCGAGGTCTCAAGAACAGCTAATTGACACGACTTATGCACCAGAAGAAACAAACTAGGTGATCCTTACACCGCCGACGTCAGTAACAAACTGAGCGTCCTGCTGTCTAGGACTCGCTTATATACATGCACCGTACGGAATAATACGCTAGTCAAATCAAGAACCATTTACAATAATACTAGAGTCAAATCTACAAATTAAAAAAGAGGTTCATTTGATCGAAAAAAAAATTCGATCTCTCCAATATACGCCAGGCTCCAAGAGCTACAATTCACGACATCAGATCCATCTACATTTTGCTCCTATGCTTCAATTGACCATTAGCTGCAAGTGCTCCAACAGCTCCATCAGCTCCAACACGTAATGTACGCAATGTACGCACAATACATACAATTTACATGCAATAAATGTAATGATCACACAGTACACACAGGAAACGGAACGTACACACAGTACACACAGGAAACGGAAACGGAAACGTGTACTGTGTGTATACGTTCCGTTTCCTGTGTGTACTGTGTGTACGTTCCGTTTCCTGTGTGTACTGTGTGTACGTTCCGTTTCCTGTGTGTACTGTGTGTACGTTCCGTTTCCTGTGTGTACTGTGTGATCATTACATTTATTGCATGTAAATTGAATGTATTGTGCGTACATTGCGTACATTACGTGTTGGAGCTGATGGAGCTGTTGGAGCACTTGCAGCTAATGGTCAATTGAAGCATAGGAGCAAAATGTAGATGGATCTGATGACGTGAATTGTAGCTCTTGGAGCCTGGCGTATATTGGAGAGATCGAATTTTTTTTTTCATCAAATGAACCTCTTTTTTAATTTGTAGATTTGACTCTAGTATTATTGTAAATGGTTCTTGATTTGACTAGCGTATTATTCCATACGGTGCATGTATATAAGCGAGTCCTAGACAGCAGGACGCTCAGTTTGTTACTGACGTCGGCGGTGTAAGGATCACCTAGTTTGTTTCTTCTGGTGCATAAGTCGTGTCAATTAGCTGTTCTTGAGACCTCGATGGCATCTTTACCGTCTTTAACGACGAACTCGGAGGTTGTACCATCGTCTACGGGGACCTTGACGACAGCTACGATGGAGAAGGTGCAGATCCCGTTGGCAACGACGACGTCAACATTGGAGGAGGTTTCAACAGATGTGATACCACCATCATCCGAAGTTTCATCGTCAGCAATGGATTCTTCCGCTAATGAAAAGCGTACATTGCGTCGGTGCAAATACTGTGACGCATCATTTACTATTACCTCAAATGCTCGCAGACATGAAAGAAGCAGTTGTTCTAATAATGTTAAAAGAATAAAATTTCAGTGCAATAAGTGCAAAAAACTAATTTCGCGTCTTGATAGCTTACATCTTCATTATAAAAGATGCTCCGAGAAGTATAATGAACATGGTTATTGTTTTGACTCGTGTGTTGTACCAGCAAATGAGAATATATAAGTGGGACCCTGGTGATATGAACTTCAGTCCGTTTCTGGCTGCGGTGATGAACGGATCGGATAGACATTTAAAGTCATGTAAATGGCTTAGTCCGTACAATAAGAAGACTGTTTGAATCGAGGAATCCACAAGACTTTAGTACTTTGTCTGTGTTTTTTATGTACTTGTAGTAGTGTAGTATGTATGTAATAAAAGTATTTTTTAAAAGAACTTGCTGTGTTTTTATTATCTCAAACCTGTCGCTTTTGTGGTATTTTTTAAAATTACAATTGTTTGGTATCGGTCAGGGGTCGAACCAAGGACAGGAATCGATCGTATCAATCTGTAAGTTAATGAGTGATTTATTTAATGAATTTTGGAATTTTTCCCGCTTTTCTAGCTATATTATTACCTGATTTCAAGATGGCGGCCGAATTTCAAGATGGCGGGGGCACCTCCGTAATAAATGATTACTGCACTGTAGCGGGTTAGAATAAAATTATCCAGATGGAAATGTACTCTATAATACAAGTACACACACAAGATGGCGTACTCCAGCAGGTGGTAGCTCCTGGTAGCATGTACTGAACATAAAATGTCGGATCCATGATGGTCGACAAGGACAAAGTCAAATTTCCAGGTCAAGGTCAAATTTCAAGGTCAAGGTCAAATTTCAAGGTCAGGGTCAAATTTCAAGGTCAAAGTCAAATATCAAGGTCAAAGTCAAAGGTAAAGTTCAAATTTCAAGGTCAAAGTCAAATTTCAAGGTCAAGGTCAAATTTCAAGGACAAAGTCAAATTTCAAGGCCAAGGTCAGATTTCAAGGTCAAGGTCAAATTTCAAGGTCAGGGTCAAATTTCAAGGTCAAGGTCAAATTTCAAGGTCAAGGTCAAATTTCAATGTCGAGGTCAAAGTTCAAGGTCAAGGTCAAATTTCAATGTCAAGGTTAACGGTGTGGTGACTAGATAATTTTACTAACATGGTATCAGCACACTCTAGCGGACGAAAACAAGATGGTGACCTCCAGCGGGTGATTTCAAGATGGCAGCCTTCACGAAAAGTGCAACGGTGGTTTTAAGGATTTTTTATTATTTAATTATGTTGATTTTTTTTTTAATGATTTTTAAATTTTTCCCCGAATCTCTAGCATTAAAATTACGGATTTTCAAGATGGCGACCATTACCATAATTACAACAGTTACATCTTAATATAAGATGGTGGTTCTGTCTCGAACAGGTGGTGCTATTATTACTTTAACTTACAAAAAATTACAAGTCCAAATATGCATGTTTTTTTTATATACCTTATTTAATTCTCAGTCTGGTAAATGTCTCGATGGCCGAGCGGTTAAAGGCGTATGTTTTCCAACCTAGCGATCAGAGCTGCGATGGTTCGAATCACAGCGTTTCCAATATATTTTTCATAAAAAATTAAATTTAATATGTCGATAAGGACCATAATAGCTCTGGCAGGTAATGGAACATCGACCTTACGTGATGAGACAGAGCGACGCTGGCGCTCTCTAGGAACAAACGACAGAAACAAAGTCGACGGTATCCAAGAGCGCCGCTGGCGCTATCTAGGAACAAATAACAGAAACAAAGTCGACGGTATCCAAGATGGCGGCCTCCAGTGGAACAGAAAAAAGCCAAGAGCGATGCTGGCGCTATCTAGGAACAAACAGCTGAAACAAAGCCGACGGTATCCAAGATGGCGGCCTCCAGTGGAACAGAAAAAAATCAATATGGTGACAGAGACGAAAATTTCATCTTAATGAGTGGGGCGCTCGATTTAAAGATGGTGGATCCAAGATGGCTATCGTGATCGACTTGTCCCGTTTCGCTATGTCCCGTTACGCTGTTCCTCGTTACGCTGTGTCCCGTTACGTTGTGCCCTGTTACACTGTGTACCATTACACTGTGTCCCGTTACGTAGTGTCCCGTTACGCACATGGTTCCGTTACGCTCATCCAAGATGGCCGCCGTGATCTACTTCTCCCGTTACGTTGTGTCCCCTTATGTTGTGTCCCGTTACGCTGTGTCCCGTTACGCTGATTCAAGATGGCGGGTCCAAAATGGCCGCCGGTGTCAAGGTCAAGCCCTGATAGAGGCTTAACTGAGGCTTGAGTTAAGGATGCTTAAGCCTCTATCAGGACATTTTAAGCCTCTGGGATTTTTACGGAATAAAACGGGAAATTTTCCCTCGAAACGGGAATTTTTCCCTCGAAAACGGGAAATTTTTCCTCAAAACGGGAATTTTTGAGTTATTTTGAGTCATTTTTGAGGAATTTTGAGGAATTTTTGCCGCCGTGACGTCACAAATCCAAGATGGCGGACCGACAATCTTCAATCCACCGCCTGGCGCCTGATCTCGGACCGGCTATCCTATACTACTCATGTATATAAGCGAGTCCTAGACAGCAGGACGCTCAGTTTGTTACTGACGTCGGCGGTGTAAGGATCACCTAGTTTGTTTAATCTGGTGCATAAATCGCGTCAATTAGCTGTTCTTGAGACCTCGATGTCATCTTTACTGTCTTTAACGTCGAACTCGATGGAGGTTGTACCATCGACTACGGGAACCTTGACGACAGCTACGACGGAGAAGGTGCAGATCCGGTTGGCAACGTCGATGTCAACACTGGAGGAGACTTCAACAGTCGAGATACCACCAGCAGAAGAGACTTTAATGTCGGTAGTGCTGGCTGTACAGGAAACCTCGCCGAACGCTGTTTCGCCCTCGATGGAGACTTCAATGGATGGTGAATCGACAACAATTAACGAACATCGATGTCGTTACTGCGACAAGATTTTCTCAAACAGCAGCAATGCTCGTCGACACGAGAAGATAGAATGTGCTAAGAATCCTCCTCGCAACATGATTGGTTGTGAGAAGTGTCATAAGCAGTTTTCCAGAAAAGATAATATGAAAACGCAATTAAAGACATGTAAAGGTGCTGTTGTACGGCAGAAAGTAAAGGTTTCTATACAACAACGATGTATTGATGTTCATAAGAGTATGCCTGGAAATTGTACTACTGTTGCAATGACAGTATCTGGAACAGGTCTGAAAGGCTCGTCTTCATCACCACGGTATCCATGCAGCTACTGTGATACGTCGTTCGCATTTTTCCATGATGCACGAACACATGAGAGGAGTAAATGCAAGAAGAATCCTTCTCGCATGAAGTTTCGCTGTGATGAGTGCCTTAAATGGTTTACTCGAATTGACAGTTTGCGACATCATGCGAAAAAATGTAAAGGTGAAGTCTGTGCGCCTACTACTGAACTACCTGTAGAAAGTTCGACTCCTCGGTATAGATTGGTGACTCGTGAGCGTACAAGCAAAAAAAGCATTCTGCAGCAACCGATGCTTTGACGTCTGAACATGAAAATAAACCTGAGACTGTTCGGTGCATTACAAGTAAACGATAATGGCTTCTACTTGGCGCAGTCAGCATTTTTGGAACGTTGAAAGACTACTATTATCCAAGTACGTTAAGCGAGTCGAAGGACATTTGTAATTTTCTTGATGATATCAGACAGGACATAATCAATCAGCTTATTGATGACATAGCAACAAACGGATCTTTGAAATATAACTTGTGGTTGGACTGTATATATGGAAAGCCGTATCCGTTCGATGATAAAGTGAAGAAGTGTGCATTCAAGACATCGGTTGCAGTAATTTACAGTTCTAACGATGTCAAGCAAACTGTTAAAAACGGTATCCAGAAACTCTGTCAAGAAGAGGAGGACTATGTCTGTAAAGGTTCTGGTTGGACTCTGTCAAGTATAAACCGATTGGAGCTAAGAATTAGTCATTTCACGCCTATGCGGATCTAAATTTTTGTAGTAAAATAGAAATTATGTAATAAAATTTATTTTGTAAAAGAACTTGTGTGTTATTTTTGAACCTGACATTTTTTAGGTATTTTTACTTAAAAATTAGAATTATTTGTATCGTCCAGGGATCGAACTTAGTCTCGAATCAATCATTACTTTAATGAGTGAATTTTTTTATGATGTTTTGGCTTTTTTCCCGAATTTCTAGCATTGAAATTACAGATTTTCAAGATGGCTGTAGAAACGAAAAGTGCAACGGTGTTTTTTTAAAGATTTTTATTATTTAATTCGATTGATTAAATTTTTTGATGATTTTAAAAATTTTTCCCGAATTTCTATCTAAATAATTACATAATTTCAAGATGGCGGGCAAATGACAAGATGGCGGGTGTCACAGTAATCATAAATGATTACTGCACTCTAGCGGGTACGAGTTACACTAACATGGTGTCAGCACACTCTAGCAGACGATAACATGATAATGGCTTCCAGCAGACGAGGACAAGATGGCGGACGTGACGTCATACTGCCGGATGATATATATGCTATTAACAAAGTGGTGGGGGCCAGTCTGCCTGCACCCACCACGGGGGAAGGATCGGTCGCCATTTTTTTTAATTTTTTTGTCCTCGTCGGGTTTGAACTGAGGACTCCGAGCTCCATGTCGTTAATGTATGTTTTTTGATAATTTTTTTTATTAAAATTTTATTAATTGATTTGTTTTATAAATTTTAAAATTTTTTTCGTTAAAATCGGATAGTAAATAAAGATTTTAAAGATGGCAGCCGTAACGGAAATTGTAACGGTGACGACATAATCCAAGATGGCGGTCATGGTATCCTTATATTCCTAGAAATGGCTTACCGGAGGCTGTAGACATGGATGCTTAAGCCATTTTTAGGAATTTGGGTTATTTCTAGGGCAAAACGACTTTTGAGGATTTTCGAAATCCTGATTTTTGAATTGAGGAATTTTTTGAGATTTTTTGGCGGAATTTTTTTCACAGAAATGGAAATTTTGGCGATTTTTGAGGAATTTTGGGCATATTTTGCCCAATTTTGGCGAATTTTGAGGGTCAAAGGTCAATGTCCTACTTGTCCCGTTACGCTTTGTCCCGTTACACTCATCCAAGATGGCCACCGTGACGTCACAATCCAAGATGGCCGCCGTACACACAGATCCACACCCAGAACACTGGCGGAGGAGCCCCTTTTATATACTACTGATGGACGAAGACGAAGTTTCCAAGGAAGACATTGCAGATGTACCTGTGAACACCTTCACTCTGTCTAGGAGGAAATTGCTGCTGCGGTGGGAGGGATATTAGGCACATACCCCGAACTAATGACTTTGGAGCTGTGGGCGCGAATAGTTGCGTGTACAGAGTATTTGATGGATAGTATGGAAAGTACTTTAGGGCTGGCTATTGTGAAGGGGTTCGGTAAGGCCCTCTGAATGGCATTGTGTTAGCGAGGGGAAAAGATGGTGTGAAGGTGTATTTGTGTGTATGTTTTAATTAAATAATTTTTAATACATGTTTTTCCATATTTTATTTACTTCGAATTCTTTTCAGGACTTTTAAAAAATATATATATACCATATTCATGTGATATGAAGTGCATCTCGCAGAGGCGGTTATGTATGAGGTAAGTGTTGTAAGTGCATCATATACACTATAGCGATCAGAAATCAAGTTGAAACGTAAATGTTATGTGTTGGATATGGTTCCTGTCGTGAAGAGTTAGCACATCTAACACTGTAGAAATGTGAATCGTCCTAATACTATCGTTCATGATTAAGGATGCGTGTGTATTTTCTTTTATTAAATATTTTAGGTAAACATATATATAAACAAACATTTAAAATATCTTCTTCCATGCAGCTTTTTAAACACAAATGTGCAAACATGTTCCAGCTTAGAAATATGAAAAGTAAATATGTATACAAACGTTAAAATATTTGCTTCCATGCAACTTTAGAAAACTAATACTTATACATGATCATGCTTAGAAGAGCTACTTACTTGTGGGTTATGACTCTGAAAAATGTCTGGTACTGTGACGACTATGATGGAGTTAATAATTTGATATTTGTTGGAAGAAACGTATTTAAGTATTATTACTATAACCATCGCTTCCGCAACGATAATACACTTAATTTAATATATTATAACATTTATCTCAGACTATTAATATAAACATTATGTATTGCATCTTTAAGATGGTCACAACCACCATCGTAAACAAAATTACTGTGCTTTTGGAGATACTTTGGATTATAAGGTTCATGACACCAATGGTAGAGGATAGAAACTCGACATTACATACATTGACGTACTTTATAAATTAATACTCTATGACAAAATCCATCAGATGTAATCAAAATGGTGGTCTCCATTAAACAAGATGGCTGCCTCCAGCTGACTATAATGGTTTAATACTTTATTTTAATTTTATCTATTTTTTCGATAATAAATATTTTTTTAAGATGGTTGAGTAACGAAAATTGCAACGCACAGTAGGGTGTTCGATGGTGGTGTAATCACGGTTTTTATTAAGATATATTTAATATTTTTTTTCTATAAATTTTGATTTTTTCCAACTTTCTAAGTAAATAATTGAGGATTATCAAGATAGTGGACGTGACATCCTTATTCAAAATGGCGGAATGTTCTAGAAAACAAAAAAAAAATGTTAGAAAGTTCTAGAAAACATAATGGCAGAATACAATATGGCCGCCGGAAGTGACGTTATCCAAGATGGCAGCTGCGGTAAAAGGTCAAGGTCAATGTCTACCAAGATTGCAGATGGAAGTGATGTAATCCAAGATGGCCACCGTGGCTCTCTGGCTCCCCAACCTACCACCAGTGCCCTAGAACGAACAATATTCACCTACTTTACTAGACTTTAAAAATACCTAAAATCATAAAGATCTGAAGCAATATATATAATAAATAGTTATTGGATTTAATGAGGATCCTTTTTCAAAACTAGGAACTAGAAAGAAAGTTGCCTGAAGTAGCCAACATTTGCCAATGAAAAATGGGTAAAAGATAAAAAAAAAAGAAGAGGGAGTTACAAAAGTTAAAATGGTCATCAAGCAGAAAAAGTACAATATAATAAATACAACTAGAAACATTTATCAAAATCGGCAGTCTGTGTAAAAATGATGTTTTAACACATAGTTATTACTTTGAAGATACAGTAATTGGATGAAAAATAAGTTTGTAGTTCAAAACTGTAGTGGAACTGACAAGAGAAGTGTAGATAACGTGAACTCAATGTGCATCTATTTCCTGGTTGAACTAGTTTTGCCTTAAAAACCTGCCTCGATTGATTGAAAATTACTGTGAATATAACATTAGATTAGATAAGGTTATCATTAAATGACATTATTTTACATCCACCGTACGTACCCTAAACAGTTATTAACGTACATTTAGAAGTATCTAGGTGGTAAATTAAAACAGTATTATATTTAAACAAACTTATGGGCCTGGAACATTCTACACTACTGCGATTTATTTCACTACAAAAACTGCCAACTACAGTTGAACTGCAAGGAAACATGTGTTGCAAATCTATCAAAAAAAAAAAAAAAAAACGCAGGATCCAGTAGTAAATTGTGTCTAGTCTAGACATTAATAAAAAAAAATTGTACAACATACCTTTTCGTACTATCCCTTCCATTTTCAAGCAAATAATTGTCATAACATACTCTTACAATTAGAAGTAAATAACATTTAATACCTTCTATTATTTTATTGTCATTATTTCCAAACAAACCAACATATGTGATGTGCATATTTATATATTATGTATTAGCAATATATTCGCATAATTATTTTATATTAATACGAATATGAATGTAGGTGTAAAACGAATATATTAATGAAGACAGTAAATTCTATATTCGCTGACAGGTGAATACGAATACGCAAATGGGATTATTTGTAGATATTTGCGAGTACGAATACGCAACTATGATTGTTTAATTCATGTATTTGTATCCTCTAATATGCGAATACGATATTCACATGTAAATACGAGTGCACCGGTGTTCACGAGCAGGCCTACTCTGGCAGCGGCTCGCCGGCTACTCACTCTGACGGCTCTCGGTCGCCTGGCCACACAGCTGACGCGCGCGCATCGTCGTACTGCGGCTGCCTGGCTGGGGTCGGCGCTGCGAGCTTGCTGTCTTCTCCCCTCCCGCTGCCCTCTTTCCCCCTCCCCTAACCTGATCGAATAAAGGTATTAGTTCCCCCTTCCCTTTTTTCACCCTCCTCTACCTAGCTCGGAACACCAATGACGGCAGAGTTCTAGGGACAAGGTATAGAATCATTTTTTATTTTTTTTTTTACGTTTCTTACATGGACTTTTAAATTAAAATTAACACTAGCTGATATCAGAATTTTGTTTCACTTACGTAAAGGCTTACTCGAAACTTAGTTAATAGTACTTGTATAGAATGTATCAGAACTCAACGTAAAGCCGTTGTAAAACAGTTGATAGGCCAATCAATGACGGTTCTATGTATAACATAAAATTACAATAATGCGTGTAGTAGTTTTCAAGTTTTAGGAATTTTTTGACGTGATAACGTCTTATAAATCGATGAACGCCGGCTGCACGCACGAAAAATTGTCACATTCCGCCTGAGCCGAGCGTGCAAGAACCGGTCAACCATCGTGCGAGAAAATCTTCTATAATATCAAACAGGTTAAGGCCGTCTTTTTAACTAATTGTTCGTGATTATATTTAAACAAATTATTTAAATTAAATTTGCAAAAGCTGTAAATAATATTTTAAAATTAAAAAGTATTTAATTTTTCATCAATGTTTTCTTATGACGTTATCACGTAAAATTATCGTCTGTAAACCGACTTTACAGACAACCCCCCTTTTTTCCCCAAAAGTTTTATAATTCCCACCTTGCACCAATTTATTAAATCCTGTGATTTTATATTTCATTATTTTAATATTCTAATATTTGGTACGCAATCATGAAGAACTCTACTATTGAGAGCAATCAAAATCAAATCAAATATGCTACACATTAAAAAAAAAACTTTTTCACACCTTATGTGACAAAAAATATTAATCGGGGTACTTGACATTCATAATGTATATGATAAACACAGACAACTTCTTTGAATACTATTTGTATTTTCTTTTTACAAAACTACCTAATTTCAAATTATTTTCCGTACAATGATAGTTACATACCTAATATTTCAAAGCTTTAAGCTCAAATACAGTTTGCTTTGACACCAATGGCACCAATGGCAGCACCCCTCGTGGACCTCCGTCGTGGGACTCCGTCGCCGCCGTCACACTACCCTTCGCCGAGGACCCACTCGACGCTTCGCTCGGAACTTTGCTCAGGACTCTCACCGCACCCGCGGCCTCTCGCCACACAACTATCACCGAGAAACTCGCTCGCCGAGGTACTCCTCGCCCAGGAACTCCGCCGTGGCATGTCTCACGTCAGCGGCGACCACGTGACGTCAGTGGCCGTGCGGGGCCGCCAGCCAGCTCCGAACCTGCGCGCGCCGCGGCATTGCTTACGTTTCGTAACAATATTTATACAATTAGAATTTTTGACGCATAAAATGTACAAAGAATTTTTTTTCTCTTAAAGTGTATCATGTTTGATTTTACATTGAATGTTATCAATACTAGGGTTATTAGGGAATCTGTAACAAAAATTATAATAGTATAGTATTTAAATTTGTATTTACATTATATAATAATTTCAGAGGATTTTAACACTGTTGGAAAATTTGCTAAATCTAGCATACAAGGCATCTGTGCCACGCGGCACGCAGCCAAGACTTGTCGGTGGCGGTGCCGTGCGGAAGCCACGGTGGCTGTGGACAGCATTCATAACCGAGCCATTTCCGAAACACTAACTTCATATTCATTTTTATTTTGGGGCTATTACGTTATAGACACGGATATTTCGAGTAATCATTTACTGCTAACATGTGTATTGTTGCTTTTAATGTTTTACAAATGGGCCAGAGTTTTATCAGCACGTTCTAAAATAGTCCAAATCATTAAAAACCAATAGGAAATGTACTGTGGAACCACACTTAAGTCATTCAAGACATCATAGTAGACTATATAGCCACAGTGAAAATGACTAAGGTTATTAATAAAGTAACAAATAATGGATAATATAAAGTTTATAATTTGGAATTATAACTTATTTATGGAATCAGATTGTTAGGATGTATAAAATGCCCAAACTTTAAGATCTATTGGTACCATGCCCCTGCGTAAGACCAAAACTATATGCAGACTGTTCTGACGACAGGATTAATTAAAACCTCGCACAAGCACAACTAGTGGCGGTGAAGCGTCATCCTGGCCGGCCTGGGACGGGTGCGTGGGTTTCTTATCCAAAGTCATCCACTCCCCCACGCGGCAGTACGTACTTTCATTCGGGAACATGACCGACTTCATCTTCTACTGGGATCACGACAGCGCGACTACGCGAATGCGCGATGCCAAGATGGCGATGAGACAGCGAAATGTCGTGTTATTGTAAACAAACAGATTAGGGTAAAGGCACTCAAGAGTACGCACTTAAGTTGTTTTTAATTGTAAACTTAAGATATTAAGTACTACACAAAAAGTGATTATAATAAATGAAACACTATTACTTAAAGTTTACGAAACGCATATTAGACAAGCAGCTATGAAATCCTTTGCAACTAAAAAACCTAAGTTTTGCATAAATTGAAATTGCGAACTCTTAGAGGACTGGTGTCTTAAGAGTGCGCACAGTGTCCTCTAAGAGTACGCATCAGCATCCATCACATTTAAAGTGTCCAGACCCTTCATAGCTTGAGCAATTTTCGTGCCACCACTGTTTACATTTGCCGCACTGTACCCAATCCTCTAAAATCGGTTCTTGATAGCGTTCATCGCAACCTGGACAAAATAAACATTGTCTTCAATTTCTTCTTCAACTGCATGTAGGCCTACCGCTGAAGTTTATGGTACAGCGGGATTGTCGAACTGTACTGCCTTCTTTACTTGTTTTCTTGTTTGAATTTTCTTAGACGTCTTGCTTACCAGAAGAGAGTTTTTAATTGGCGATGAAGACATTATTTCAGAATTCTTACCTGCTACTTTTCGTTTCCTTGAAATGACACACATTGGTAGTGGTGTTATCATTGAGGGTGGAACTCGCTGTAGTTCCGCAACGGAATCGTGTTCTGCCAGATCATCAGTTTGAGTGTGGGGTTCATCAGTTTCCAGAATTGTTGAATTTTCTGGTGCGTTTGGGTATTCTTCAGTGACGTCCAGTTGCTCTTGAGGATGGTCTGTCACTTCAGCAGGTGCAAAGTCTTCATCAGTGAAGTTATCGGGATTGAAAGGATGTATACCTATTGATCTAAAAGCATTTATTGCCTTTTCCATTGTTGCTACCCTCGTGTAAGCACATGTGAAGATTTTTGCAATGTCATGCTGGGTGATTGCCCTCCCTGGATGAACCACCAACCACTTGTCTGCTTCTTGAGCAAATGCTTTCTTTAAAGGCCCAAAGAAACCGACGTCTAGTGGCTGCAGTCTGTGGCTAGCATGTGGTGGTAGTGACAGCAGTGTTATGAAGTGTTCTCTGCAGAAATTTACGGCTTCAATACTGCAGTGTGATACGTGGTTATCCAATATCAGTAGCACTGGATCTTTCTCTGTTGGCTTCACGAAATCATAGAAATGTTTCAGCCACTCTACAAGAAGTTCCGTGTTATGTACCTACCCAGTATCAGAAATCATATGCAATGTTCCTTCTGGTACATTTGTGTACAGTTAAGGTTTCATCGTCTTCCTGGCAAAGATCATGGCTGGAGGAACAAACGTACAAGTGGAGCTCATGCAGCACACGACAGTAACTATTTGACCCCTTTCAGCTGAAGAAACTTTACAAACTACCTTTTTCCCTTTAGGAGAAATTACTTTTGGAATGTGATTGGGTACAGTGGATACCAGACTCGTCCATATTGAATTTTGGATGAGCCGGAAAATTATTTTTAGCACAAACACTGGCCAAGTTATCAAAAAAATCTCCTGCGCTGAACCCTGTTAAATCCAATGGCTCTCCCTAAACTACATTTCTCCGAAGTATGTAGTGCCAAACCTTGCCTTTTGCAGAAGGCACGAACCTAATTTTCTAGTATACTTTTTGGGGGTCATTTTCGTCAGTGAAATAAATTCTGCAACAAGAAACAGTTGAATTGTAAAAGTAATATTTTGCCATGCAGAAACGGCCTCCAAGAGTACGCAGTATACAATTCGGCCTCTAAGAGAACGCATTGCTGCGCACTCTTAGAGGCACCCACACAAGTGCAACGTTTGTACAACAGATAGCAGCAGCCTTCACTTCGGCCACCCGTTACCACGTTATCGTAAACCATAGACTCTAAGCTTCGGATTACCATAATATGATTCGCGGTACCTCGTTGATGTATTACTTACAAAGACTATTATACTCTTATTCATATTTACATCAGGAAAAAGCAAATGTTATTCTTACCTCTTACATACGAAATGAACTGATTCTACAAATTTTCTTACCGCAGTAAAGCACACACACACAAGCTTCAAAGAGCCACCTATCGACTTCTCTCGCCAGTGCTACCAACTTCTATATATTTATACTGCGCGCTCTTAGGGACTGCGCACTCTTACCTGCCTTTACCCTATACCCGCGCGACTACGAAAAATAAAAATTGTACATAAAATGTTTCATGATGTTACATACGCACCAAACATACATCAGTAGTGTACAATAGTATGTCATGGGACTGGGTTCTGGGTGTGGATTGTGGTTGGGGTCAATGACCGATTGCTCCGTCATGGCGGCCATCTTGGATGTCATTGACTTTCGACCTTTTGACCCCGGCGGCAATCTTGGATGACCTTGACTTTGACCTTTGACTCTGGCGGCCACCATGGATCCGCTATTTTGAATTCCGCCATTTTGTTTTCTCTAACTTTCCCCCATTTTGTTTTCTAGAACTTTCTGCATTTTTAATTGTGATGTTACAATTGCATTTTTCGTTACGGCCGCCATATTAGATTATAGAACATTGCAATTTTCGTTACGTCGCCATATTAAATTCTAATAACATGTCCTATGTCTTGAATTTGATTTCAAAGCCATTTTTTTTTCGATTCTGATATAATGGCTGCCATTTTGTTTTAGTCTGCTGGAGGTCGCCATCTTGGATGACGACACATCCACCATCTAGGTTTTTTCAGTTCCCATGGAGACCGCCATCTTGGATACCGACATATTTGTTTCTGCTGTTTACTCCTAGAGAGCGCTAGCATCGCTCTGTCTCATCACATAAGGTCGGTGTACCATTACCTAATTATAATCAATTTCACCATATTAAATTTATTTTTTATGCAAAATACATTGGAAATGCTGTGATTCGAACCATCGCAGCTCTGACCTATAGGTTGGAAAACATACGCCTTTAACCGCACTGCAACCGAGACATGTACCAGACTGATAATTAAATAAGGTATATAAATATAACACATATTCTACTTGTAGTTTTTATTTAATTTGAATGAATAATATCATCGTCTGTTAAAGACTGAGATGCCATATTTATTTTCAATACTCGCTACCAGAAGCTCTAGTTAACACACATGGCGTATGCTAGAGAGAGCTGTCACCATATTGTTTTCAGTAATAGATACAAGGAGTGATAGTGTCATGTAGTACACATGTCATCTGCTAGAGTGAGTTACCATCATATTAGTTTAATTTTTGTCCGCTACAGTGCAGTAATCATTTATTATTACTGTGGAACCCGCCATCTCGACATTTGGGTGGTATCTGGGAAATTCGTTATTATTTAGCTATAAAATTGGGAAAAATTCCAAAATTCATTAAATAAATTTGCAATTAATATACCGATTGATTCGATCTGTTCATGTTCTTGGTTCAATCTCTGGGCGATGAAAAAAATTTAATTTTATGTAAAAAATAATATCATTAAAATATGATGGAAAAGTCCTAAAAGAAGCTTAGTTGCCTAACCTAACAGCCTCCTATGAGCCGATATGACCGTAATTTGAAAATTCGTAATAATTAACCTAGAAATTCTGGAATAGTTGGAAATTCATCAGAATAATCACTCATTAATTTTATTATTGAATTGATGGATTCCTGTCCTTGCTTTGATCATTGACTGATACAAATAATTTAATTTTATGTAAGAAAATACTTATCTAATAAATCACGTTAAAAATCCTAAAAGACGCTTAAGTTCCTCATATACCAGCCTTCAATAAGTTGCTATGTCCGCCATTTTGTAAGTTTGTATTTATTGACCTATACATTTAAGAAAATTCCAAAATTCATAAAAAAATTCACTTATTAAAATAATGATTGGTGCGATATATTTCCGTCCTTAGTTTGATTATCGGCTAGTGATAAGGAAAACTAAAATATTCTGTTTCACACTATCTTTCTTGGAGTTTATTAATCATTCTCTCTAAGAAAAACAACTCTAGACAAAATACCTGTCCAACGATTTGAAAAAAAAATGTCGCTATGCCTAACACGGAAGTCTAATTTTTCGATACATAGAACACATTCCGAACAGTTCATGTAAAATGCTAAACGTATAGGCCAAGTGTGTTGGACCACGGGACCAGGTCATGTACAATGTTGGACATATAGATCAGATGTCTCCGAACCACAAAACCATCTTCGTCGATAGCTAATATAACATATTTAAAGCAGTCAAGACAAAGTCTTCGAACTGTCAGACCTAAAGTATCGATAAAATCAATTACAAGCATTTAGACCAACATAACATGTTTTACACTTACTAAAGGAACAATAATTCCGGAAAAATGTTTTATCAGGACCAAGAGGTTTTGAACCAGTAAATACTCAGAGTTACTACAGATTTGACTACGCATATTTAACGAAAAGACACGCATTCAAACAAAGATTACACTGTAAACACAGTACACACATGACACACACACAGTACACACAGCAAACACACAGCACACACACAGTACACAGAGTTTGCCATTACACTACACGTGAACCTCTGAGAAACGACACGGATAGATCACGCCGCCGCCAGGTGAATGCTCACAGGGTTCGAAGGAGGGGAAGAAATTGCAATCGCACGTCCGTTGACTGACGGGAGCGCCAGCCCCGCCTCTTCCGAGGCCGCATGGTGGGGGAACCCGCCTTCATTCCTTTGTTGGACGTAGAGCGGAACACTGCTCGGGGGACACCGCTCCAACCATATACACCAACAACAGTAATAAAGAAACCTCAAATTGCATTTACACATAAATTTTTATTTACACACAAATTTATTTACATATTGTTACACATAAATTTTATTTACATATTAGTTTATTTACACAAAAAAGTTCATGTTTAAAATATTTTTTTAAATTAATCCACGAATCAAACTCAGGTCCATGGAAGAGCCAACGAATTAAGGCCTTTCCCTTTTTACGTTTTAAACACTTTTTCGACAAGAAAAGTGTCTGGAAACACAGATTTTTGTATTTATTCTTGGTAAAAGTGCCTGAAGTTTTCTTGCTGTTCAAGTGTTGCAGAAAATATGTTCTAGGGCACGTACTCTTTATTCTAGAAACACAAAATAATTCACTAGTCCAGTTTTCCTTATAGGGCCTATGTTATATTCCTCGATTCTTTGATATGCTCCCAACGTCGCCGTCGTTGGCCTTCTTCTTTCGCGGAACCAGTCTCTTTACATAAGTGTACACGGTTCGAATATGACGATTGTCCGTTTCATCTTTTGTAATAATTTTCTTTGTAGAATGCACTGTAGAATTGTACTCGCTTATTACTTTCGACCAGATATCCATCCACTTGTAGTTCCCGTTCGCTGTAAAATGTCTATACATCGATGCCTTCACGCCGCTAAACGTAGAGTAGTGATTTATGTTGTACTTTTCCATCAATGCCTTGAATGATGCATTAAAATTAAAATTGATAAGGACCATAATAGCTCTGTTAAGTAATGAAACATCCACCTTATGTGATGAGAGAGAGCGACGCTGGCACTCTCTAGGAGTAAACAGAGGAAACAAAGATGTCGGTATTCCAGATGGTGGCCGTCATGGGTAAAGAAAAAAAACCAAGATGGTGGACATGTCGTCATCCAAGATGGCGACCTCCAGCAGACGAAAACATATAGCGGTCATGATATCAGAATCGAAAAAAATGGCTGTGAAATCAAATCCAAGACGGCAGACATGTTATTAGTATTAAATATGGCTATCGTAACGAAAATTGCAACATTCTTTAATCAAAGATGGCCTCCGTAACGAAAATTGTAATGGTGACATCATAATTCTAATTAGTGGAAAGTTCTAGAAAACAAAATGGGGGAAAGTTCGATAAAACAAAATGGCGGAAATCAAAATAGTGGATCCAAGATGGCCACCGGGGTCAAAAGATCAAAGATCAATGACATCCAAGATGGCCGCCATGACGTCAGAGCAATCGGTCATTGACACCATCCACAATCCACAACCAGAACCCAATCCCAGGACGTCAGCCATCAATGGTTGCATGCTTTTTAGGCTACCTATTGTATCCGTTACCATGGTGCGACTTCCGGAAAATTGTTATATAGTTTTGCGTTTCATGGTCTATAGACTCCAAAACCGTCAACTAAAATAAATGTATATATAATAAAAATTTTGTGGACACGATAACTGCCTTAATTTTTCACAAATCACTTCCAAACTCATACATAAAATCTAGTAGTGGATAATCTCGAACCAGTTCGTTAATGAGTAATATCATAAAATAAGGGGTAGAAATGGGGAAGGTTTTTATGAAAAATAGAAAATCACTGTAACTCCCATAATATGGAAGATATCACATCTGTTCAGAAGTATTATAACTCTTAGGAGCAATAAGATGTTTTTTATTTTACCTACCATAAAAGCAAGGTATTGAAAAAACAAGGGTCGGAGGACATAAAATATCAAAACTCCCTTCGTATGCACATATAATTCGTACAGATTGTTTGTTAATCTCATCATTTCTATATACAACCTTTTTCTGAACTAAATTTTTTATAAGACAAAACATTGTAGAAGGGGGGGGGGGGGGGGAAATAAAATGGTAGAATTAAAAAATATATATATAATTTACGTACAATGTACACTATTAAATTCGAATTGTTTTATTCTAAAACTTAAAATTATTATCTAAAACTTTTGTCTGAAAAATGTTTTTATACGACGAACCGTTACTGCTAGGAGTGGAATAAACAGGGATTGAATGACCAAAAAAAAAAAAAAAATCCATAACTCCATTTTGTGGGCACATCATCATATTCGTTTGATTTGTTTGTAAATATTATAATTTTTTCTATAACTAAGGTCTGAAACAATTTATGATAATACAAACTATTACTACAGGCGTTAAAAATACCTGGGGTTAAAATAAGAAAATAAATCAAATTTTAATACCATGTACTATAACGAATTAATTTTTATTTTTGTTTAACTTTTTAAATATTGTTTTAAAGTTTTGCCCAATTAAATTTTATATCACATATAATTACTGCAACGGGTGGAAATAACAAGGATAGAAAGACAAAATAACATTTATTTTTTAGAGATATACTATCAAATCCATTATAATGTATTGTAAAACACCTAAAAATTTATCTAAAACTTTTGTATTAAACAACTATTTACGAAACGAAATACTACCGTAAAAACAGGGGTTAAAAAAATAACTTTCTTAGTATCAAATTCATTTGAATTTTTTAATAACAATCCACCTTAAACCTTTGTTTCAAAACATTTTATACGACTACGTATTAGTGCAAGGGCTGAAAAATGGTGTGCCTTAGTATGCATAATAAGAAATTAGTTAAGATATTCAATGCTGGATACATTAATGTCAAATCAGTCGCAATATTTTTGCTGTAGAATATGAGAAAATGTTAAATCTTTCTTTTTTTAATACTGGCGGACATATAGGATGTTATGTAGGCTAAATTAAGTTCTTAAAATGTTACAGGAGTTAATATAAGTTTCTAAAATATTTCCGGAAGGAATAGGTACTTCGAAATCTACCTACGCTTGTAGGCTGTGCCGAAAGGGATTTTTTAATATATATGTTTGAGAGAGTAGAATGTTTAATTCAAATTTAACATTCAATTGTAAAATTGCATTATAAAATACATTTTAGAAATTTCACATATATATTTAGTAAAAAAAATTACCCAAAATACAAGTCTAATAAAATATTGTCAGTGCACCATTTTAAACATCTTTCGAAAACAAAATCTTGACACGCATTTCAGTAACACTTTGCCCGCGACGCAATTAAAAAAAATATATATCTTATCGGAAATTCTGTCACGTCCACCATATTTTTTTGCCGCGTTATGTCATAGTTGTGTTGCACGATATTGGTTGTGCTATTGTGATTTCGGCATTATGTGTTGATATCAATGGTTACAAACGAATTCAAAGGATGATAAGCTAACAGTTATATTAGATTTTTAGTTTACAGGTCTGCAAGATCCTGCAAATGAATGTCAATAATATGTACCCATCCATTGTATATATACTGTGTAACACTGTTAGAAATTACAGTAGGATCACGGGTTTTCCTTGTACTCCATTAAAAAACATGAATGTGGAAAGAATGCACATAAAAATGTGACGTAATGTGTCACAGTGGTCCATGAACAACTGTTTATTTACATTTAATAATATTATGTATGTCAATATTTTACTCCTTGATAGTTATTAACCAAGGTCTATAGATACAAGGTCATCTCATCCTGCGTTTTGCTGTAATTGGTCGGTAGCGAGTGACGCACATGCTAGACCACAATACCGCGGAAATTCAAATTATACACATGACTAAATGGCACTTACTCAAATTTGTGTACTCATAGAAATTTATGTAATTTATATACAGTTATAATATACCGTTAGTTTTTTGTAAATGTTGTTACGTCTTCAGTTTTGTGCGGGAAATTAGATATTTCAGCACGTATTTTTAATATTTTTATTATAATTTAAAATTATTTTAGGAAATATTTTTTTCATATTTATTGGTTACATAAGGGTGATTTAGACTTTGTTAGGCTGGTGTACACTACTTAGTTAAACTTTGCGGCAGTGGACCGAGGCACCTTTTCTCAGGGGCTAATCTGACCTTTTGCAAGTCTAATGAAGACGTTAGCAGCCCGGATGACATTTCTCCCGCTTGCAGTCACGCCCGTGGGCCTGTAACTTTAATTCCCTGAATGACTAAATTTGCACACAACAGGTCTGGACAATATGTTACCACTTCTCAGAGACCAGCTTCCAACAGCTCTTACCATCACGCATACGTATTAGGTTAACACATAGAAAGTCACGTAAGGCTGCGTGTACACATTGCGTTGGTCGACGTCCGTTGCTGCGGTGAAACCAACGGACGTTGATCTGTACTCGTGTTCCCACATACAGCGGTAGCGTTGTGCTTGCATTCGATCGTAAGTCATGGAGCGTGTAAGAGTAGTGTGCTTGGCGGAGAGTCTAGGTTTGCTAGACAAACCTCGAAACAAAAGAAAATACTGGGTGCATCCGTACAACAAAGAGAGAGCATCTTCTAACAGGTTCAGATCGTTTTTTGAAGAAGTTAGGAAGCACGAAGATAAATTTTTTAGTTACTACAGAATGTCTGTCAAATCATTTGACGAACTTTTGGAAATCGTGCGACCTCAAATTACCAAGATGGATACATGTTGGAGAAACCCATTAACTCCTGAAGAAAGACTTTCAATAACACTAAGGTAGGTAACAAACTTTATTAATATTTAAGTGATTGTGAACAATTTTGCACATTACAGCTGCAAGGGTTATTTCAGATATCTGCACTGCTATGATGGGACATGAAATCAGGCGATGGTGTAGGTTCCGAAACACTGTATGATGGTGAGGGTCGGTACTCAGGTGAAGTGTCATGTTGGCTGCTTGAGGCTACGGGATTTTGAAAAGGGTGAAGCTGAAAGGTGAGCTGTTGTGATGGAGGGGCGGTTGCGACGTGTGCAGCCCTTTCATATGTCGTCGAGGGTCGGGACAAGTTGAAGGTGTGCTGATGGCTAGTTTGGAATGTTGGATGGGCAGTAGGCGCTGTTTTTTCCTTAACTGAAATCATGAAATTTATAATGTGTTGTTGAAACCTGAGTTTTTCAATATCACTTAACGATTTGTACATGGGAAGCAGTGAAAGGAGATACATTTTATCTGGGTCACTTGTATCTTCGGGCTGGTTAAGTTTGTTTAGAAGTTCTGTTTGAAATTTCGTCATTATTGTATTTTGTTGCGGCCGGCGGTGTTTGAAAGTTTCTTCTCGATGAACGGACGATGAGGAGGCAGAAGTGGATGTGCTTGGTGATACGTTTGATGTTTCTTGGTTGCCGATTTCTGTTGGCGTGTCTTGGTCTTGTTCGCCCAGCTCGTCTTCTGTCATGTTACCGGTAGTTCTGAAAATAAAAGCATAGCACAAGTTGTAAAATAAAATTGACGTATATATATTGAGGGGACCGCCTTCGTAGGGATACGTCCGCTGTATTAAGCCAAAAAGTAGTTCGGAGTTAAGGGTGGTACTGGCATATGTGCCAACAACAGTTTCATAGCCTCTAAGCGCGGAGCTCTGTTTGCGTGTAGTGTTTTCGTAATCCATGTTTTGTACGGGATTTTATTGTTGCACTAATTTGACAAAACATTGAAGCATGTTCGTTGAGTGGTTTCATACAGTATTTCAATGGCAAGCTAACTGTAATTCATTCTGTACTTTAATGCAAGGTAACTTTAATTCATTAAGTATTTTAATTCGTTAAGTACTTTAATGGCAAGCTGCGCCTCTAAAACTGTCTTTTCCTGGTGAAAAACTGTAACAATACCGAAGCTTTCGAGAGACGTGCAGTAGTACAGTAAACTTTAATCTGTATTATATAAATTACTTTTGAAAACATCCGATAATACGAAATACGAATTACTGCACTGTTATGTTCTAGGAAGGCGAGCCTCTTAATAATCATTACAATTTTATATTTCGTAGCAATAGTTCAACTTACCTCCTTTTCTGAAGAGAATTAAGCAAAAACTGAAGAGCATCGGCAAATACATATTTCCTTTTCTTCCCTCCCGGTGCTCCGCTTTTTTCTGCATTGATAGAGCGGACGAAATTGTCTCTTATATTTCGCCACTTGTTTTTGATTCCGGTAACTGCAACAAAAGGAAAAAAAAAACACTCACAATTTTTGTGAAACATGTGAAGGAAGCACATGGTTGAATCATCTCTATATTTTTGATTGCCAGTATTCATATAAATATTGTATTGTTTCAATTAACCATTGTTCGTAGTGCATCCTCTATAGTATGGACAGTAACCGTAAACATTTAGCATTGTTCGGTCAACAGTGTGTATTATGATACCATTAAGAACTACAACTAATAAAGATAACTAACGTACTGATTGTTTCGTGCCAGAGATTTGTAACGAATTAAATTTTTCAATGTGACGTTACAGTCATTTCGTTATATTTGTTGCAGGTACCTGGCGACTGGAAGCACCTACGCTTCCCTACAACTTGAATACTTAGTTGGGAAAACAACTATTTCTAAAGTTGTCGCCGAAACTTGCCAAGTAACCTGGGATTGTTTGCATTGCACGGAAATGCCCGAACCAACAGTTCAGCAGTGGATCGAGATCGCTGACAATTTCTACAGGAAGACTAATTTTCCCAACTGTGCAGGTGCGGTAGATGGGAAACACATACGGTGTATTAAACCTTGCAGATCGGGGTCGAAGTACTTTAATTATAAAAAATACTTCTCAGTCGTGCTGATGGCAGTTGCGGATGCTGATTTACGCTTTGTTGCTATAGACGTAGGGGCATATGGACAAGAAGGAGATTCAACAGTTTTTAGAGATACTGTTCTTGGTAAAAAGTTGTTTTCAGGTACATTGAATTTACCACCTCCAAAATGTTTGCCAAACACCTATTTTAAACCACAGCCTTTTGTCATGGTTGGTGATGAAGCATTCAGACTTCATACAAATCTTCTTCGCCCCTACCCACAGCGTAATCTCGATGCCCGTAAAAGGGTTTTTAATTACAGGTTATGTCGCTGCAGAAGATACGTGGAATGCGCATTCGGGGTTCTCGCTAATAAATGGCGTGTTTTGCACACCCCAATACTGTTGCATCCTGACAATATTGACAAAGTAGTAAAATCGTCTTGCGTCCTGCATAATTTTGTGCGCAAACGAGACGGTGTTAATTGTGAGGACTCCGAATCACATACGTTCGTGGATGTCAGTGATTTCGGACGTAATGCTTATGATCAAGGTGTAGGCGTTAGGGACTTTTTTGCTGATTATTTTATGGGACCAGGAGCAGTCCCTTTCCAAAAGCCCTATATGTTCTAAATGCCTTTTATGGACTCCACACAATGTGTCTAATGATGCAGTTTGTTCGTCGTAATGTTTGTTCCAAACACTGTTTCCTGAATTATCTGTGTGTGTTAAATAATTAACAAAATGTACTCATTGCAAATACGATACATTAAAGAAACAATTGTAACAATATCACATAATTATGCTGTAACATATATAGGCCTAATAATAACATTTACGACAATACAAATAGTGTGTTTTTCTTACCTTTTGTTCTTTTCTCCGATTGAGACAGTTGTTCCCAATTATCAACCAGTTCTCCTGCCACTGTCAACCAACACTTCTCTTTAACTGTTAAGTCTTTAAAAAACTCGTCAGTTTTGTCCCAAAGTGGAGGATTATCTTGAACCAATGCTATCAACTTGTCACAATCCATAGCAGACAAAAATAAATTGCAGGCAGTTGTATCGACGCAGGCCGTTGAACGTGTACTGTGGGAACAGATCCGTCTGTTTGTTTGTGTCCTACCCCCACGCATCACGGTGCGGTGGACGTTGGCACCGCGACAGTCGCCGGTAGGAAATCCCCAACGGCCGGTAAAAACACGCAACGGCGAGTGTGGGAACGGCCACACTGGTATCTACGTGTTTACTCCTGTTCTCCGTCACCGCACCGCAGCAACGGACGTCGACCAACGCAATGTGTACACGCAGCCTAAGGACGCTCTTTCCCAGCCTCGTTGCGTTTTTGTCCACCCTTCCCCCCCCTCCCCCCAGCTCCTCACCCTGGTTCTCAGAATTTAGCCCAGGATCATTTCCCTGATGTAAACTCGCCAGGCAGTGGCCTACTTCAAGGACGATTTGCCACAGAAAAAATATAAGCAGATATGGACCACCCACGACATCTAGTGGCAGAAACAGTTACTTCTGCGCTTGTCGCCAGCGAGTGGAGCTACTGCCCGCGACACCTAGTGGCGACCTTGCTAACCTCCTTCTTTCCTTCCCCTTTAGGCCGCCAGAGAGCAGCATCAGCTTACTACTCGCGCCCTGTAAAAGTCGATCCTATGTAGCTTTCTGTGCCCGCTGGTAGAGAGCGCAGTGGTCGTCCCTCGGCAAAACAACTGAATTTGTAGTTACGTCCACCTCGGTTACCTCCGGAAGTTTTCGGCCAAGAGCCGAACCTTCTCCCTCTTTTCCCTAGGGCCGAGCGCCTGTTTTAATTAGGAGCTTTGTCCGCCATTGCGGTACTTTGTCTTCGGCTACTTACCGCGTCATCTCAGCGTCTCCTCTGTCGAGAGGCTTTTTCGTGGCAACGGCGAACTCTTCCTTCAAATTAGGAAAGTAGTCAAAGGTGTTAAGTGATGCGATCCCAGTTGCTAAATTTAGTAGTAGCCAGTCAGTCGTTGTAATTAGACAACAAATAATGTTTTAGTTTACCTTTAATTAATTTTTTATCTTCCTAAATCATGGTTGCTTCCGCGTCATCCACACAATTCTCGGTCCGCGCCTTTCGGATGTCGGCGCGAGATATTTCATGTGTCCAGGAGCTACACCCTGTTTGGTGAGTACTTCGGTCTATTTTTCCTCCCCGAATTCCCGTTTGTTGGCCTTTTCATGCCGACTGTGTTTGACTGTCTGGAAGCAGGTCTAATTCGTCGGAATTTGGCTTGTGTTTCAGACATGGTCCAACATTTGGGCCCCGAAATTGCACCCATCATGTCGTCCAGGACCTCGAGCTTCGAGTCTCTTTAAGAAGAGCTTTATCCCGGCCAGACGTCCAACTTTTGAAGCCCCGGGTGATATTTTAAAATATAACTTCTCCCTACAACCAACGAAAGAAATTATTTAAATGAATACCAGCGAGCAGTTTCATAGAGAACTTAACAAATAAGAATATGTGAAACTGTTATAGTAATTAGTGGATGAACCTAACAGGCTATAATATGTCAGGAAGGACATTTTAAATTGTTTTTCTGTGCTTGATTTGTTGTTAAAAATATAGTATGACGTGTGTTAATCATATCGGGCCGGCCCTCCCCTTAAAACCTTGTTCATAGCTTTGTTTTTGAAACTATAACAAATGGATAAACAGATTTAATTTAATGCTTTTTAAATAAACCAGGAAACCTATAGACCAATCTACTTAAGTAGTGATTTTTTATTCCTTATCATCCTATATCTATTTAAACAATCCACTACCTCCCAAGTTGCTTGTGTGCAGGGAGTATCAAAATGTCTTGTTCACCACCTCGTGCCACCTCTGGCAATACTTGTATTTTCTTTATATTTTAGCTCAACTGTTTCCTAGGATTTTTTATTATTAAATTAAAATAATATAATTTTGGGACATGAGAGGCGTTACAAATGTTTTTTTTTTGATAGGGCCATAACCGGAACTTGGTCGTCGGGTGCCAGTTAAGAAAGGTGGGGATTTGTGTACCCCTGAAAATAATGAAAGTGGGAATGTAAACCCCTGTACAAAAATCTTTCCATAAGAAGCCGAAGGCATTGGGACTCAGCCCTGCACAGTCAGGCGATGGAGAAGATGGTCGAATTTGCTGCTAGCCCGAAGGCGAAACAGAACCTCAGTCCCAGAGTGACACAGGGCCTAAAGATGGAATTCCCTTGGCGGAATTCTTAAATGATTAGGGTTGAAACCACAAAGGATCAACAATCCGTAGGAAAGAATGAATTAAAAAATATTAAATATTCAAGAAATTTAGAAATTTCAGGGCATAAAACTCTGATGTTTAATATAATTAACTAATATTTATTATTTAAAAGATTTCAGCAAACAAAACGATAAATTAACGACTCTTCGCATTGAAATTTAAATTATTTAAATAAATGTAAAATGCAATATACCAAAAAATATAAATCAAAAAGGGGATAAATTATAATGGAGCGGTTAGATCTTCCATGACTGCTGATAGGTTTCGCACTGCCTGAGAGGGGGTTTGAACATAGTTCGTCCAAAGAGGAGTGTTGGGTATCTAACCCAGGGAACACTCGATGGTCATAGGATGTTTCACCTAGAGGACCAGGTCTTGCTCATTGGCTCAGAGGACCTCTCGCGATTTAACGCCTGAATTTACTGCTGCACTGTGACTAGCTTGACCTAGCTCTAATTTAGAAATACACATAAAAGAAACCAGTTTGCCATCTGGAAGTCACGTAGCTCTTACTTAAATAAACAATCTGATTGATAACGATGTAAAAGAGATACAACTTTGGGGTAGAATGCAAAAGAAAAAGAAAAATGGCTAGATGTGACAGCTTCTGTGCTCAGAATATATGTACGTCGCTGTACATCACATCTACGTTCAAGGAAAATAAAGAAATAAACACGTAAAAGAATTAACGCAAAATCAGTAAAAAAAAAATACTACCGACATTATTCTTGCTTACTTTACGAATTATGATTATTAAAAAAAACTGAACGTAATCAGAAATTAAATAGATAAAATCGTCGAACAAAATTCATAAAGATTAAAATAAAACATCAGAGATGTATTACTAAGTAAAAAAAATAATTAAAACACTTTGTGTCAATAAGCTTGTTAAAGACTGAACTTACGTAAGTAAAAATTAAAATATCTTAAATTACCTAGAGTGTGCTAGCCTAGAAACGGGATGCTTAAACATACCCAAATTAATTTAGTGGACCTCTCGTTGGAGGTTGAAAGTATTTCACCACTCTCGGTGATTGCTACAAATATTAAAAAGAGGCTAGTCACCTCGTAGGTGCTTAATTTCGGGGAAATACGTATTTTTATATGCTTGATTATATTATTAATATCTATAAATGAGCGAAAAGAAAAGGGAAGAAAAAAATTACGCCTGCTGGCACCGGGATATGCTCGACGTACTTCTAATAGCGTGGCGCCAGCCGACAGGCTACGCCATGGTGAAAGATAGTGAGGGTGGGGGTGGAGAGATAAGATAGTCGCCCTCCACACGAGACGCAACAAGTGTCACGTGGGCACGACACTGGCCTTCTCAAACATAGATAATACCCGGGGGTGGGGTGGGGGGGGGGGGGGGGTTGCCAGAAAGGATTCTGGGGCGAGCGAAAGAGAAAAATTAATATTTTTTGAGATGGACTACTGTATGTATGCCGAAGTGACCTCGGCGGTGAATGACCGTCCTTGGGCAAGCGGACGCAGTGGGCGGAGGGGGGTGGGAGGTGTAGTGGTGACCGGACGAAAAGTCACATAAGTGCGATAATGCACGCTGCCTGCATGGCCGTAGCACCGACAAGGCCGCGCGGTGTCTAACACAGCGTGCAAAGTGTGAAGGAACAGGCCAACCTTTAAAATAAAAAATAAACTAAATATTTAAAGCGCAAATTACTACATGGTGTACCAGCGATCAGTTAAAATGTTAATAATACATAAATGGATTATTAAAAAAAATTAAATAATTTTTTTTAGATATGCCTTGCCTACTCGACTTAGGTATGCCTAAAGACCAAACCATGCTCTGCTACCAACCATTTTTAATGCCCTTCGTGCCCCAAAATTATATTATTTTAATTTAATAATAAAAAAATCATAGGAAACAGCTGAGCTAAAATATAAAGAAAAGACAAGTATTACCAGAGGTGGCACGAGGTGGTGAACAAGACAATTTGATACTCCCTGTACACAAGCAACTTGGGAGGTAGTGGATCGTTTAAATAGATAAAGGTTAATAAGGAATAAAAAATCACTACTTAAGTAGATTGGTCTATAGGTTTCCTGGTTTATTTAAAAAGCATTAAATTAAATCTGTTTATCCATTTGTTATAGTTTCAAAAACAAAGGTATGAACAAGGTTTTAAGGGGAGGGCCGGCCCGATATGATTAACACACGTCATACTATATTTTTAACAACAAATCAAGCACAGAAAAAAAATTTAAAAATGTCCTTCGTCCACTAATTACTATAAAAATTTCACATATTCTTATTTGTTATGTTCTCTATGGCACTGCTCGATGGTATTCATTTAAATAATTTCTTTCGTTGGTTGTAGGGAGAAGTTATATTTTAAAATATCACCCGGGGCTTCAAAAGTTGGATGTCTGGCCGGGATAAAGCTCTTCTTAAAGAGACTCGAAGCTCGAGGTCCTGGACAACATGTGGGTGCAATTTCGGGGCCCAAATGTTGGACCCTGTCTGAAACACAAGCCAAATTCCGACGAATTAGACCTGCTTCGAGACAGTCAAACACAGTCGGCATGAAAAGGCCAACAAACGGGAATTCGGGGAGGAAAAATAGACCGAAGTACTCACCAAACAGGGTGTAGCTCATGGACACATGAAATATCTCGCGCCGACATCCGGAAGGCGCGGATCGAGAATTGCGTGGATGACACGGAAGAAACCACGATTTAGGAAGAAAAAAAATTAATAAAAGGTAAACTAAAACATTATTTGTTGTCTAATTACAACGACTGACTGGCTACTACTAAATTTAGCAACTGGGATCGCATCCCTTAACACCTTTGACTACTTTCCTAATTCGAAGGAAGATTCGCCGTTGCCGCGAAAAGCCTCTCGACAAAGGAGACACGGAGATTACGCGGTAAGTAGCCGAAGTCTAAGTGCCGCAATGGCGGACAAAGCTCCTAATTAAAACGGGCGCTCGGCCCTAGGGAAAAGAGGTGTAAGGTTCGGCTCTGGGCCGAAAAGTTCCGGAGGTAACCGAGGTGGGCGTAACTACAAATTCAGTTGTTTTGCCGAGGGACGACCACTGCGCTCTCTACCAGCGGGCACAGAAAGCTACATAGGATCGACTTTTACAGGCCGCGAGTAGTAAGCATAGGGCCTTATGGCGCAGCTGGTGTTGCACTCTGGCGGCCTAAAGGGGAAGGAAAGAAGGAGGTTGCAAGGTCGCTACTAGGTGTCGCGGGCATTAGCTCCACTCGCTGGCGACAAGCGCAGAAGTAACTGTTTCTGCCACTAGATGTCGTGGGTGGTCCATATCTGCACATATTTTTTCTGTGGCAAATCGTCCTTGAAGTAGACCACTTCCTGGCGAGTTCACGTCAGGGAAATGATCCTGGGCTAAATTCTGAGAACCAAGGCGAGGAGCTGGGGGGGGGGGGGGGGTGAGGGTGGACAAAAAATGCAACGAGGCTGGGAAAGAGCATCCTAATGTGACTTTCTATGTGTTAACCTAAGACGTATGCGTGATGGTAAGAGCTGTTGGAAGCTGGTCTCTGAGAAGTGGTAACAACTTGTCCAGACCTGTTGTGTGCAAATTTAGTCATTCAGGGAATTAAAGTTACAGGCCCACGGGCGTGACTGCAAGCGGAAGAAATGTCATCCGGGCTGCTAACGTCTTCATTAGACTTTCAAAAGGTCAGATTGGCCCCTGAGAAAAGGTGCCTCGGTCCACTGCCGTAAAGTTTAACTAAGTAGTGTACACCAGCCTAACAAAGTCTAAATCACCCTTGTGTAACCAATAAATATGAATAAAATATTTCCTAAAATAATTTTATATTATAATAAAAATATTTAAAAAACGTGCCGAAATACCTAATTTCCGGCACATACTCCCCGCTTGAATGCGGAGCATAGAGAAAAAAATACTACACTTTTACTTTTTAGTTAGGCGCATTAACCAGGTTCGCCTGTATCCTACTACTTACAAAAAAAAGATTTTGATCAAATTGAAGTTGTATTATAATTAATTAAATTATCCTTAACGCTGAATGATGTAATTAGGAAGGTTGATCTCAGATATTGGGAATTGTGTCACGTGATAAAACTCTAAACTTGGGCGCTGTGAGGCGCATTATTTTATTGTTTATTATTATTATTATTATTTATTTTACATTATTTTAATATCTAAACTTTTGCAATGTTGGTAGACATCATGATGCATGTGTTGCCTGTGGCATGCTGTTCCTGCAATATAAACAACAAAACTGCGTAATTTAATGCTAATTTGTTAACAATTTTGTATCGCCTTCTAAATAAACATTAACATTCAGTGTTATATTATTTTCTTCCTTACGAGGTTAAACAGAGTCAACAAGTAATGCCAGTTTATAGTAGTAAGCAAACCTGATCTATGAAGGAATTAAACTATTAAACATAGGAGTTTGTAAGACAGCAATTATTTTTAACCATAGTTCATTTAGAGCATTTAATGGCCCCGTAAATCTTAAATGACATGCTTCTGTGTGGCTCAATTATCATTATACTTTTGGCTGAGCTGCAGTATAAGTATTAGTCGCTGTTAAAATAAATAAATATCCTTTATCCCAGTAGCTTTTCAATTCATATATATATATATAAAACAAAGTCTTGCCAGTTACACCATTTTAACTCAAGAATGGCTAGACCGATTTAATGATCTCTTGTTTGTTGGATTCGTCTCTGCCCCGAATAGCAAAATAACTATTAAATATTAATAAAATTCACAGAAATGTTTTTTAAAAATAAATTAGTTTTGGAACTCCGCCATATTCCGCAATTTACAGATAATGTCACGCAGGTTGGCCATAGACAAACAAAGTTACAAATGTACAAACTGTGAGTGTTAATTCTCTATGTCTGCCAAGCAATAGCCGCGAAGTTATTCTAACCATAGAGGTATAATAGGTAGAGGGAGCGTTGGCTATACCATGACATGTATAACTGTGTGGTCAACACCTATCACGTGACTTAAGGATAATTTGCGCGGGAATTCAAAGTTTGTTTCAGATTCGTAATTACAAAAGCATGAACGTAACGATTCTGTAGGCGTTCGCTGATCATTAAATGAGAGTATTTATACCTTTGGGAGTGTTAGATGTGCTATTCAGAGAAAATATTTTACCAAACATGGATTTTCTCTAAATAAGGCTGGATAAAACTTGAGTGAAAAATTCAGCAATGTAGTTAAACAGTTACTTAAGAAGGAAGATGATGTTCCTCTTTATTTTAATGATAATTTAATGATTGTTTCAAAAAACTTGTAAACGTACATGTGTTCTTTGTTGTTAAATTGTAATACATACTATACAAAAAAATATTATAACTTTTAAATAGGTTAGTGAGTAACTGGTTTCATTCTACAAAAAAAATTCAAATAGAAACCACTTTTGATTATAATTTTGAAATTATGAGTAAAATAAATAGTTCCTAAGATAAGTTAAATAATATTACTCTTAATTTAATTAATTAAAAATGTTAGAGGTGCTGTCACCCACCTCTCTGTGAGGGATAGCAAGGAGCACCTAGCAGGGTTACTGGCAAATAGATGTAATATTTTTTTTTTTCAGTTAACTTTGATTTTATTTTGTGAGGTGATTTAATGTGAATTATATGGTGGAAAGTACTCACAAAAAATTGCTAAATTTTCTTTTCTTAACGTACAGTATGATCAATGTGGTAATTTTCCAAATAGAATAACATTCTCAACAGCAACAGCTATTGGTAATATATTTAAGAATAACTAAAAATTATCATTCATTTAGTACAGGAGCTATTTTAAATGGTCAGTCTGAACATGATCCACAGGTTTTGAACATAAATTATAATTTAAGTAATGTAAATAAGTCTATAACAAAAGTTATATATGACAGCTCTCTTAAATTACTATAATTTTCTTTAGTCAAAATCTTGGGAGCCTTTAATGTTTGATCTGATTCTTACAACTTTATAACAATTTTCAAAAGATTTTATTATTTCATTTCAATGCTTGCTGCCCCATAAAATACTGTAGTACTCCCAAAAAATCGATATATCAAAATGCATGGCAGGGCCGTAGCCAGGATTTTTTGAAGGGGGGGGGGGGTGTCCCATTTTGTGAAATGGGAGGGGGGTCCAGTTTTTCATTAAAAGGGGGGTGGGTGGGTTAAGTTTTGTTTACATATTTTTCATTGGGTTAAATAAAACTCTGTCACACTAACATCTTAGGAAACAATTCACTTATAGAAGTCCATTACTTACACACATAAATTAAAGTAGTGATTTTGATAGAGAAAAGACAGATAAACATTTTATATTTTGGATTTGTGTGGGAAGAGGGGGGAGGGATGCATTGTTGTAGGCCACTATGAGGATTACAATAATACTTTCAAATTAATCCCTGTGTAACCTTGTGTATTGCTTATAATTTTCTTATTTTGATTTCACTGGTTCTAATTGTTTTAAAACCCTGAAGGGAAAAAGGGGGGGGGGGGGTTTCCGTAACACCCCCCCCCCCGGTTACTTCACTGTCCAAGGTTAACAAAGAGTATAGCTAAATCTTGTCAAGTTAAAAGATACATATCTAAAATCTAGAAATACGGGTCTCCTTGAAGATAACATTTATTATAAAAAATATAGTAAAAATTTAAAATTTAAAATTTAATTAAATATATAAATTAAAATGAAAAAGTAAAAACATTAACAACTCTTCAAATAAAATCAAGACTTTGTGGAATATAGTAAGATCTTAAAAATCTACTTTTCATATACAAATGAAACTCTGTCTTACCTGATGTGTTGTGTGTGTGTCTATATATAAAAATAATTGTTAATTTATTTATTTATTCTCGTCCATCTAAACATACAGACATTTGCACAAATGGTATAGGACACATCAAGAAATATAATTTAACATACAAACAGTAAAAGTTAAAAATACCAAAAATCCAGACATGGGAAAAAAATAATAAAACTGGTGTTACAGGTACATATACAGATTCTAAAGATAAAATTTTAAATTTGACAGTTGACACAAGTTTAACATAAAATGGTTGCAGAAACATTAATACAAGTAGAAGTATAGGCTTGATACAATAATACAATTGTATACAGTTAGGCCCTACAATTTAAACAGTAGTAGTACAGTTACAATTACATATTTTACAATACAATTAAAACATATCTTAACATAACTACATGCATAAAGTTAAAGTAGTAATACAGTAGAGACAAATATTGTACAAGATATGAATTACGAATTACAGTAAACTCCCTATTATCCGCGCATGCTACGAAACAAATACAGTACATATGTAAATCTGTATTTTATTACAAGTGAGCAAATTTGAACTCTACTGACGAGTGTATTGTGTGCAGTATACAGTAAAACGCCACAGATGTGCCCAGTGCGAAGGCGCAGATGACTCACGAAGCGGCTTTGCAACACATTGTCGGACTGCTTCACTATTTAGAGGAACAAGACGACGATGCGCAGTTGGCTGAAAAACTTATGTTGCGGAAATTCAATCAAGAATTAAGAAAAGATGTTTCCAAAGCAAGATACAAAAGCAACTGACTGATTTTTTTCCAAAAAGTTGTAAATTTTAAGAGTTGTGCTTTTTAATGTCTAATGAAGTGTCTGAGTACGTACAGTATGTACTGTATCCTTGTTACGAAGTAAGTACCGAGCACTTTTATGTTTACATCAGTGAAATTTATTGTATGTTAATTATTCAGTAAAATACTACAATTTTAGCATTATTTAATAATTTTTTCTGTAAATTGTAACTTTTACTGTAAATAAATTTTTAATATATTAAGTTGAAATTAATATTTCCTTTTTTGTTTCCATTTTTCGGCTCTTTTGCGGATTATCCGCGATTTTCACTATCCGCTGTGGCCCTGCCACTTAATTTCGCGGATAATCGGGAGTGTACTGTATCTCGTAAACATTGAAATTGTATTTATAAATAATCAAAAATAAAGTAGGTATAAAGTGGAAGTTAAGGTTGTTCTATTTAGATAGTCTGCTGTGGAGTAGTAGCATTCTTGAAGTAGCAAGTTAAAAACTTTTTTTTTTAAATTGTTGAAAAATTTTTATTTCCTTAATGTTCTGCGGTAGGTTATTGAATAATTTTGCTCCTTTAAAATGCACTGTAATAAATACAAGGGCGCCCATACCTATGGTCAGGCGAGGGCCATGCCCCCCTCACCATAGTTTTCAGGAAAAGAAAAAAAATTAGGTGTTTTTGAAGATTTTTGGCAAATTTTAGTAATTTTTGGCACTTTTTGAAGGTCTGCTCCCCCCCCCCCCCCTTTCATCCTATGGGCGCCCTTGAATAGATGTGATAGCGCAGTTCACCATTTCCACGTGTACGTTTTGTTTATGCCTTGTATTGTGTGTGTGAATCTGTGAATTAGTTTTGTATGAATTGTGCATAATTTTATAATTGATTTATTCTACATCTAGTGAGACTTGTACTACAAATAGATTTATGGAAAGTAATACAAATAAATAAAATAATATTGCTTTGTGTAACTGTTGCATTACTGTGATGCAAAAGTTATATTATGACTTAAGACCGAACTTACTGATTAATGTAAAGGCTAGTGTTTAATGCATTGCAATTTCGTAGTGGTTTTAATTGTAAACTTCTTTACAAGTCTTTTTTTCTCATCCTCAGTGCATTACACTTATTTCTGTGGTTCTTTAGTCCATTTTTCACAATAGCAAGAAACTTCTTGGCCTTCCTCGGAGACTGAATATCCTGTTCATTAAAGTCACCAATGTAATGGTTTCTTGGGGAAACATAACTGGTGCCACCTGTTGAGAGCACAACTAATGAAAAAATATTCAACACACAATTTGAACACAAAACTCACATCTCGATCAAATAACACAAAACAGACACTACACAGAAGTGACATAAATTAAATAAAATTTTTTATATGATAG
Source organism: Bacillus rossius redtenbacheri (assembly GCF_032445375.1). Classification (NCBI taxonomy): domain Eukaryota; kingdom Metazoa; phylum Arthropoda; class Insecta; order Phasmatodea; family Bacillidae; genus Bacillus; species Bacillus rossius. The sequence goes on from NC_086330.1 coordinate 233,121,427, forward strand.
TTGACACCATCTAGTAAAACATTACAGGGGTTAAATTGACTAATTTTCATTCATTGTAGCAAGGACAGATAGAATTTATTATATAATGATAATCATGAATTTAGCACACAAGTTTAGAACGCCATTAGTGGACATAATAAAGGATAATGTACTGTGAAGGAGGATAGAGTAGGAGAAGAGGGGATGGCAACCAGGCAGTCCACAACCCAATTGTGTGCCACAGATAGATAGTTTTTTATGCATAATTCTACAAAACATATCAAGTCACACTCTATGAAATCAGTATAGGCTAACGTGTGTGCATTAAAACACTACTATCATAAGCCTACTCATAAAGAAAGTCATCAATAAAATATCAATAGTGCACCAGTTTTGTTAAACATTTTCACTGTATCAATTGTGGATGTAATACTAATTGATAAGCATAGTATAGTATTTACTCTAGGTGTAAAGTCATAATGAAAGTTAAAATGCCCTCAGAAATTTACAACTGCAACTTCCAAGGCTCACTTAAACCAAGGATGTAGTAGTAGTGGGTATCCTACATCAGCACCAACTGAAATTTGAGTCACATGTCAATAACGAAGTTAAACAAAAACAGTAAGTTAAATTAATTTGTGGTACCTAGTTAAAGTAATGTTGGTTTGGTGGATGTATTGGAATTTTAGAGAAAATACTTTACCAAACATGGCTGGAAAAAACTTGTTAATCGAAAAAATCTGCAAAGTAGTTACACAGTTACTTAAGAAGGAATATGATCTTTATTTTAAGGTTAATTTTATTAATGTTCCAAAAACTTGTAAATGTATGTTCTTTGTTTTTAAATTGTAACACATTTGTTCCTTGAGTCCACCAGACTTTTAAAACCTATAATGCATTATAATACTTTAACTGTGTCTTAATTAGGCTTTGAAAAGAATAAATCTACTGATAATGCAATATTTAAACTAACCACGGAAATCTTAGCTCTAAATAATCATTAAGATGTTATTAAAATTGTTATGACCTACCTAAGGCTTTATTGTGTAAATCATGAAATCCTTATTTAAAAACTGGAATACTATAGAATAAGAAATAATTTCAAAAATTTACTTAAATCTTACCTTAATTCTAGAATACAAAGTGTAATTACAAAAGATAACATGACATGAACAAATTCAACTTCTAATACTCGGATCATTTACCATAGAGTTCTCAAAGGATCTGTTCGTGTCTGTTTATTTATATAATTATTACTCTTTTATGTACATTTGTACTAATTTATCCTTTACATCTTTAGGTATACTCTTATATTGTTTTGTATGTTGTATCTTTTACTTATCTGTCTTACCTATTTGATGTTATATATATAAAATTTTATTATTATAATTGACTTATTTTACATCCAATGAGACTTGTACTCCAAATTTATTTAGGAATTTAATAAAAATAAATATAAAAAAATATTGCTTTTTGTAGGCCTAGAACTTACTAAAATAGAATAGCTAGGTTACAACATTGTGTTGCATATTATATCAATGTATAACAATGATGCATTCAATTAACTATCCGGAGATCACTAGCCGAAATGATTACACACCAAGTGGATGCAATACTTTGTTGCACATTTAGGTGAAATATGATTATAACTTTGTTAAGTGATGTATTTCTTTACCTTCTGCCTCTGTTGACACATACGTTTCGGACGAGTATGTCGCCTTTGTCGTATCTCGGACATAACCTTGTTTACTTCTCTTTCCATTAGTGTCGTGACATTCCTCTACAACACAACTGTTTGACTGGTTTCCTCGGATTTAGAGTGGTAAGCAAATGCGGAGGGAAATCGAAAATTGTGGGAACAGCAGTGTTCTTTAGCCATGTACCACCAAACTTCACTATATCGAAGCACTCCTCTTCGAAATGTTTGGAACATATTTTTGTCGCCGAAGTTGCTTTGAAATCTTGTCGTCTTACTTTGATTTCCCACAACCTTCTACGGTTTTCATCCTTCGGAAAACTGAAAAAGATTAAAACTGAGAGATAAAAAACCAATTATAGCTCTCAAGTACCAAACACCAGCGTACTTTTAATGCTAATATTCACGTAAATAAGCATATTTACTTGTGAAAACTGGCTTCCTTTATGATGTATTGACTTGCATCCAAACGCACAGCAATACAGAACCATTTTCAAAAATTAGCACATAACACGTATTTTCGCCCCGATGCGATATGTCAACAACAGCAATCGTCCTTAAGTCACGTGTTTTTCGAGCCAACCATGTTGAACACGCATTTGTGACGTCACGCTCTCTCTACCCATATTACCTCTATGATTCTAACCAATAAAGTAGAGAGAGTAAGAAAAACTAAAGCTCTAAACCGTTTGTCGTCGCCATGTTTGGGACAATATTTTTTACAGATTTTGCGATTTATTGGTTACTTTTATCATTAAAATTAATTAAAATGTATCACCCAATCACATTAACACTAGAGCACTACCATAGAAAAGAAATAATAAAAAAGATTGACAACACAGAATGTAAAGAGAAACTCTCGGAACATTACAGTACCACTGCCTGTCAGTATATAAGCTATAAGACGCTAAAGTGTAATTTTTTTTTGTTTCATGTTGTTTTTGATTTGTTTTTAAAAAAAGCATGTAATGGTTACTGGTCGATTTGTTTGTTTTGTGCGAGTGTATAATAAATCTTATTGTTCAAGACTTATTATTAACAATGCCGCGAAAACATCTAATCTTTCCCAACAAAGATGTAATGCAATTATGTTTCGGAACATTGGGAATCAATCCACTGAAGAAGAACGAGAAAAGGCAAGAGAAGAGCGCCGCGTTAGTATGGCCCAACGTCTAATGGACGTTGTTTGCAAACATTGTGACGAATTGAAGTTTGCTGCAGAAATGCCTCTATTGTGCTGCCTTAATGGCAAAGTGAAATTCCCATTATTGACTCCGCCACCTGAGCCATTGCATTCGTTTCTTTGTGGCGAAACACCAGAATCACGGAATTTTCTAGCGAACACTCAAAATACAATGGCTGTTTTCAAATGACTTCATTTCGGGCAGATATTATCGAAGAACAGGTATTTAATCCGACATTCAACGTACTTTATTTACTCTGTATTTGCCTCTAAAATAAATAAGGCATGCTAAGGTTTCAACAAATTTGTGATTATAAATCAGTAATACTAACTTCGCTATCGACTTTACATATTCAAGGTTAGATTTACCATCGAATTGGCTCATGGCAACCCCTTGAAGATGCACAGCATAAATTGTTACAGATATACAATTGGAAAGTGATCGTGAATATGATCGACATGAATTAGACAAATCAGTTCAAACGAATGTACTCCTGTTGAACCCTCAACAGAAGGAAGTGTATGATACATTAATGAAGGCAATTGATGATGGAAATTTTGGCTTCTTTTTCCTGGATGTCCCTGGTGGAACTGGGAAGACATTCCTCATGTCATTGATTTTGGCCACTGTTCGTTCGAGATACGACATTGCAGTGGCAGTTGCTACTTCTGGAATAACGGTCACATTGTTAGAAGGATGTCGTACGGCTCATCCAGGGTTAAAATTGTCGTTAAACCTTCGAACTACTGTAAAACGGACATGTAACATTTCGAAACACTCCGCAATGGCCAAAGTTTTAGTAGAATGTAAAATCATCATCTGGGCCGAATGCACGATAGCCCACAAACGCGCATTGGAAGTACTTAACCGAACATTGAAAGATCTGCGCAATGACTCGAGTTGTCTTGGAGGCACAATGATTTTACTGTCTGGCGATTTCCGCCAAACACTGCCAGTCAATACAAGATCGACTGCTGCCGATGAAATAAAAGCTTGCCTTAAATCATCAAATCTGTGGCACTATGTGAAGAAACCTCAGCTGGCAGCAAACATGAGAGTTGCATTGCTGAACGATCCATCTGCTGAAGATTTCTCCAAGCAATGGCTAACTATCGGTAATGGTCGTGTTCCTGTCGACGAATCGAGCGGATTGATTTAATTTCCTCTAATTTTAGCAATTTCATTTCTAACCACAAAAATAACAAATGGTTGAGTGAGCGAGCAATTTTGGCAGCTAAGAACAAAGATGTGGATGACTTAAATTCGTAATTCAGAATCAAATCGTTGGTACTCTGAATTCATTCAAATCTATTGACTGTGTAACAAACGAAGACGAAGACATCAACTATCCCACTGAGTTTTTAAACTCCTTGGATGCGCCTGACTTACCACCGCACAATTTACAACTGGAGGTTGGCTCGGTAGTGATCATGCTTCGAAATCTAAACCAACCAAATCTATGCAATGGAACGAGTTTATTGATAAGAAAACTGATGATCAATGTGATTTACGCGATGATACTCGAAGGAAAATTTAAAAGTGAGGAAGTTCTCATTCCGAGGATTACAATGATCCAAACAGATATGCGTTTTCACTTTAAACTAATTCAATTTCCGATTCATCTTACATTTTCCATGACGATTAACAAATCAAAAAGCCAATCCTTAAGTGTTTGTGGTCTGAATCCATAAAATGCATGTTTTTCTCATGGTCATTTGTACCTGGCAAGTTCACGTGTCGGCAAACCATCCGCTTTACTTGTTCTTGAACCTGATAACAAAACGAAAAATGTCGTTTATCACAAGGTGCTTCACTGAAGAGAATCAACCCGAGTGCAACCCATGCAGCAAAATACATAGCTTCAATAAAGCAAATGTCTTGCTGACACGCCATTGAAATATTTGATTTTGATACTTATATTGAATTTTTAGTATTCATTTTATTACATTAATAAAATTCTAAATTAAGTTTAGCTAAAAGTTAACATGACATTCATTGATTGTTAGGCGGTACGAAGTTCGGCGGGTCAACTAGTAATTCATATACAAAAACTCAATTTAAAATGGCAAAATGAACAACCAGACCCTTTGTTCATGACTAAATTTTTATTTGTATTGTTTGACAGCCTGCGTAACAAACATTATAGACAGGTTCTTGTTTTCTAGTCGGTGTTCTAAAATGTGGAAACTTAATGGAAACACATCAGCTATCAAAGTGAGCGCCAGTAATTGGCAAATGGCAATAAGGCCCACTCAGCTTGTTTTCACATATTACATACCTGAAGGCTGCCTCTGGAAGTACACATGGCTAATATCACGGTATCCCAGGCTTCAGGCTTCAGGCTTCAGGCTGAGGATTGAGGATTGTCGACGCCATCTTGAATTGTGATGTCATGGCGACCATTTTGGATGACCTTGACCTTTGACCCCGGTGGAAATTGGGATCCGCCATCTTATATCAGCCTTCTTATTTCCGCCATTTTTCTTTCTAAAACTTTCCGCCATTTTGAATTATGACATCACCTATGCAATTTTTGCTACGGGTGCCATCTTGAAAATCCGTATTTTTATGCTATAAAATCGGGAATTTTTTTTTAATTTATAAAAAAAATTTCAGGTAAAACAATAACAATCGCAACCGATCCATCCCCCATGGCGGCTGCAGGCAGACTGACTCCCCGCACTACTACCATTGCATATATAAACTACCCCCCTTCACCCCCACCACCACCCCCTTTACCAAAAAATTTTTTTCTTGGAATTTCCTGCCTCTGCCACCTACCCCAACCCATCCGTATCTAAAAATAGTTTTTTTTTCCTTGCAATAAACTAACACCCTTTTTTATTTCTCCAAAAAAAGTCACACCACCCCTTCCCCCTCTTCTTTCCGACATTTCCACCCAATTTTCTAACCCCCTACCCACCTCAACCTACTTTTAGGCTACAAATACCGATCCGATGACCCGGGAGCCTTCAGTTACATGCGTTTACCGCCTGCACCAGCCATCTACCGAGGAGTCGATGATTGCTTGTTGTGCGAGTGGGGCGAATATCATATCGGCGATCGGTGCGTACGGTAATGTCCGCACTCTAGCAGCTCTGGATAAGGAGGCGGAGTTAGCATACCTGCCGAAAGACTTTCTGCTTGTTTACAGACCGCAAACAATTAGATTTGTTTACAAATCCCTACCAGTGTACCTACGGCAGGATGATGACTTTCAAGACTGCTTGCCATGTACGGAGTGTGACAGAGGTATGCCTTCCGTGCCCGTCACACCACACATGAGGTCGTGGTGCAGGTAACGCCGAGAAGCTAGAACCTCCTGAGCACCGAACCACCACCACCACCACCACCACCACCTCCGTCACGAGCATCTAGCATCCAGCCATGTCAAGGCCAGCCTCGCTGCCTTGCAGAGCCAGAACCCCGGCCACGCAGAGCCAGCCTCGTAGCCTTGTCACTCCAGCCTCGCTGTATGTATAACTGTGAGTGCTGACAATGATCTTGTTTCTGTGCAACATCCAGTGTCTTGCGTCCCAAGAGGGCCCCAAAGTGAAGCAACTTTCCGTGACTTCCGTCAAATCTTACGAATACATTTTTAAACCACCTTGCGAGTGTTATTATCTATACAATCACAAAGAGATAATCGAAGACTGACTTATGAAGTGCACTTGATATCGTGGAATGATGGTGATGTAGACGTACGACCAAGTGAAAACGGTGCTCATGGACCTCGTTGATTCTGAAGACGATGTAGTCTACGTCCTCGGAGGCCAACATATATTTATTGTGAGCGAACTGGGCAGTGCCAAAGTCACTGGTTTACGTAAAGAAGGAAACTGTCCTTCCTTCAACAGACTTATCAAGATGTATGGAAACCAAATTAAAAATTGTGATAAATTTTATAAAGATTTCCACTGTGCACATTGTAATAGCCAGTTACTGAAACTGTGGCTCTAAGACAATTCATTATATTACGAGAACTAAATATGTATAAACTATTTAGATATTGTTTCCTGTGTAAATTACTAGTGTGTGGAATGATGAATTGTAAATAAAAATGTATACCCATGTATTTTTTTCACCTTAATTTCATTGCAGTTTTGTTTGATGTAAAGTGTATTAATTCTACTCTTTTCAAAAGTGTGTGCAGAAAAAAAAAATCACTAATGCAAAAGCTTATTATTTACTCTTCTAAAGCATATTAAAAATAATAATGTAAAATAATCACATTACTTTTTCAGTAATTTAAAAGATTAATATATCAAGGGTATTAGTCTAGAAATAAAACTCGCGGTTCAAAAAATGTTATAAATATTTTTTTTTCTCGCTAATATACATTTGAGAAATAGTGTGTTTATTTTTCACATGTAGATTCGCAGGTCTCTCTTCCTCTCTCATACAAACATGCTCGCCCACAGGCTCTTCATTTCATCAGCTCTCTGTCTATTTCACCGACTTTTCCTGTCAGACACTTGAACATGTCATAAACGGAAACAAAACCTTTTTAATCGTCGCCCTCTGCGTTTTCACGGGCTTGGGACCGTCTGTAATAACAGAGTAAGCCATACTCTAGTATCACAGGCCGCATTACACCGATTCAAGCCTACCAGAAATAATTAGCATATGATACATTGACACAAAGCACGTGCTTTCATTAACTTATGATACACTATCACATAGCAACGCTGAAAAAAATCTTTCCAACAACGATGAATCAGTGCCAAAAACTTGTGTGTGTGTATCAGTGACTTGAAAAACCCGGTGATTAAAAAACTCCACCGAAGTAAAAGCCCACCGATGTAAAAAAAAAACTCTAAAGGTTAAAAAAAGCCCACCAATGTAAAGGGCCACCGATATAAAAATTCCACCGATGTAAAAGCCCAGCATTTTAAAAACACTCACCGATGAAAAAACTACAGCGTGTAAAAGCCCAGTATTGTAAAAAAATCTCACCGATGAAAAAACTCCAGCGGTGTGAAAGCCCAGCGATGTAAAAGCTCAACGACCATAAAAAACTCAACGATGAAAAAAACTGCGGCGATGTAAAACGCATCGGTGTAAAAACGCATCAGTGTAAAATGCATCGGTGTAAAAACGCATCGGGTAAAACCCATCAGTGTAAAACGCACATCACAAATAAACACAAATAATTTAGGTTTTCTCATTAATGATAATATACACGAAGGTAGTTATGGATATTGACCAATCAAACATCAAAGCATGTCTTGCCCCGGAGCAATGCAAGCGTATAAACTATAAGAAAACGTGCGCTTCTTCCCGCAGATAATTATAACAGTTACGGACTTTGCAGTCATGAAATCAACAATTCAAGCGTAAAAGCCAGAAGAGCTACAGCGCCGGTCAGGGGGAGGGCTTGGTCAAAACCCAGGGAACATTCACCAAGGCAAGTAGAAACAAATAGGAGCGGCGTGGCTACACAGAGCAAAGTTAATTCCACAAAATCAAGAAACGGCACAAGGCCATCATGTGGCAATGCAAACCACCACGTGGCAATGCAAACCACTGAAAAAGTATGAAAAAGCATGAAATGCCTCGAAAATGTGCTCCTACAAAAGTACATGGTCTCACACAAAGCCTTAAAGGCATGCTAAATGAAACACACGGCTAAGCAACCTAGCAAAACAAGAGTATTGAGCTTAAGTAAAAATGAACTGCGGCCCTGTTGGTCATTGCAAAGCTGTAGAACCAGCATACAAAGATGATACTGACCGATTATGAAGGACGATCAGGTCCCCCTGACCAGACAGAATCACGACGATAGAGAACACCGAAGCGCAAACTATACTGACTGGCACGAACAAGGGGGGGAGCTGAATTGTTGCCCGTTGGATGGGCAGCCCTTCAGGATTTTTCTGGCAATGGTTTGTTTGTACAGCGACTGGAAGGGCAGCCCATCCAATTTCTGAAAACATGTTTCTTTAAGTGTTTAAATAATCCTGAAAACTTGCCCCTTGGAAGGGCAGCCCATCAGGATTTTTCTTATAGTAGTGTTTTGAAAGGTTGACTGAATTGTTGCCCCTTGGATGGGCAGCCCTTCAGGATTTTTCTGACAGTGGTGTTTTGGAAAGGTTGTCTGAATTGTTGCCCCTTGGATGGGCAGCCCTTCAGGATTTTTCTGACAGTGGTTAGTTTAGGTTAGGTTAGGTTAGGTTAGGTTAGGTTAGGTTAGGTTTGGTTAGGTCACTTTACAAACTAACCACTGTCAGAAAAATCCTGAAGGGCTGCCCATCCAAGGGGCAACAATTCAGACAACCTTTCAAAAACACTACTGTCAGAAAAATCCTGATGGGCTGTCCTTCCAAGGGACAACAATTCAAACAACCTTTCAAAAACACTACTGTTAGAAAAATCCTGATGGGCTGCCCATCCAAGGGGCAAGTTTTCAGGATTATTTATACTCTTAAAGGAGCGTGTTTTCAGAAATTGGATGGGCTGCCCTTCCAGTCTCTGTACAAATAAACCACTGTCAGAAAAATCCTGAAGGGCTGCCCTTCCAATGGGCAACAATTCAGTCGCCCCGAACAAGGGCGAGCCAGTGACCAACAGACCTATTTACCAACTCACACAGATGGCGCTAAAGTCACCCGGCGTCGGCGGGGAAAGCAAAGGAATGGAGGGGAGGCTCGCCAACTTGAGGAAGGGTTGTAGGAGGGGGTGGGGGAAGACTGTGCGCTGTGACGTCACAAGCGGCGGGCCGCTTCAAGCTGAAATTAATTTTTAACCTATGTACATTATTTGGTACGGTATTAAGGCTGCCAAAGAAGTTTCAATAGATGGCTGCATTGATGTTTCATGAAAACAACATTTTTGTCTGAAAAAAAAATCTCCAGTGACACCCTTAAATACACCACTGCTCTTGCTGGATTTTCTATACAAATCATCAAAACAATAAATTTTGGTTTCTTCACTAGCTGGTCTTGAATCATTGAATCATACGGAAAGTTGTATGCTTTACGTATTAATTTACGGCATTCAGCTTAGTGTACAAACGTTAGTAAAATTTCTTTTTAAAAATTTGTAGTTTATTTATAATAGAGTATAAGCAAGGCATAATACACTGACTTAGTTAAACATCCCGGTTTGAATAAAGTTTCTTATTTTTAAGCTCACAAAAGTTTAGACTTTTTAATTAATTTAGTTCAGGTTGTTGTAAATAAATCCTGTGTAAGTAGTCGTACTATTTTATAAAAAGATTTATAGCGCTTTATAAACGACACATTTTCAGAAATATTCGAACGCCAACTTTTAAACTGATGGTTTTAAATGTGATAAAATTAATTTTAACTACTGCAACACGCCTACTGGAAATAATGACAGTAAATGATTTACGATTTTTTTACGATGTTTTTAACTACTCTACACACGAGCAAATTTCAATAGATATAAAACTAAGGAACGCTGCATAATAATTGAAATTAGTGTAGGACACTTAAATAATTTAAACATTAAATAAAATCTTAATGTTTAATCATTAGGTATTTCGTATGCTTAAAACAAGGTGAACTATGTTTTCATGGCAATGAAGCCACACTAGTTTGCTTGGAGGAAATGCATATGTATTTACATTTAACAACATATCCTCGGGATCAGAGAAAGACAAAACGAATTAACGGCATTCATAACATTATATTTAGATCAGTCATTACGTGAAGTTAATGTAATACAAAACACAAGACACTTTTTCTTAAACCACACACACCATTACAATAATATTAGGGCTTGAAAATCATATAATTATTACATTATGACTTAAAAATCATCAATATTCACATAATTTATTGCATGCGGGTGGACCGTAGCAAAAAGACACAATTTTGATTAATTAAATTACTTTGTGCAAAATCTGGTAAACCCTTGCTTGAGCAAAGTATGCAAGTTCGATCTCTGATTTTTCGTTTGAATATAAAAGCTCGGCTGGCAATTAATTGAGAGTTGTTTAGCTTAGTAGAACATTAATTATAGCCACCTCCAGTTATTAAAGATAGGAAATTTAATCTAAATTTTTAAAGAGTGGTTTAATGCTTCTGAACACATTGTTGACATTCATGATAATAGGCCTGCATGGACAGTTCGTAAACGGTCTCGTGGTACTGAGCTATCCTGGCTGAGATCCTCCTGGGCCTCGGGACGTCTTGCTGGCCCTGGGCCTTGGAGTCGGGACCCTCGGTGTGATTGCTCTTCCCGACCGCGAGTCGCACTCGCGCAGCTGTTACAGCCTGTCCACTCCCGTCGCGTCGCTCCTGCCGGCTACTCCACCGCCCTGGCTAGTCTGTCGTCAGAAACGCGTCCTACGTGCTCGCCTATGAAAACGCATACATTTTTTTAAGAAGCCTCGAACTTTTTTCTGTGGCAGTGTCTAATTGGCCACCAATCCATACCAAAAAAATCGTTATCTAATTTACAAACAAAATATTTTACATAGTGATGAAATTAAATTTGCTGCTGTGGTACACCGAGAATAATCAAGGTGAAACACAACATACAGATCTATCTCAAATTCACTTATAGATAGCTATGCTCAAATGAACAGGATAGACCTAATATATGTCATGTTACACTAAATGTTCTTAATGACAAGATCTTAAAAGTAATAGTAATTACTTATTCTCTTTTTTCACCAATAGCCGCACATAAGAAACAAATAAGTGTTTATTTTGAATAAATGTTTTTTTTCCCGTAAAATTATGCAACAGTACAAAAATTACATTGTACAAAATTAGTCTTTGCTTATAATAATTAATGCTGCAATATGTAAGAATTGTTTCAATTCCAAAAAATGTAATATTTTGCCTAATTTTGGTAATATAAATGTATAAACTGAATATTACAAGCAATAGAACCTGAAATGAATTATCTGCCTTAACTAAAATTTGAATTTAATAATATCTCACTTTCATTCAAGCATAAAGGTGACTTTCATAAAAAAAACGCTACAATAGTACCTACTTAAAAATATAACAATCGTTATTAACTCAAAAAATTCTAAATAAACCTTCGAAAACATATCTTATGAAACCAACATAATTCTAGCAAATGATACATAGTTTACCTCTACATGTAACCTACAAAATTCACGAACTGACAAATTCATCAGTGAAGAACAGAATTTAAGTTTTTTCGCTAAACGCAAGTTTGACCTTAAATAAGATTTCAGTTCATATTTCGAAAAAAAAATTCCTAATGAAAATTTTTAACACATCAGCTTTGGTACTTAAAAACACATAACGCATTGCCTAATTTTACATCTGTGCATCAGATATAGTTCTAAGGTTAATATTTTACATAGAGCACTTGTTGAAGATGATATTTATGGAAAATCACAAAAAATGTCTTTACAAGTCGCTATAATAATGAGATTAAAAATAATCATCAAATAAATCAACAAAAGTCAGTTTGTAGCAACATTACCATAAACTGTAAGTACTTATACGTTACCATTCCAAACCTTTCAGCTAAAACTGTTCAGAACTATCAGAACAACGCAAACATATACTATATATTCTTTTGCAGCTGTCTATTTCACTTTTGTGGCCGAATTTTGAGCTTCTATAATGTATTTTGGGTCACGTATGACTAACTTTCAGCCAACACGCGGATCAATATTTTCTGGAAGGAGGCATTTAAATTAGATTGGGTAGAGTATTTTCTTCCCTGATTAATTCGTCATTTTCAATAATTTCCACAATCATTCCCAAAGGAGACCAAACGACAAAATAGCAAACATTCCTAGTAGTATGTGAATGGGCATCCTGCGCCAGGATTCAGGATGTGGATTGTGATTGTCTGTCCGCCATATTGGATTGTGACGTCACGGCGGCCATTTTTGACACAAAATTCCTAAAAATTCCTCAAAAATGACTCAAAATGACTCAAAATTTCCTGTTTTCGAGGGAAAAATTCACGTTTCGAGGAAAAATTAGGATTACGAAAAACCACAAATGTCTTTTGCCTTAGAAAGAACACAAATTCCTAGAATAGGCTTAAGCATCCTTAACTACAGCCTCCGATAAGCCTCTTTTAGGATTATGACGTCACCGTTGCAATTTTCGTTACGCCCGCCATCTTGAAAATCCGCAATTTTTATGTTAGAAAATCGGGAAAATTTTTAAAAATCATTAAAAAAATTATTTGATCACATTAAATTAAAATCTAAAAAACCACTGTTGCAGTTATCGTTACGGTCGCCATCTTGGATTATATAAATTTTACATATTTCGTTACACCCGCCATCTTGGTTGAGTACCATGTCATTCTTACACTTTATGTTACGACCACCATATTGGATCCTATTAATGTTGCAATTATCGTTATGGTCGCCATCTTAAAATTTAGACGCCATCTTGAAAATCCGCAATTTAATGCTAGAAAATCGGGATAAATTTTAAAAATAATTAAAAAAAATAATCAACCTAATTAAATAATAAAAAATCCTTAAAACCACCGTTGCACTTTTTCGTGACGGCCGCCATCTTGAAATCACCCGCTGGAGATCACCATCTTGTTTTCGTCTGCTAGAGTGCGCTGATACCATGTTAGTATAATTATCTGGTCACCATACCTTTGTCCTCAACTGTTGACATTGAACTTTGACCTTGACCTTTGAACTTGACCTTGAACTTTGACCTTGACCTTGAAATTTGACTTCGACCTTGAAATTTGACCTTGACATTGAAATTTGACTTTGTCCTTGAAATTTGACTTTGTCCTTGTCGACCATCATGGATCCGACATTTTATGTTCAGTACATGCTACCAGGAGCTACCACCTGCTGGAGTACTCCATCTTGTGTGTACTCGTAAAATAGAGTACATTTCCATCTGGATAATTTTATTCTAACCCGCTACAGTGCAGTAATCATTTATTACCGAGGTGCCCCCGCCATCTTGAAATTCGGCCGCCATCTTGAAATCATGTAATAATGTAGCTAGAAAAGTGGGAAAAAATCCAAAATTCATCAAAAAAATCACTCATTAATTTACATATTGATTCGATCCGCTCCAGTCCTTGGTTCGAAACTCGATCGATGCAATAATTTTTAATTTTATGAAAAAAAAAATAATAATTTCAATAAACCATGTTCAAAATTCTTAAGAGACTTTAAATCCTCTACTACCATCATCCTATCCAACATCAAGACCAACATATTGGTAATTCATAATTTTAATGCTAGAGATTCGGGAAAAAGTTAAAAATTCATTAAATAAATTTGCAAACAATTTACTGAATAATTAGGTTGACTAAGGTCCTTGGCACGATCCTGGACGAAGCTAAAACAACTTTAATTTTAAAAAAGTACCAGAAAAGTGTAAGGTTCGAGAAATAAAACACCACAAAGTCTTTTACAAACATAATATTTATTACACAATTTCTATCCTACTACAGGATCACTTGTGAAAGCCAGCAAACTTATAAACATTTAGCCCTGCATAGACGTGCAACGACTACTTCTTAGCTCCAACAGCTCCAAATGCTCCAACAGCTCCAACAGCTTCAAATGCTCCAAACAGCCTCCAAATGCTTGACAGCTCCAAATGGCTCCAAATGCTCCAAACGGCCTCCAAATTCTTGACAGCTCCAAATGACTCCAACAGCTCCAAATGCTCCAAACGGCCTCCAAATGCTTGACAGCTCCAAATGGCTCCAACAGCTCCAACAGCTTCAAATGCTCCAAACGGCCTCCAAATGCTTGACAGCTCCAAATGGCTCCAACAGCTCCAAATGGTTCCAAATGCTCCAAACGGCCTCCAAATGCTTGACAGCTCCAAATGCTACAAAGGCTCCAAATGCTCCAACAGCTCCAAATGCTCCATCAGCTCCAAATGCTCCGACTGCCTTTTCTTTCAACAGCTCCAATAATATTGGGCTACAATGCTACGATTTTAAGAGACTACAGGGCTACAAGGCTACGAGTCTAAAAAGATCTAGCTGGTTACGAGTTATACATGGCTGCGAATCTGCATGACTAAAAGACCGCATGGCTACGAAACTACATGTCTATCAAGCTACAAGGATACAAGTCTACTCGGCTCCAAAAGCTCCAACAGCTTCAATACGCAATGTAAGCAATGTACGCGCAATACATGCAATTCAGTAGCGGAAACACAGGCTTAGTTGGAAATCAGAATACAAGAAATAAAAACATTAAATATTTACTTTCAATACTTAATTTATTTTTCAACATTACACAAATACAAGTAAAAGAAGCCATTATTGTATGTAGTCAGCTTTCCTCGGTTCTTTGTGTATGAAGGATATTTCTTTGGTGCACGAATAGTTTCCTGCACAAAGCGAGCCATGTAGAAGTCCTAGCCGGTCAACCAATATGTTTGGATCTTTCCATGATGTGTAATTAATCTCTTCTACCACCATCTTACTTGCTTGTTTATTATACATACTTTTAATATCACAATCGTCCCAGTGATCATAATAAGAATTATCAGATTTATTTATTATAACACGTCGTTTCCATCGTTTCGGTCTCAGGACACCGTCACATTCTTCGATCTTGTCAGCTTTAGGTGCTTCATCACAGTCTATGCCTTTGTCAACAGACTCAGTGTCATTGTAACATTCACTGTAGAAGACATCCTCTGTACCCAGATTACCGTATGAATTCGATATCCATGATGTGGAAGTGTCTTCATCGTCTTCTTGCTTCCTTTTTAGGAGTCCATCATTTTTACAAAGAATGGAGGATTTTCTGTATATAGGCTTGAATGTATTCTCACTTTTCACGGTGTTGATACTTCCATTAGTTTCAGTCTTCCCGAAGCCATCAGCATACTTCAATTTATGTTCTTCGTCACGATATGGTGAGCTAATACCATCACGCTCAGGACAAGGAAAATTATTGTCGTAATTCTTTAGTCTAGTGGATCCGTCGATGTCCTCTATGCCGTAAGTAGGCTTGGCTTTATGTGTTCTATCATGTCTGTTTAAGCTGTCAATTCGTGTTAACAACCTGTTACACCGATAACAGCTTAACATTTTGCGTAGTGGGTTTTTAGCACAATCATTCCTCTCATGACGTCTAGCATTCCTTCTCATGAAAAAATCCTTGCCACAGTATCTACAGCGGATTCCTTCCAATTCAGCTGCAGATAACAAACCATGATCGATGGTAGCTTCTGTGACTAATGTTAGATACAAACTGACAGTTTTCCAATTGGAACCATTTTTAAATGGAATTTTTTAAATATTTCACCAGCGAGAGTTAAGTTATCTAATGCAAAGCAAATTGATGCAAGTAGTTATACTTGTCAACAACAGATGTCGACACATTTTTGCTTGCAGGTAAATATCATTTATTTTATGTGGTATGCGGGATGCTCACTAATGATCGCAAAAGAAGGAAGGCTTCGCTATATATCAAGGAGAAGGAAGTTCGTCCTTCGTGATAGTGTTTCTCTTCCGTCTTATCAGATATTTTTGGACTGAGTAATGTTTTTTTTTAAATCCACCTTATAAACAAATGTCAGTTCTGATTTAGTACCAGAAATTAACAATTTATTTGCATCACAGGATAAAATGACATAACTCATTAGGTAAAAAGTCCTTCATGCGGAGATCAATTTCTCATCTGTAACCAGAAGCACTCGGAGAAACCCATCAGAGGTCTAGTCAGGAATAATCAGGAGCACACGGAGAAAACCACCATAATATTGACAAGAATAATCAGTAGCACACGGAGAAAACACCATTACATTGACAACAGTAACCGGAAGCACACGGAGAAAACCGCCTCAAGTTTTCTTTAATGACATGAAATTACAGGAAAAATTAATAAAAAAAATACAAAGAATTCTGGCTTGTACTAGAACTCTAACTTTGCACAACAATGAGAAGTTCACAAGCTAGCAGAATTCTTTGTATTTTTTTTTATTTTTCCTGTAATTTCATGTCAATAAAGAAAACTTGAGGCGGTTTTCTCCGTGTGCATCCGATTACTGTTGTCAATGTAATGGTGGTTTTCTCCGTGTGCTACTGATTATTCTTGTCAATATTATGGTGGTTTTCTCCATGTGCTCCTGATTATTCCTGACTAGACCTCTGATGGGTTTCTCCGAGTGCTTCTGGTTACAGATGAGAAATTGATCTCCGCATGAAGGACTTTTTACCTAATGAGTTATGTCATTTTATCCTGTGATGCAAATAAATTGTTAATTTCTGGTACTAAATCAGAACTGACATTTTTTTTATAAGGTGGATTTAAAAAAAAACATTACTCAGTCCAAAAATATCTGATAAGACGGAAGAGAAACACTATCACGAAGGACGAACTTCCTTCTCCTTGATATATAGCGAAGCCTTCCTTCTTTTGCGATCATTAGTGAGCATCCCGCATACCACATAAAATAAATGATATTTACCTGCAAGCAAAAATGTGTCGACATCTGTTGTTGACAAGTATAACTACTTGCATCAATTTGCTTTGCATTAGATAACTTAACTCTCGCTGGTGAAATATTTAAAAAATTCCATTTAAAAATGGTTCCAATTGGAAAACTGTCAGTTTGTATCTAACATTAGTCACAGAAGCTACCATCGATCATGGTTTGTTATCTGCAGCTGAATTGGAAGGAATCCGCTGTAGATACTGTGGCAAGGATTTTTTCATGAGAAGGAATGCTAGACGTCATGAGAGGAATGATTGTGCTAAAAACCCACTACGCAAAATGTTAAGCTGTTATCGGTGTAACAGGTTGTTAACACGAATTGACAGCTTAAACAGACATGATAGAACACATAAAGCCAAGCCTACTTACGGCATAGAGGACATCTACGGATCCACTAGACTAAAGAATTACGACAATAATTTTCCTTGTCCTGAGCGTGATGGTATTAGCTCACCATATCGTGACGAAGAACATAAATTGAAGTATGCTGATGGCTTCGGGAAGACTGAAACTAATGGAAGTATCAACACCGTGAAAAGTGAGAATACATTCAAGCCTATATACAGAAAATCCTTCATTCTTTGTAAAAATGATGGACTCCTAAAAAGGAAGCAAGAAGACGATGAAGACACTTCCACATCATGGATATCGAATTCATACGGTAATCTGGGTAAAGAGGATGTCTTCTACAGTGAATGTTACAATGACACTCAGTCTGTTGACAAAGGCATAGACTGTGATGAAGCACCTAAAGCTGACAAGATCGAAGAATGTGACGGTGTCCTGAGACCGAAACGATGGAAACGACGTGTTATAATAAATAAATCTGATAATTCTTATTATGATCACTGGGGCGATTGTGATATTAAAAGTATGTATAATAAACAAGCAAGTAAGATGGTGGTAGAAGATATTAATTACACATCATGGAAAGATCCAAACATATTGGTTGACCGGCTAGGACTTCTACATGGCTCGCTTTGTGCAGGAAACTATTCGTGCACCAAAGAAATATCCTTCATACACAAAGAACTGAGGAAAGCTGGCTACATACAATAATGGCTTCTTTTACTTGTATTTGTGTAATGTTGAGAAATAAATTAAATATTGAAAGTAAATATTTAATGTTTTCATTTCTTGTATTCTGATTTCCAACTAAGCCTGTGTTTCCGCTACTGAATTGCATGTATTGCGCGTACATTGCTTACATTGCGTATTGAAGCTGTTGGAGCTTTTGGAGCCGAGTAGACTTGTATCCTTGTAGCTTGATAGACATGTAGTTTCGTAGCCATGCGGTCTTTTAGTCATGCAGATTCGCAGCCATGTATAACTCGTAACCAGCTAGATCTTTTTAGACTCGTAGCCTTGTAGCCCTGTAGTCTCTTAAACTCGTAGCATTGTAGCCCAATATTATTGGAGCTGTTGAAAGAAAAGGCAGTCGGAGCATTTGGAGCTGATGGAGCATTTGGAGATGTTGGAGCATTTGGAGCCTTTGAAGCATTTAGAGCTGTTGGAGCATTTGGAGCATTTGGAGCATTTGGAGCATTAGGAGCTGTTGGAGCTGTTGGAGCTGTTGGAGCTGTTGGAGCTGTAGGAGCTGTTGGAGCATCTTGGAGCATTTTGAGTCTTTTGGAGCATTTGCAGCATTTGGGAGCTGTTGGAGCA
The DNA here is from genome assembly GCF_032445375.1 of Bacillus rossius redtenbacheri. Taxonomy (NCBI): domain Eukaryota; kingdom Metazoa; phylum Arthropoda; class Insecta; order Phasmatodea; family Bacillidae; genus Bacillus; species Bacillus rossius. Next base: position 233,140,371 of record NC_086330.1, read on the forward strand.
TTTGGAGGATTTGGAGGATTTGGAGCTGTTGGAGCCATTTGGATTATTTGGAGCTTTTGGATCTGTTGGAGAATTTGGAGCCTTTTGGAGCCATTTGGATTCTTTGGAGCTGTTGGAGCATTTGGAGCTAAAGACATTTTTATTTTTCTTGGGGATATCAGGTAGAAGATAATCAATCAGATTACTGATGAAGTAACAACGTACGGACCTTTAAATTATAACTTGTGGCTTGACTGTTTATATGGTAAATCGTATCCGTTCGAGGACCTAGAGAAGAAGTCGTCTGAAGACATCGACCGTTACAATTTTACAGTTCTGACGATGTGAAGCAATCTGTTAAACATGGTATCCAGAAACACTGTCAAGAAGAGGAGGACTATGTCAGTAAAGGATCTGGTTGGTCTCTGTTTAGTTTAAACCGATTGGAGCTAAGAATTAGTCATTTCACACCGATGCGGAACTAATGATTATAAGTTTGCTGGCTTTCGTAACTGATCCTGTAGTAGAATAGAAATTGTGTAATAAATATTATGTTTGTAAAAGAACTTGTGTTTTATTTCTCGAACCTTACACTTTTCTGGTATTTAAATTAAATTTATTTTAGCTTCGTCCAGGTTCGTGCCAAGGTCCTTAGTCGACCTTATTAATCAGTATATTGTTTGCAAATTTTTTTAATGAATTTTTACTTTTTCCTAAATTTCTAGGTTAATTATTACTAATTTTCCAAGATGCTGGTATTGATGGCTTATAGGATAATGGTAGTAGAGGTTTTAAAGTCTCTTTAAGAATTTTGAACATGGTTTATTTAAATTATTATTTTTTTACATAAAATTAAACGTTATAACATCGATAGAGTATCGAACCAAGGACATGAGCGGATCGAATTAATCTGTAGAATGTTTGGCAAATTTTTAATTAATTTTGGAATTTTTCCCGCTTTTCTAGCTAAATAATTACATGATTTCAAGATGGCGTTCAAATTTCATGATGGCGTTCAAATTTCAAGATGGCGGGGGCACCTCGGTAATAAATGATTACTGCACTCTAGCAGGTTATAATAAAACTAGCATGATGGTAAGATGTGTACACACACAAAATGGTGTCTTCCAGCAGACGAAAACAAGATGGTGGCAATGACCACTAGCATGTGGTAGCTCCTGGTAGCATGTACTGAATGCAAAATGTCGAATCCATGATGGACGTCAAGATAAAAGTCGTAGATCAAGGTCAATGTCAAATTTCAAATTCAAGGTCAAAGTTCAATGCCAGCAGTTGAGGACAAAGGTATGGTGACCAGAAAATTATACTTACATGGTATCAGCACACTCTAGCTGACGGAAACAAAATGGTCTCCAGTGGATTATTTCAAGATGGCGGCCATCACGAAAAGTGCAACGGTGGTTTTAAGGATTTTTATTATATAATTAGGTTGATTAATTTTTTAATGATTTTTAAATTTTTTCCCGATTTTCTAACATAAAAATTACGTATTTAAAGATGGCGGACGTGACGTCATACTACCTGGCGATATATATGCTTTGAAAAAAGTGGTGGGGGTCAGTCTGCCTGCACCCACTGTGAGAGAAGGATCGGTCGCCATTTTTATTTTTTTGCACTCTACGGGTTCGAACCGAGGACTCCAAGCTCCATGTCATAAAAGTATTTTCTTTTAATATTTTTATCAAAAGTTTTTATTAATTGAAGTTTTTTATATATTTTATTTTTTTCCATAAAAATCGGATAATAAATAAAGATTTTAAAGATGGCGGACGTAACGGAAATTGCAACGGTGACGTCATAATCCAAGATGCCTGGCATGACATCCTTATTTTCAGTGTCATGACCTCGGCGGCTTATCGGAGGTTGTAGACATGGATGCTTAAGCCTCTATATGGACATTTCTATCCACTGGGATTTTTAAGGACTAAAAACGGGAAATTTTCCCTCGAAACGGGAATTTTTCCCTCGAAAACGGGAATTTTTTTCTTAAAACGGGAATTTTTGAGTCATTTTGAGTCAATTTTGAGGAATTTTGAGGAATTTTTGAGTCCAAGATCGCCGCCGTGACGTCACAATCCAAGATGGCGGTCGGCTCCACAGGCTCCACAGCCTGACGCCTGGCGCAGGTCCGACATTTACATACTACTATTCCTCCCTGTAATATGCGAAATACCCTGTAATTGATAAATGTATTTGTGATTTTTCTTCAGCCGCAGGGTTCCGTCTTTCATTTCTAGAAAATTATTATTTTTTTGTTTCTGTTGCACACTCTATAGATATTTATTGTACTAAGATTGAGCATTTGATCTCGACTATTCCATTTTCTCCTATATGGCCATCTGGTGATTCAGCAAGGAAAGGAAATTCATAATCCACTACCAAAACCACTTGTCTGAACTTCAACAATCTTTTCCGATGCAAACTGTGCAGTAAATGCAACAGATTGTTTTTTCAATCCCCACGATGTACTTGCATTTCCTTTAAAAACTTGGTAACATTTATTTCACAACGGAAGCACGTGATGTTTTAGCTTTCATTTTACAAATCCTTCCAAAAACTATACGGCGAGTCTTTCGATTCGATGCATTCTCCAACAAAAGGAGGTACTTTGGTCTCAGGAACTGTATTCTATTTCTTTCTTGTCTTCGGTTATCAATTCTAAGAGAAATTCATCCTTGCACCTTGCAAATTCAGTTTCAGTCATGTCTTCTTGGATCACAAATGCATGTAGACCATAATCATTATTTTCTCCCAAAAATCTAGCGCCACTTTTTTTTTTGTTTTTGTTGTTCCCTTTGAAGTTAAGTCGGTGATGATTGCTATTTTTCAGCTTATTTCGGCGTCTCTCAATAAATGTATTCGTATGTAAGCCGGAACCTTTTAAACTGAGGTTTTATGAATAAGTCTGTGCAAGTCGGATTTTGCATGCATAGAAACTGCAGTTGCATTGCACCTGGTTTGGTATGATTCACGAAGAGAAAAATTTACTCTTTTACCTCCAACTGTTCTCACAATAATTGAATTCAAAAGTTCTGAAACATTGTTGTCTACAACGTAAATTAAACTAGATGCATTATGTGCAACCCGTTGAACTGTGACTTTTAATTCGTCAAAAATATGTCTCTTTCCGAAGTGGTGCAATATCAATTTCTCCTGGTTTAGAAGAACCATCGAAAAAATAGTTTTTTTTATTGACAGTATGAGTGATCACCGAAACAGATGATAACTATTCAATATGTTATTTTTCAGTTCTGTAATCCTTAAGTGCTGACTAATGTCGACCTGTTCTTTTCTGTATTTGATTCTTAAAACAACAGCATCCTTAATCTTTTAATTTTGCTGAGAACACTATTTCTAAAATGCACATCAACCAGTTTGGTATTTTTGCAAACATCACGAATTTTGTATGCTTAATTTCGCCAAATGAGGTTGCGGCATTCAATTTTTTTGGATTGGAAGTGCCAAGCCATATGGCATACAGTCAATTAATTTTCTGTGTATGCTGGAGTCACGATCACCAATCATATGATATTTCAAACCATGTATGTTAAAACTCTGCAAAAACCCTTCAACAATGATGTCTTGTTCCATTGATGATGATGGACCATCCCAATTTTTGGCACATTTTTGAGACTTAACTGATGATTTTCCTTCTTCCGACTGTAGATCACAAATAGAACAATATTTGTTACGAACTCAGACAAAAAGAACTTTCTTAGTTCTGTATCCAATGATGGCACCCTGAAAAAAAAATTGTTTATTTTCCTTTAAATTACATATTTAACTAAGAATGGTTCAATTTTACAAAAGACAACCTCCATTAGTTAGTTTAATCACAAATACGTACATGGAATCATACGTGCTAAAAGTATGAGAGATTCCGCTTTGAATGCCAACTCGGCATGGCCATATGTGTTACAGTGGTTTAAAATACTTTTAAAAGCCTCATCCTGATAATACTTTCAGCGAAAAACATCCCTTTCGGCACCCCTTCAGGCGTAAGTAGATTTAGATGTACCTATTTCTTCTGGAAATTTTTTGGACGCTTCTATAAACTTCTGGAACATTTTAATTATTTAATGTACATAACAACCTACTTTTTCTAATATTTCAAAATGACCGATTAACCATTTTTCCATGTTCCATGCAGAAAAAAGTTATTAACTCATTGCATCCAGCACTGAATAGCTTAGAACGAATATCAAATTATACCAACTAATGACGAAATGAATTATTAAAGTAGATTTCGAAGAAAAACTACCTATTGTAACCGTAGCCTACATATTTTGTGACTTCCAGAAAAATGTTATACAGTTTTTCATTTCATGTTCTATAGACACCAAAAACATCGTCAACTTAAAAAAAAAATTATACATATATTTATATCTATATCACATTTTTGTGGACACGTTAACTGCAGTAAATTCGTACAAACCACTTCCAAACATAAAATTTGGTAAGGAAAATCTCTGACGAGTTCGTTAATAGATATAATCCGACCAAAGATGTAAAAATGGGAAACGTTTTCTGAAAAACAGAAAAATCGTTATAACTCCTATAATTTGATGACTATAGCTTCCGTTTGAGTGCATTATTATTCGTATTAATAATACCAAAACTATCGTCTAAATCAATTTTTAATACGACCATCCATATCTGCAAGGGGTGGAAAAAAAACAAGGGATGTGGATCGAATAACGAAAACAAATGTTCTTACCATGTACGCTATTGAAACCGTTCTTATTTATTTCATAATATCTAAATATTATCTCAAATATTTGTCTTAATTAATTTTTTTAGTAACCAAACATTACTGCAAGAAACTAATATAAGCTTGGTTGAAAAACAAAAATTTAAATAAATCACCTTTTTTATAGTACACTATTAAATCCGTTAAAATTTATTGTAATGATTCTAAACATTATCTTGAATCTTTGCTGAAGCAATTTTTGTTGAAATGAACTTTTACCGTACAAACAGGGGTAGAAACAAAAAAAAAAAACTTGCTTGCTACCAAATTTGTTTGAATTTATCTTAACATGTTAATATTTTGGTAAACGTTTGTCAAGAACAAATTTATATAAGATTAAAAATTATTTCAAGGAATTAAAAATAATGTTTTAAGGTCCAAAAATGTATAACTTTATTAGAAGGCATAAAATTTACTACGTTCTGAAGTATCCAATGCTGGATGCATTGAGTTAAAAAAGATTTTGGAACATTTTAGCTGCATAGAAAATGAGAAAATGTTTTATCGATCAATTTGGAATTGAGGAGAACAGATGTCATGTAATGTACTTTAAGTTCTTAAAATTTTCCAGAATTTCATAGAAGTTGACATGTTTTTCTGAACAAATAAGAACTTAGAAATCTACCTTCGCCTGTAGGCTGTGCCGAAAGGAATTTTTAATTTTTTTTATTAACCTTTCGAACACTATTTGTCATACCTTGCATTAATACGTGGTCATACTAAAAATTGCTTTAGACTGAGGTTTAAGATAATACTGGGATAGTTGGAAACAATTTCGAACAAATTTGATTGTAAGAAAGTTTTAATTTTGTCTTATTTCAACCCCTGATTTTACAGCTATATAGTTCGTCTCATCAAACATTGTTTCAGGCAAAGGTTTTATCTAATGTTTAAGGAGTTTTGCAATATACTATAACGGATTTGATAATATACATACTAAAAATGTAGTTTTTCTTTTGTCTTTCATTTCTTGTTATTTTCACCCCTTGCAAAAAACTAATCAACTTTGACAATAGTTTTAGTAAATATTTATAAAGTTTAAACAAAAAAAGAATGGTTTCAATAGTGTATTTGGTACGGAAGTTTGATTCTTTTTTTATTTCAAACACAGGTTTTTCTACCCCTTATAGTAAAAAAAATGTTTCACCCGAAGTTTTAGGTAATTTATTGAATATTTCCAATTATTTGTTATAGATTTTATAATTAACCTAATAAGGGAGTTACACTTTTTATTTCCCCGTTAGCTTCGGATTTTTTCTCCTTAGCAGCACTGTTTGGCTGTATAAAAAATTCTGACAAAAGTTTGAGATAATATTTGTAATATCAACAAACAATCTAAACGGATTTGATAGGTAGTGTGCTTAGCAAAGGAGTTGTGAATATTATTTTTTATTTAGTCCCTGTTTATTTTCACCCCTTGCAGTTATGACTGATCGTATAAAATGTATTTGGAAAACGTTTTTCGTATTGCTCCTACGAGTTAAAATACATTCAGACGGATGCGATATTTGAGGGAGTTATAGCAATTTTTCAGTTTTTTTTCAAAAACCTTTATTTCTACCTCTTTGGTATGGTTATGCCTATTACCGAATTCAAAATATAGCCATATTTTATGTATTGGTTCGGAAGTGATTTGTACGAAATCACGGTAGTTATCGTGTCCACAAAAATCTTATATATTTAGATTTATAAATATATACGTATGGACTTTTGAGTAAACGCTGGTTTTGGGGTCTAGGCCCCCCCCCCCCCCCCCCCCCCCGGTATTTGCATCATGGTAACGACCACAATTCGTAGTCTTTCTTCGAAATCTACCTAAAACGTGGGACGTTGATAATACTTTAGACATTAAAAATATTTCTAAACAATATAAACCATAGGCCTACTAATCACCAATAGATCGTAACCTTGAAGTCAATTAACTAACCTGGATCGGCGAAACAGTAGGAAAATCACCGTTTAAATAGAAAGAAAAATTAATTAATTATTACTTACCACACCAGAAAGTGAATCATACTTTGTTTTGTATGATCGTTTAGCCCAAGCACCATCCGCAACAACCACAATTAGAGGGATTCCATCCATGTCACCCTCGCCATCAGCCTTTGCCAACTCAGCCTCTTCTGCTCCAGCTTTTGTCATGACGTCAAGAAGTGTCTTGTTTATGGATTCAGACACCTGGCCATGGTATACTTGCCATGTATCCCTCGATATGCAAGGCATACTAACAGAAACACATATTTCTTCCAGTTGTGAGTAGCCACCTCCAGTTGTTATAACACCGGCAAATACAGCTGCATTGACATCAAAAATTCGGCAGTCATTACAGGTTTAGCTGTGCGAACATTAAACACTTGAAAGTTAAAACACTGCAGAAACCTGGCCGTTTTACGTTGACAATTTTCAGGCTCGAAAATGTGTAAGTAGTCAAATGGACAATGACGTCCATTAGACTTACTTAATGCTATTTATAAGATAGCCAAGGTCCACAATTCGTCTGCCTTCCATACGGAATTCAGCATGTTTATTTGTGTTGGCATCGGCGATTTCAAGAGATCTGAAATAAAATCAAACAGTCTATAGAAAACAGTATCTTTTAAGTACGTTGTACAGTAGCATGTCACACAGTTTTTGAGCAATATTAGCATGTACTAAACTATCATATTCATTTGCGGTAGACATATCATCGTCACGGATATGTTCTACATTGGAGTAGCTATTTTCCCTAATTTTAGGAGTTTCTTCTGCTGCTTCACTTCCGTGGCTGATAAGTTATGTATTGTGTTCTGAAGTAGATATGTACCGTACCTACCAATTGAAATTGTAGCTAAGAATGAATCTTTCACCACATCTTATGTTTTCACCGAACAATGATTCGTCTATTTTTTTATACATCCCTGAAAAAATTAAACTTCAGTTAGAAATAATAGGTTTCTACACTGGTATAAGCAGGGCCGCAACTAGAGTCTCTGGCACCCGGGGCATGAATGGATTCATGCGCCCCCCCCCCCCCCCTCTTTTTTTGCACATACCACACAAATAAAGCGGGGAGTCCGGGGGCCCTCCCACGGAAAAATGGTGCTATGTTGAGACATTATATTGTAAATCAGATTAGACATTCCTGCCATACAAGTTAAAAACTTTTTACCAGTTACCAGTTGTAGTAGGAAGGAATTACAATGCAAGCGATTTCGGCGCCCCCACAGCTTTGCGCCCGGGGCGTATGCCCCGCTTGCTCCCCCCTAGTTGCGGCCCTGGGTATAAGAATCGCAAACGTTCACGTTGCAATAAGGCCTGGTTAAAAATAGTAGGTAAATACTAACCTAATATTGTCTGGTTGTTCGACAGAATGACAATTTGACAAAATGTTTGATCCAAAATCATCATCAATATTTTCGCACGTGAAGAAAGCAGACAGCTTTATCGGTTGAAGTTCTGTTAAATAAATTAATTAATTCTTTTAAATATCGAACCACAATAATTTGAATGGTCGCTGTGAATTTATAATTATATTTGTGGGTGTCGCCGGAGTAATTTTTCTTAGTTTTGTGAAAGAAATTTAAAGATTACCTGACTTTTTAGTATTTTTTTTTTATAAAAATATTTTTTTTTTAGTTTAATAGTAGTACTTTTTTCTCTCGTTTTAATAGTGTTGAAAATTTATGCGTTTGCTAATATAATATTCTTTTCATGTACAAGAGACATTTTGTGTCCGGCTTTGCTGTTTCCAGATACCATAGAGATTTTTACCAAGGTACACTAATCAGCATTTTATAATTTTTTAACAAAGGAGAAAGCATACGTTAATGCAAATAGAGAATGGCAACGGTATAATGTAACACAAGTCGCTGAGGCGCGACCAGGGAGGCACTTGGGTGCTGCTGCTATCTTACGTCGCATATTGGAAGCGTTTAATTTAGTTCTTCTTTTTCCCACTAGATAGCAGCAACAGTTGTAATCGTAAATACTAAGATAGCCCACTTTTCTAAACATTGCGCAATGTAAAAAAAGCTAAATAATATTGCAATGTTATTCATTCAACAACATCCCATGATTATCAATTTCTCTTTAGATTAAGTAAAATTATGGCATGCGAATATGTGAATAAATTTTCATTCCGGATTGCAGAAAATTTATTAAAAAACGCGTGACTGTGTTTTGAATATAATGTATGAAATGTTCACAACATGATTACGTAAAAAAAAGTAAGCTATTTAAACGTTGATTTACGTCAGCTAACTAAGCCGTAACAATTGTGTATGTTAAAGGGCAACTCACGCAATAACACAAAGGTAATTTTTTCGCTCTCCAGTACTGAGTCCGAATTCCTAAATTGTTCTGAAAGTGTTTGGGTTTGTCTCCGAGGCTTAAGTTCTTTGACCTGGCGCGCGAGAGAGAGCGATACGGGATAGCAACAACCGGGCTGCAGCAGCCGGTATTCGCTAGACTTGAGTTGTGTGGTCGGGGGTGTGTCGTAACAATTGTTCGGTGGATTGGTTCGTAAAATAAGTTCGGCACGTTCGCGAGCGCCTATAAATCTTGGAATTGCCACCATGGAGGTGTCCAGCACGTCCTCGGGCGCCTTGCACCTGCCTGGACCGGAGGATGCTTGTTACCAACAGCAACAACAACAACAACAACCTGTCATCGTGACAGCCGACACCGTCACCCACGTGTTGACTTACGGTAAGTCAGCGCAGCCTTGCGCAGTCATCTCAGTGCGCAGCTGCTTGCGGCGTGCAGAAGGGGGCGGGGCATCGCGCCGCCAGCTAACTTCAAGGTTGTCATGTTAGAGCGCAGTAAAATAAATTGTTCCTCGTAATGTGAACGTTTTTACTCCCCAGGACGGCAAAGTATATCGAAAATTGGCCTCGTGTTGTGGTCTGTCGTTTAAGATCACTTACTAACCATCAGTTTTGCGCTAAATACGATTTTATACTTTGTATTTAACATTCCCGCTATAGTAACGCAATGCTATACTTTACTTGTTAAATATTTGTTCAACACTGAGAGCGTGGCAGCAGAAATACTGTAAAACATTAAACATAATCACCAATAACTTATCCCGCTCAAACGCACGTGCGCTTTCAATTATTACGATTTAAATAGACGGCTCTTTTGGTAGTTTACGTACTAAACGAATTTTCCTCACTTATAGAGCCAATTAGTTAGGAAGAGTTAGAAACGGTTCAACTTGACTAAGTTCAATAGCACTAATACTTAGCACATTATTTTAAACATTGATTTTTTAACTGTTATATACTTGATTGAAATTAAGTTGTATGTGTAATACAAAAACTTCAAATCTTTATGTAGATACCTCGCACTAATAATTAAAGTTATGTAAATGCTGTTGACATTGAGAGTAATGGTCAGGGGCGCAAAACTAAATTTCCAAAAGGGGGGGGGGGGCAATATACCTTTTTATAAAGAATCATCGATCCCCACTATTGAAGCAGGGGATCCGGGGGCCCTCCCCCGGGAAAATTTGTATTTCAAGGTGGAAAATGGTGCTATTTAAGCAGTTTTACTATCTAAAAATTGATTACACAGCACTTTCTTTGCCCCTGTTTGCCCCCACTTCACGGTTTCAGAGGGGGGGGGGGGCAAATTACCCTTGCCCCTCCCTCCTGTTGTTGCGCCCCTGGTAATGGGTACATATATGTCATATAAATAATTTAATACGATAACTTACTACGATAAGTCAGACTGTTTGGGTTGAGGAAAAGGTACACCTCTTGCATTACTGTGACAATCACCATCTATTCCCCCGTAACACAAGATACTGATCCTTAGTAGATGCGTTTCATTTTCTCAGTTTCCGTGCCATTTTGCTACAAAAGTTAGCCGGCAAGCAGAAAAGCCGATAACGTAAGGTGCGGATTCCATGCTGTAGTGTATCCGTTGCTGCTTCTAATGAAACCTGTGATCGAGGTAAGATCGTTGACTAATGGTATGCAGACCAGTTACCGTCTTCATTGCACAAGATCATCATTCTCATACAATAGTACAACAAAACTGTCGAACTCAGCTGGTGTAAACAATCACACTTTCGTTTTTTTTTAAATTTTTTTGAAGTGACAACGTCTAATAAATCGATGAACGTCGGCTGCACGCACGAAAAAGTGTCCAGTAACGCACGTTGTCCCACTACGGATGTGTCCTGTTATGCTCATTGTACGCATGCGTGGCATCTCACTTCCACTGGATTGGAACAACCATCGATTTGACTTTTCAATAATATTTTCGTCGTTTGAATTATTAATATTATGTAATTTAACGATCGTCCACCGATTTTCAGCACAATCGGTACGGTTATTTAAAAGTAATGTTGAATATTCAAATACTTTTTAACGAACAATGGTGTTTTACAGTTACACATAATAATTCAAATTACACCCGGGATCTTTTGAACAATGTTTTAAAAAATATTGTAACACATTATAAATAAGTTTGGTGTATTTGGGATGCGTATTTGTTATAAAATCGTGTTATAAAAACGAAATAATATAATTACCCTACCATGAACAAAATTTTTATAAATATATATACATAAAATCTGAAACTATTAATTCAAATATGGCCTCGTGGCCATGCGGTTAGCATCGCTGACTAGGTTGACGGATCGAATCCTCGCCGCCGCTTTACTTTAATTTTTGTACTTGTAAAAATAAATACGGCGCACGCGACACTACAAAAGTAATAAACATACTTGAATTAATGAGTGCAAATAAAAGTAAACTTAACAATTAAGTTGTAGATTTTATTTCACTCCTTTGTATCCATACAAAATAGTGATAATTCAATAAAAAATATTCAATTTTATTCATAAAAGTATGCAGAGGTAGATTTTATCATACAAAAGATAGAAAAAAGAAAAAAATACTTCCTCAAAGAATAAAATATTTTTAACGAACAATGGTGTTTTACAGTTACACACAATAATTCAAATAACACCCGGGATCTTTTGCACAATGTTTTAAAAAAATATTGTAACACATTATAAATAAGTTTGGTGTAATTTGGGATGCGTATTTGTTATTAAATCGTGTTATAAAAACGAAATAATATTATTCTCCTACCGTGCTGCTATCTACGGTGACGGACGCGAACCGAATGAAACGCGATATGTATTCGCTATCGCGGGAACCAGGCACGGCGAGTGCAGTAATAATAGGTTATGTTACAATTGACTAAAGAATTATGGTTTTTCATGTAATTTATGATAGATATTTGATTACAGTTTATTTATATGAAAACTTGTTCATAATTATATTTAAAATTTATAGCTAAACACCAGTTTTTAAAATTAATTACAAGTCATCTAGACGTAAACTGCTTCGTCTACTGTTTATAAAGTGAAGTGAAAAGTTAATGTGGTATTCATTGCTTATTACAACAACAATTTAGGGAATAAAAGTTAATTATTCTTGCATTTTAAAAATCTGATTACTAGTATAATTTCAAGTATTTATTCTTTTATTATTAAAAAAAATAGCATCTGTCGGCGAGTGCAGTAATAATAAGGTTATGTTAGATATTTGATTACAGTTTATTTATATGAAAACTTATTCATAATTATATTCTAACTTTATAGCTAAATGCCAGTTTTTAAAATTAATTACAAGTCATCTACACGTGAACTGTTTCGTCGACTGTTTTTAAAGTGAAGTGAAAAAATGTGGTTTTCATTGCTTATTACAACAAGAATTTCGGCAATAAAGGTTAATAATTATTCTTGCATTTTAAAAATCTGATTACTAGTATAATTTCAATTATTTATTATTTTATTATTAAAATTAAAATGATTCAATTTTATTCATAAAAGTATGCAATCATTTCATCAATGTTTTGTTATGACGTTGTCACGTTAAACTTTTGTTCGTAAACTGACTTTACAGACAACCAATTTTTTTTTAATTTTTCATAAGGCATGCCAACAAACAGGAGTTTTGTTAACATTATTGGAAGTCTGATTTGTAGTATCTTTACTCAGAACATGGCCCCCACAAGGGTGGGGGTATGTGGACTCCTGGGTCCTGGGCCCGGTCCTGGGGGGGGATGGGGGGATAGCATAATTTTATTTTTCTGTAACTATTTTCACCTCAGTGTGTGAAATAAATATACATACTTGCTGTGGTTATTTTTAAGTAAAATGATTTTATAAATAAAGCTTAGTTTGGACTTATAAAATAGTAACCATAATTATACTCTGTATTTTCATGTTAAATAACATTCTAAAAAGAGTGTGTAATGTATTACGTGACTGTAAAATTGGGGGGGGGGGGGGGGTTTCCTCCGATTCTGGTTCCATGGCCCGTAATCGAATGATGAGGAGGCCATGACTCAGAACATATTTAAATGCGCTTGTAATGAAAAACTATATATGGTCTGAATTGTTAAAAACAATCTCCCTTTCAAATGTAAAATTAAATAATGTTAATAACTGTAAAATGAACAGATATAGCGTCTACAAAATACTGTGAGTTAAATAAAAAAAAACTTAGTTTATTTTTTATCAGAACACTAGTCACCACTTTGAGATACATATAGACATGATTGCGTAAACGAATATTTGTTTTAAACGTTGAAAACTAGTCGGTTAGGAAGAATGCTTTGTAAGAAGTATCTAATTGGGGCGCCTGGCACAGGCTTTAAGGCTTTGAGCCGGAGGAGCTTACCGTCTTTTTTGATTGTGATATCATGACGGCCATCTTGGACACAAAATGACTCAAAAATGACTCAAAATATCCCTATTTCTAGGAAAAAATTCCCGTTTTAAAGGAAAATTCCAAAATTCCGAATTCGATCAACCTCAAAAGACGTTTGCCTAAGAAAGAACCAAAATTCCCCAAAGAGGCTTAAATTCCCCAAAGACAAGCCATCCTAAGCATCTGACGGCCATCTAGGATGAATTGACCTTGACTGTAAAATTAAAATGCTTTAATTTTTAACCTAAAAATTCGGAAAAAATTCCAAAAAAAAATATTTCTTTAAATGCTTTCTTTCAAATTTTTAGTTACTCAATCGATTTCGGTCCTTGGATCCATTCCCGGCGAGAGTAACATGTAATATATTAATAATAAATTTTAAAAAGTTTTAATGAAAATAAAAAGTGATTAACAATTCTTATGTCACAACCCATTAATTATTCTATATCGTTGCAATTTTCGTTACGGCCGCCATCTTGAGAATATATAATTATTATGCTAGAAATTCGGGAAAAATTTTAATAACTATAAAAATATTAACTGATCAAATTTTGATAAAATATTATTGACGTGACAACGTCTAATAAATCGATGAACTCCGGCTGCACGCACGAAAAAGTGTCCCACTACGGATGTCCCACTACGGATGTGTTCTGTTTGCTCATTGTACGCATGTGTGGCATCTCTCTTCATGCTCATTGTACGCATGCGTGGCATCTCTCTTCCACTCGATTGGAACAACCATCGATTTGACTTTTCAATAATATTTTCGTCGTTTGAATTATTTATATTATGTAATTTAACGATCGTCCACAGATTTTCAGCACAATCGGTATGGTTATTTAAAAGTAATGTTGAAAATTCAAATACGTTTTGAACCAACAAAGGTGTTTTACAGTTACACATTATAATTTAAATTACACCCGGGATCTTTTGCACAATGTTTTAAAAAATATTGTAACACATTATATATAAGTTTGGTGTATTTGGGATGCGTATTTGTTATAAAATCGTGTTAATATTATATCCCTACCGTGAACAAAGTTTTTATAAATATATAACATTTGAAACTTCATTACTTTAGTATGGCTTTGTGGGCGTGTGGTTAGCGTACCTAACTCTTAAACTGACGGTTGTCGGTTCGCAACCCGCCAGCTGCGAAATTTTTTTTGTTCTTGTAAAAATAAATACGGTGCACGCAACATTTCAAAAGTAATAAATATATTTGAATTAATGAATGCAAATAAAAGTAAATTTATTAATTCAATTGCACATTTTATTTCACTCCTTTGTATCCATACAAAATAGTGATAATTCAATAAAAATGATTCAATTTTATTCATAAAAGTATGCAGAGGTAGATTTTATCATAAAAAAGATAGAAAAATTAAAAAAAAAAATTCTTCCTCAAAGAATATAATATTTTTAATGCCTAAATGGTTTGGTTGCAAAAACCTATTACGGCTCAGTCTCAGGCCGAATATGATATTTCCTTTTCTTCTGGATCAATCATTTCATCAATGTTTTGTTATGACGTTGTCACGTTAAACTATCGTCCGTATACCGACTTTACAGACAACCAATTTTTTTTTAAAACACACCTTATGACGTCCTCGGTTCGAATGCAGTGAGGGAAATTTTTTTTTTTAATTGTGACTAATCCTTCCTCTAAGGGAGCCCTCGGCAGACTGACGTCCCACCACTAATGAAAAGGTACACATATCACCAGCTAGTATGACATCATGTCTTCCATCTTGTTCTCTTCTGCTAGAGTCTGGCATCTTGTTTTCGTCTGCTGGAGATAGGTTTGATTTTTTTCCATTAGAGTGTAGCATTCATTTATTTCTGCGGCGTCCACCAACTTGAAATTTTGGATGCTATCTTAGAAATGCATAATTATCTAGCTATAAAATCGGGAAAAATTCAAAATTTCATAAAATAAATTTGAAATTTATTTACTGATTGAATCGATTTATTCCTTTCTTTACTGCGATCCCTGGGCGATGCAAAGACATATTTTATGTAAAAAAACTTATTCAATAAAATATGGTGAAAAGTCCTCAAAGAAGCTTAAATTCCTCTACTACCAGCCTTTAGTAAGCAGATATAACACCATCTTGAAATTCTGTAATAATTAAACCAGAAATTTGGGAAAAATTTCAAAATTAATTTTAAAAATCTGCATCTAATATACTGATTGTTTTGATCGATTCCTTGATTCGATCCTTGGTCAATGCAAAGAAATTTAATTTGAGGTAAAAAACTCTTATTTAATAAAATATGGTGTAAAGTCCTAAAAGAGGCTTACGTTCCTCATATACCAGCCTCATATAAGCCAGTATGGCCGCCATCTTGGAAATTTGTATTTATTAACTTTTAAATTCGAAAAAAAATTAAAAACCTTATTAAAATAATGATTGATGCGATAGATTTTCCTCTTTGGTTTGATTCTCGGCCAGTGATAATGATAACTAAAGCTTAAAATAAATTTTTAATATGTTTCCTATTACCTTTCATGGAGTTTATTAATCATTCATTCTAATGAAAAACAACTCTGGAAAAGATACCTGTCCGACGAATTAAATATGTAGACACGCTGCCTAACAAGAAAGTCTATTTTTTTTTCGATTCAAAAAATACATTCCAACCATTTCATGTACAATGATACGGTATACGTATAGACCAAGTGTCTTCGGACCACGAGACCAGGGCATGGACAATGTCATATGTATAGACCAGACATTTCCGAACCACAAAACCTACTTCATCGATAGCTAATATAACATATTTCAAGCAGTCTAGATAAAGTCTTCGAACTGTCAGTCCTAAAGTATCGAAAATTAATTACAAGGATTTAGACCATCAGAACATGTTTTACACTTACTAAAGGACCAAGAATCCCGGAAAAATTGTTTTATCAAGACCAAAAGGTTTTGATCAATTAAATATTCAGCGTCACTACAGATTTTACAACGTAATTTTAACGAAACGACACACAAATTCAACAAAAAGAACACACATAATTGACACACAGTACAAATTCACGCAGGACACACATTGGACACAGAGTACACACAGGACACGCAATGAACATAGAGTACACACACGCAATGGACCCACAATACACACAACACGCAATGGACCCACAGAACACACAACTTGCAATAGACCCACAGTACACAACACGCAATGGACCCACAGTACATACAACACGCAATGGACCCACAGTACATACAACACGCAGTGGATCGACAGTATACACACTGAACACACAAAAAACACCCAGTAACCCACAATCAACAAAAAGGACGCAAATGTGGAAGCACAATCGGAAGCACAATCAACGAAACGGAAGCACAATCGGAAGCACAATCAAAGAAAAGGAAGCACAAACAACGAAAAGGAAGCACACTTGGTACCACAATAACAAAAAGGAAGCCGTATTACAAGATTTAAGTCTTTGTTAGATATGAGATTACAAGAAATTATACATTAAAATTTTTAAAATTTAAATTATTTATTTATTTCTCAATATTATATACATGCAGGTTAAACAAGTGCTTATTGTATGTAGTCAACCTCCCTCAGTTATACTGTTACAGGTAGGAATCTATAGCAATAATAAAACCAGTTTGGTACTCGGAACTCACATTGTAATGGAGGGTTTTGATTCTGCCCCCAGATGGACGAACCAGCCCCTATGGCCAGCCTTGCTTGAGGATTCCGAACATGGAGTGGGTAGTGTCGAGCCCACGGTCATATAGACAGGTCTGGCAACTTACCTTCATTCTCCGCCGGCTTAACTGGGAACTAATGGCGCTATAGAGCATCCCACTCTTAGATTGCAGTATGGAAGTAAATGGGCGCATTCTCTCTCTCTCTAACACACGCCGATTGACGTTAGCACTGTCCTTGTTTCTTCGTGCGTTGTTGCCAAATATCAAACGAAATTTAAAATTTTAATTTTTGGACCAAGCTTTTTTTCATATTGTATAGAATCAAAATACGCATCAGGCAATGCTTATTTTGAATACTTAACAATATTTTAAGTGTCCGAAAAAATTAAAAAACATAACTTATTCGCTGCGAACTGTTTTGAAGTATTCCGATATGTTTCACATAAAAAAAAAAAACCTACATGTGTATTTCATTCAGATTTTTTTATTAATAAATTAATGCCTTAGGACGCCACCGAACAAATGTTAAGACAAAAACTATACAGGTTTCACTTAAATATTTTTTTTAATATATTGAAATGCATTTTCTCACAAACTGACACATCAAAAAGTTGACCCGCGGAAAATTTTTTTTCTATTAAAGATAGATGGGGGACGAAAGCGAGAAAAATGTTCACAATGAATTGAATTAGTTTTTAAAAGCAGCGCCATCTCAATTGCTTCTACAGTTTCCGTGGAAATAGCTGTTAAAGATGTGTCTTATCAGTACAAGAGCGCCCGCTGCCGTCGTAAGAGGAAACAGGGCCGTGTGTTTAGATAAGTGGGGTTCTGTCCTACAAGCAATTTCAAATACATGGCTTCCTTAGTCAACAAAAAATATTATAATCGATTCTTGAACATAATATTTAAAATGTATGAAATAAATACGAAGGAATTTAATAGCGATCATGGTACAAAATTTTGAATTATTTTTCTATCCTTCTCACCAAGCATCTTATCAAACATTGTTTTAGACAAAGTTTTGGAAAATAATTATGATATTATTACAAACAATTTAAACAGATTTGATAATGTGTCTCACTAAGGCAGTTACGTTTTTTTGTCCGGTGAAATTTTTTTTCGAACCCATGCAGTTATGGCTGGTCGTATCAAAAATGTATTTAGAAAACATTTTTCGGCATTAGGTAATCCGAGTTATCATACGTTAAAACGGATTCGATATTATTCATATTATGGGAGTTGTTGCGATTTTTCTGTTTTTCAAAAAATCTTCCCCATTTCGAACCAATTGTTCGGATTTTTCCCATAACTTACTCGACCGAGAATTTCCATTACCGTATTTTATTTATCATTTTGGACATGACTTGTCCAAAAATACGGCATTTATCGGGCCCATGAAAATGTGATATATATATATATATATATATATATATAATTATATATATATAATTATATAGGTATATATATGGGATTTTTAGAACAGAAAAGAAAACTATAAGAAAATTTCGTCTACAATAGGTAGTTTTTATTTGAAATTAACATAAAAGTGGCATTATTACAAATTTATATGTGTAATAGTATAAAATATTATAAATTACGATATGATTTCTTAAAATGCTTCTTGTTCTATCCAAATTACAAAGACACGCATCTCCTGAAATTCGTAATGTGTTAGAGATTTGGCAACAGCGCGCGCCATAAGCCGTGTACTGCAATCTAAGAGTGGGACGGGCTATAGTAGTAGTTGAACTCATCATTAACATTCTGTTAAATGGGAGTTTCGAATAAAATATTATGTCATTCCTAATTCCACCTCAATTTTTGAGTTATTTTCCCAGATCATTATTTTTTTATTCTTTTGGGTGCTTGGTAAATTGGTTACATGTACCAATGCCTTAACGTTTCTCTACGTTTGTTAAGTTGAAGTGAGAGAGAATACCTCGCTCTTGTAATGCGCTTGGCTGTAATGAAGATTACTGCTTAAAACTATCAAGTATTTTCTTTCATTTTTATACCTACCTAACGACCCGGTTAAAATAATAAAGATTTTGGAGTACAGTTTGAAAACTTATTTTTTAATTATTTTTTAAGTAAGTTACTTCTATGGTGTAGGTGTTAAACACATGGTCTGACTATCCGCCTGCTCGGGTTCGATACCAACTAGAACTATATTTTGTTTTAATTTTCCTTTATTTCTTGAATATTAAACAATTAATTAAAGAGGTTAAATACATTTAAACAGTTTAATTACACAATTAGTTGAGGTTTTGAACAAAATAAACATTTACGAAAATTGTTGTAAGTAGGTACGTAATTATCTACTCTGCTTTTTATTTAATGCCAGAAGAAACGTTAATTGGTTTCCATTTTAAAATAAAATAATATTGTTTAATGACAAATCACTGCAGACACGTAGCCAGACGCTGTTCACAACTGTAGAGACTGTTATAAACTGTATGAAAAAATTTATAGTAATGACCGACTATAGGGGATTTGAAACCACTTCCAGGGCCGTGTGCTCTGAAGTCACGAAAGAATTGAGATATATATATATATAAGATATATATAATATATATAAAATTTATATAATATACATAAGATATATATAAGATATATATAAGATATATATAAGATATATATTAGATATATATATATATAAGATATATATAAGAGATATATACAAGATATATACAAGATATATACAAGATATATACAAGATATATATAATATATATAATATATAATATATATAATATATATAATATATATAATATGTATATAATATATATAATATATATAATATATATAATATATTTATAATCTGTATATAATATATATATAATATATATAATATATAATATATATAATATATAATATATATAATATATAATATATAATATATATAATATATAATATATATAATATATATAATATATAATCTATATAATATATAATATATATATAATCTATATAATATATAATATATATATACGATACAACGAAACAAAATGTTACTATTGAAAGACAAAATTTTAAATCACAAACTATGCTATAGGTAATTTAAAACCTTTCGTATTTAAACATTAATTAACTAAATTAAAGGAAACTTTATTAAATTAAATATATTAATGTTAATTTTTACATTTTACTGTTAAAATTTATTTATTTCTGTAGTTAAGTTTTTAATATTGCGAGAAATAAAGAAAGGAAAATGTTAACAACCCTCATTTCAGTGGGAATTGAACACGAGCTTGCAGATTACCAGATGAATCGTCTAAACACTACACCACCTTACTAACTAATTGAAACTGTGAAAAAAAATATTTTATATTGTACTTTAAAATCTTTAAAGAGCTATCTTGCTTCCTAGGGCCCACTCAGGCGATATGTTTCAGGACGTTGAAAGGGGCACATTCCTGCTTCTACTCACACAGTTTAAACCAAATCGGTAAGCCCCGACTCCGACCCTCCCCTTTTTAGTCAAATGTTAAAAAATAGTTACTTTTTTTAAGATTAATATGTATGACAAACGAATATTTTTGATTCAAATAAGTTTTAAACATTAAAACACGCTTTCTTATTGGAGATCCCAGTTTGTTTGGGATCCGCATTCTGAACACTCCAAATTTAAACTGACAATTGCGGGAAAGTTACAAGTTATTGCTATGCATTAAACCCCTCAAAAGCTTCCAAATAAATTTAAAAAACCTAAACTTAAACCAGTCGTTTAAAACAAAAACAGAGTTATAAAAAACATCCCCACGTTTATACCTAACTCCCATTTAACACAGTGTTGATGATGGGTAGGTGACGAGCGCCGCTAGTTCACCAGGAGGACGGAGAATGAAGGTAAGTTGCCAGACCTGGCTGTATGACCGTGAGCGCGCTCTAGCGCGTGAGGTGGCGACGGGCGCGCAGTGCGACCCGCGGTCAGGGATGTTGCCTTCTAACGAGCCGGCGAGGTCGGCTCCCCGGGCAGCACTAGAGGCAACAGCCGGTACTGCAATCACGTGTTAGAAATAAACTAGCTAATACCCCGTGGCTTCGCTCGCACAATTTCCGAGTATTAAATAGTTAGGTTTTTTACTTCCAAACATTTTTACTGAATAAAAAGAAAAAAAAATGAATGTTTAGATGCATAAAATATTTATTTCATTACATAACTGTTTAAGAATGATATTTTTGGTGTAGTTATACGTAGGTTTTTTTTTGTATAGTTTAGCTGTCTGATTTTAAAATTTCTGTTGCAGAGTGTTCGAAGATATATTTTACCTTGATGAAATCACACTTAACTCCTTTTCATCATGAGATAGACAATTAAAAAAAAGTTCTTCAACTCGCACCTAAATTATTTTAACAAAGCTTATGCTATCGTTTACACTGAAATTTTCATTTACTATGGTTAAAGATATTCTTAGAATTATTAAATCATTTCACTTTCTTACAAATACCTCCTAATATTTAAGGATTTTAGATACCATCAAACATTTATTAAAAAAAAAAAAAATACAGATATCAGATGTAATATACAATATATTAGTTGACTCTTAGTTTACTTAGTATTACTTAAACGAAATCCCCAAATTTTTACCCCTCACGTCTTTTCCCACAGGGATGCCTATGTAAAAATTAAGATCTAAGTAAATATGGCAATATCGATTTACCAAACAAAAACCGAACTCAACCCTTTTCTTTCTTTTAACAGCAAATTTCAACTCCAAAACAATTATAATATAATTATATGTACGATATACGTATATTGAACTAAAATAAATTTTTCCACTAATGATTTTATGGATTCCATAACTTTTTTTATTTTTTAAATAATGTTAACCCATTTTACAACTTAAGAGGTGATATTTCGGAAAATGTTGAATAAGAGCAGGTAGGTTGCGGTATGTTTATTGAACATTTCCTATTCTTAAATGAAGTTTTATTTAATCTGAAGATATTAGCTATACTTAATGTTTGAACAATATATTTCGAAATTTCATCTTTTAAAAAATAGAACTTCAGCATGTTGTAAGAAAGAGTTGGTAGATATTGTATGTCTGTAAATAATACTACATAACTTACATCCCGCATGATTAGCTTCAGAGGTACGACTTCTTCAATAAAATAATCAACTACCTTTTCACCCTTTTAGATCGAATATAGATATCAATGTATATAAAATAATAATTTTTACATTATTATTTCTCTGTCTTTCGCCTCCCTCTTAATTTGCTTGGATATATGATTCACTACTATACTGGCTTTAGGGTAGAATATCGTAAAAAGGTTAAATAACTATACATAATTTATTATTTACATTATTTATGCTAAGTTTCTTTCATTCAGCTTTGTTATGGAGCTATGGATTTTTTTATGATAAAAAACCTTACTCCTTTTTCCTACCCTTAAAAAACAAAATCCTGAAAAACAGAAAAAAATAAAAAATACAATTCGTAACTATATGTCCTTGTTGTTCATTCTTAATATCTAACCCTTGGATCTAGTAAATTCCTAAATATGCATTTTTTTTACTCCTAACGTTACACCTTTACACCCCTCAGGGGATGAGTCTTGCAATTAAATAAAATAATAATTTTTAGTTTATTATTTTAAACATTTAATGCACATAAAACTTACTTAGTTTTGAGGATTCGATTTTTTTTATTAAATGAAAACTTACTCCATTATCACCCCATTAAATGACGAATTTTTACAAAGGAATAAAATAAGCAATACATAACTTTAGATGCAGCTTTTTTTTAGAATCTTCTAGTTCTAATTGAATTGGAAGTGTGTTAATTTTTTGAAGTGACAACGTCTAATAAATCGATGAACGCCGGCTGCACGCACGAAAAAGTGTCCCACTACGGATGTGTCCTGTTTGCTCATTGTACGCATGCGTGCATCTCTCTTCCACTCGATTGGAACAACCATCGATTTGACTTTTCAATCATATTTTCGTCGTTTGAATTATTAATATTAGGTAATTTAACGATCGTCCACCGATTTTCAGCACAATCGGTATGGTTATTTAAAAGTAATGTTGAATATTCAAATACGTTTTGAACCAACAATGGTGTTTTACAGTTACACATAATAATTCAAATTACACCCGGGATCTTTTGAACAATGTTTTAAAAAATATTGTAACACATTATAAATAAGTTTGGTGTATTTGGGATGCGTATTTGTTATAAAATCGTGTTATAAAAACGAATCAATATTATTCCCCTACCGTGGACAAAATTTTATAAATATGTATATTACACTGAAACAATTATTTGTCAATTATGGCCTCGTGGCCGTGCGGTTAGCAATGCTAACTGCTAATCCAAAGGTTGTCGGTTCGAATTCCGGCAACGGTAATTTTATTTGTACTTGTAAAAATAAATACGGCGCACGCAACATTTCAAAAGTAATAAATATATTTGAATTAATGAATGCAAATAAAAGTAAATTTATTAATTAAATTGTACATTTATTTTCACTCCTTGTATCCATACAAAATAGTGATAATTCAATAAAAATGATTCAATTTTATTCATAAAAGTATGCATTGGTAGATTGTATCATACAAAAGATAGAAAAATTTAAAAAAAAATTCTTCTTCAAAGAATATAATATTTTTAATGCCGAAATGGTTTTGGTTGCAAAAACCTATTACGGCTCAGTCTCAGGCCGAATATGATATTTCCTTTTCTTCTGGATCAATAATTGCATCAATGTTTTGTTATGACGTTGTCAAGCTACACTATCGTCCGTAAACCGACTTTACAAACAACCAATTTTTTTGTTTCACAATTATCCGCCCCAAAACAATTAAGTTAATTACGAGAATGAATTACTAAATCAAAACTTATTATTAGAATTATAGTGTACTTATTTAATAATTTTTTTTTGTTTTGTTTTGAAAACACACCTACCTCTTTTACCAACCTTAGAGTTTGATTAAAGCAAAATGGCAGAACAGTGGTTGGCAATTTTCGTATGTGTATAATAAGTCCCCATTTTTTTTTATTGTACTTGATTAAATTCGAAGTTTAAATCATTTATCTTAAAACCATATTCACCTCTTATTCACACCTTATGGCTGTAATTTCGCAAAATGGTAAAATTGTAGTTGGTAGTTTTCATATGTTTACTATTTGTAGACAAAATATATTACTATGCTTAATAATTTAATTCGGAGATATGATTATTAATCAAAATATACCTACCATTTTTTTTTTTCATTTATAACGGGTTGAATTTTGCAAATTATAAAAATCGTAGGTGGTAGGTGTACCTATTTTTATTATTAGTACCCAATATCACTTACTACGATTGATTAAATTTGGAGGTATAATTAGTAATCTTAAAAACATACTTACTCCTGTTTCACACCTGAACAGTTGAATTTTACAAAATATAAAAATTGTGGTTAGTAGTTTTCGTATGTTTATAACTGTACCTAAAATCATTTATTAAGCGTATTTAAGTTATGAGATGTTAAAAAAATGTTAAGAGCGTAATTCTTTTTCACCCTTTAAGGGGTTGAATTATACAGAAAAAGTAAAAACTTTTGTGGGTTTTTGTATGTTTATTATTGGTACACAAAATTATTCATTATGCTTAATACGGAGTAATTATTATTAATATTTAAAACATACCTACTTACCCCATTTTTACTCTTTATGGGTTGAATTTACAGACTCTCAAACTTGTTGTTGTTCGTTTTTGTATGTTTATTATTAGTACCCATAATCATTCATTACGCTTAATTAAATTCGGAGATGATATTACCTATTAATTTAAAAAAAACTTACACTTTTTTTCACCCCTTAGAGATTTAAATTCGTAAAATATAAAAAAAAATTATTGCGTAGTTTTTGAATGTTAATTATTGATACCCATTATCTTTTATTAAGCTTGATTAGTTCCAGAAGAATAATTAATCGTTAAACCATATTTACCCCTTATTCACCCCCTTAGGGGTGGAATTCTGTATTTTAACATAGCCTAGTTTCTAAGTTAACCAACTGTCCATTTAAAAAAAAACTTCATCAAAATCCGTCCAGTAGTTTTCGATTGATGCTCGAACAAACAGACGAACAAAAAAATTGAAAACTATATTTTTGAGCCCTCAGTAGTGTAAATAGCTATTTGTAATAGTTTTTTTCATCATTTCATCCAATTTTTGCCTCGGAACAGTTTTATTATTAGTATAGATTGTGTATTTTATCATGAAGTTGCTGAGCGAGAGGTCAGAACTCTTGCCTACCACCAAAACGATGCGAACTAAATTTCCGGCGGAGTAGAGCCCGGGTTTTTCACAATTGGAAAACGTGGCGTACGTTGCCGTGGCATGTGGGTTTTCTCGAGGTACTTCCGTCGCTGCTGCCTATCCCATCTCAACTCATATCACACATTTGTAGTAGAGAAATGTATTATCTGGCACAAGGTTAAGACTGAGGCGCGAGGGCCGGTCAATGACCCCGAACGCCATCTTTGTTTATGACGTCACGGCGGAATTTCGGTGTCAAGTTGCCTCCTAATTCCTTAATTAATCGCTATTTCGATGGGAAAAAAAATTACAGTTTATAGGGAAATTTTTCGATTTTTCCCTCAAAAAATTCTGGAGGCTTAATTTTCCTCATAGAGGCTTACATTCCTTCAAATGCCACAACACCAAGCCTCCGGGTCAACCTTGATCTTGACCGTTAACTTGAAATTCTTTAATTTTTGACCAAAATATTATGTAAAAATTCCATAAATTATATTTAAAAAAATTGCTTAGGTACTTCAAATATTTAGTTACTAAATCCATTTCAGTCCTCGTTTCGATTCCCGGCTAGAGTAAATGTGTAATTTATTAATCAATATTTAAAGAAGTTGTTAATTAAAATATAATAAAATTTTAAAAAAATCTTTTTTACATCACACCCGCCATATTGGGTTCTAGAAACGTTGCAATTTTCATTTTGGTTGCATTCTTTGATTCTAGAAACGTTGCGCTTTTCATTACGGTCGCCATATGGGATCCTAGGAACCTTGCAATTTTCGTTACAGTCGCCATCTTGTATTTGAGAAAATTACAATTTTCTTTACGGTCGCTATTTTGGATACTAGAAACGTTGTTTTTTTGTTACGGTCGCAATCTTGGATTCTAGAAACGTCGCAGTTTTCTTTACGGACGCCATCTTGGATTTTAGGAAAATTTATAATATTCGTTATGGTCGCCATCTTGTATTTTAGAACGTTGTACATTTCGTTATGACCATCATCTTAAAGTTCGTAATTTTAATCTAGAAAATTGGCAAAAATTATATAACAAAAAAATTTAAATACATTTTTTAAATAACAAAATGCAGTTACATCTTAAGAGTACTCGGTTCAAAAAAGGCAACGTCCATCGATTAAAAATGGCGATATATCCTGCCTCCACGGAAGCCACCTCCCACCACTAACGCCCAGGCAGATATTATGCCATCCAGTATGATGTCATGTCCACCATCGTGGATCCTCCATATTGTTTTCGTCTGCTGAATGATGCCATCTGGAATTGTAACATTACAGCCGCAATAATGTTTTCGTCTCTGAAGGCCGCCATTTTGGATTATGTAATAACAGCTTCTATCTTGTTTTCGTCTGCTGGAGGCTGCCATATTGGATTATGACATTGTAGCCGCAATATTTTTATCGTCTGCTGAAGGCAGCCATTTTTATTTTCAGTACCTGCTCCCAGTAGAGCTAGTGTCACATAGTACACACATCATCTGCTAAAGTGTGTTGCCGCCATCTTGTTTTCAGTACTCGATACAAGGAGTGCTAGTGTCATGTAGCACAACATCGTCTGCCCTAGTGCGCTGCCGCCATATTATTTTAATTTTTACCCGCTAGAGTGCCAATCACAGGACATTCGTGGCATCCGCCATCTTATCGGCCGTCTGTGGCCGACATCTTGAAAATCTGTAATTATTCAGGTATTAATTCGGGAAAAATTCCATAAATAATAAAATATCGCTTATTAAAATAGTGATTGATACGATTGGTTACAGTGCTTAGTTCAATCCTTGGTCAATAGAAAAATTGAAATTAATTAAATTGCGCATTAATTTACCAAAAAAAATATGGGCTCGAGAAAAAATTAGAAACACAGGTTATTACATAAATTCTACGAGTACACAAAAAAATTAGCAAATTACAATAGTTTATCGATTTCTTCTTACAATGAGAAGCAAGTCCTTTGCATACCTGGACATGTGTTTTCAGGGCATCTCCACATACATTTGATTAACCAGGCATGTCCATTTGTTGGCAGGGCGCATCCAGTTGGAGGCAAGGTGTGCCCAGTTAGCTGGCCAGCCACACACATGTAGTTGGTTGGTCAGGCTAAAACGTCTAGTTGGTGGCAAGGTGTGCCCAGTTAGCTGGCCAGCCACACACATGTAGTTGGTTGGTGAGGCTAACACGTCTAGTTGGTGGCAAGGTGTGCCCAGTTAGCTGGCCAGCCACACACATGTAGTTGGTTGGTGAGGCTAACACGTCTAGTTGGTGGCAAGGTGTGCCCAGTTAGCTGGCCAGCCACACACATGTAGTTGGTTGGTGAGGCTAACACGTCTAGTTGGTGGCAAGGTACGCCCAGTCAGTGGCCAGGCACATCAAGTCTGTGGCAGACTTTCAGATATGTTGGACCGACACATCTTACAGGTTGGTCAGGCGTGTAAATTTGGTGGCGAGGCCCATACATTCAGTAGAAAGCGGCCTTCTTCGTCGATTCTCGACGAAATTTTTTTAAATAGTGCTTGTGCAATGTCAGACGTGTAAGACAAGCGTCTCTGAGTCAAGAGCTCTAATTTTTTGTAATTTTTTGATACTTGGGATAGCTTTCAAACAAGTCATGTACAATGTTAGGCGTATAGACCAGTCGTCTCCGAACCACGAGGCCAGTCATGACTTGACTACAGATTTAGCGATGCATGATCAACGAAAAGGGCGCACATTAGTAAAAAAGGACACACATTCGTCAAAATGGTCACACTGGACATACAATCACACACACTCGTCTAAAAAATGGACACACAATGGACACAAAGTTATCAAAAAGGATACACACTAAAAACACACACGTCAAAAAGGAAGCACATTTGAAAGCACATTTATAAAAAGTAAGCACATTCAGAAGCACAATCGACAAGAAGGAAGCACATTTGGAGGCTTGTACGAGAAAAAGGAGGACATAAGGACGCACATTCGACAAAAAGGACACACGCTGGGCACACATTCGTCAAAAAAAGACACCAACTGGACACACTGGACACACGACAAAACGGACTGCAGTCTGTATAAGACCGTGTTACAGATTCGGTTCTTTCTACATAGTTAGATGTTTCACGGCTGGGTGTTAGCCTTGCTTGATAATATGGTACATTCTGCAGACTTGATTACGCGAATAATAGCTACATTCCGCTGTGAGAATTAATTTATCTCTTGCAAAAAAAAAATTTTGTTGCATATTGTTCCAACTCTTGTCATCAGTTGTCGACACATGCTGCGTTGCACAGACTGGTAGTGTTTCATCGCAAGAGAAGGAGGGCTTCGCTAGACATCATGGAGAAGAAAATTTGTCTTGCATGATAGTGTTTCTCAGCTGTTTTGAGGCAATTTAATCGGCTTAGTAATGAATCTCTTTGGTTGAATTACATCTGTTTTCAATATTATTAGATTTAATTCGATAATAGGAATTCACTTATTGAATGAAATTCTGTATAACACTGTTTGTCTCTTTACGAAAAAAATACATGTAGGGATTGTATTCTTATGAATAATAAGGAGCACACGGAGAAAACTGACAAAATATTGGCAAAAACAATCTGAAGCTTTCGGAGAATATAAGTAGAGGTCTTGCTATGAATAACCAGGAGCACGCGGAGAAAACCAAATGAAGTTTGCCAGGAATGACCATAAGAACTTGGAGGAAACCAACAAAATAATCAGGAGCACACAAGGAAAACCAACGCACGTTTTGCTAAATCAAACTCAGATAATTAAAAAATAATGATTATGAAACAACTTCTGTCAGCTTGTGATCTTCATCTTTGTTTTAGTACAAGCCAGAAATAGTTTCGTATATTTTTTTTCCTTTAATTACTGAGCTTGATTTAGCAAAACGTGTTGGAAAAATATCTGCCTTGACGTTAGTGGTGGTAGGTAAGTCTGCAGGTGACTTCCGTGGAGGCAGGATCTGTCGCCATTTTTAATCGAATTATCTCGCTGGGTTTGAAATGAGTACTCTAAGACATAACTGTGTTTTTATTAAAATTTTATTTAATGCATTTTTTTTATAAAATTTAAAATTGTTCCAGAATGTATAGCTTAAATTTACGGATTTTCAAGAAGGCGGCCGTAACGAAAAATGAAATTTTTTAAAATCAAATATGGTAACCATAAAGAAAATATCAACATGCAACGTTTCTAGAATCCAAGTGTCACCTCGGAGCAGTTCCTGCCGCTACACCTGGAGACAACACGCTCGAGCTCATGCGCGTAGTGCGTAGCTGCGCCCTGAGACAGCTACGCCTCGGGCACCTCCTGCCGCTACACCTGGAGACAACACGCTCGAGCTCATGCGCGTAGTGCGTAGCTGCGCCCTGAGACAGCTACGCCTCGGGCACCTCCTGCCGCTACACCTGCAGACAACACGCTCGAGCTCATGCGCGTAGTGCGTAGCTGCGCCCTGAGACAGCTACGCCTCGGGCACCTCCTGCCGCTACACCTGCAGACAACACGCTCGAGCTCATGCGCGTAGTGCGTAGCTGCGCCCTGAGACAGCTACGCCTCGGGCACCTCCTGCCGCTACACCTGGAGACAACACGCTCGAGCTCATGCGCGTAGTGCGTAGCTGCGCCCTGAGACAGCTACGCCTCGGGCACCTCCTGCCGCTACACCTGCAGACAACACGCTCGAGCTCATGCGCGTAGTGCGTAGCTGCGCCCTGGAACAGCTACGCCTCGGGCACCTCCTGCCGCTACACCTGCAGACAACACGCTCGAGCTCATGCGCGTAGTGCGTAGCTGCGCCCTGGAACAGCTACGCCTCGGGCACCTCCTGCCGCTACACCTGCAGACAACACGCTCGAGCTCATGCGCGTAGTGCGTAGCTGCGCCCTGGAACAGCTACGCCTCGGGCACCTCCTGCCGCTACACCTGCAGACAACACGCTCGAGCTCATGCGCGTAGTGCGTAGCTGCGCCCTGGAACAGCTACGCCTCGGGCACCTCCTGCCGCTACACCTGCAGACAACACGCTCGAGCTCATGCGCGTAGTGCGTAGCTGCGCCCTGGAACAGCTACGCCTCGGGCACCTCCTGCCGCTACACCTGCAGACAACACGCTCGAGCTCATGCGCGTAGTGCGTAGCTGCGCCCTGGAACAGCTACGCCTCGGGCACCTCCTGCCGCTACACCTGCAGACAACACGCTCGAGCTCATGCGCGTAGTGCGTAGCTGCGCCCTGGAACAGCTACGCCTCGGGCACCTCCTGCCGCTACACCTGCATGGCGTGGACTAGAGCCCAGACGAGCAGCGGGAGGTCTTCGTATCGCGTGTGCAGCCCGCCTTGCCAGTCAGACCAGCTACTTCGTTATTTTTGCTACATGCGCAAGTATGTGAATGAACTTATTTTGGTCCATTTAGGATTTTTGCCACAGGAAATGTTGTATGCGAGAAACTGTTCAAATAGTTTGTTCACTAAACTGTCAGCTGCTGTGGACGAGTTATTTTTTAATGTGCTAGCGGAATTAAGTTTCAATCATTTTATATTTGAAACCTTGCAATTATTTGGCGAAATTGATATTTGTGTTTCATAAACCTTTACGCTATGTTTTAGGTCAGGTTTTTTCTGCCTCGCCAGTTAAGCGCTCCCTTCACAGCGAGCACGCACAGTTCTCTCTGCTCGCGCGAATATTTGACCTCTGCAGTTGCACTGCTAGGGTAAGCAGGACTTGCAAATACCGCGGGTCTATCGGCGCGTCCTTGCTGTGTACGAAACCAGAAAATAAGTTTTATTTTTTTATTTTGCAGGAATTATCTCATTAAATTTTCGTTACTTCCACAGACGCTTGAATTTAGTTTTGGCAGACGTACGAAAGTTTCGTGGGATGGAAGGGGGAGGAAGAGACCCACAGCTCGACGCTGTCGGAGCTCGGATCCACTCCTCGCTGAGTCGCATTAGCTTCGCCTCGTGCCCGCCCGACTCACGTGCCAGCTAGGAGCGCAGGTTTACCCCTGTTCGTGCTACGCAATGCGTACTTTCACGGCCAATAATGTGGCTGCCGTACATTATCCTTCCTCGATTCTCTTTCTTGTTGCTTCACGCACATGCAGACACTGTATTTCTATCACATATGTACCCAGCTTGTGCGATGTATAAGCATAAAAATAACTTATATGGGCCTAAATTCTTTCTTAGCTTTTTGTCTGCATTCAAAGTTAAAGTAAATCAAAATGCATGTAGATTGCAGAATGAGCGTGGAAACAAAATTGTATAGTACTCAAATTTTTGGTATTAGGATATTTAATTTTATTAGCCAATACAAAACCTGTTTTAGTGCATATATATATTTTTTTAAAAACTTGCATATTTGTCTAAAGGAGCTTAGTAGATTAAACCGTTTCATTATATATGAATAAATAATTGAGCCAAGATTTAAAGTACACGGATCACCATTAGGCTATTTCTGCATCATTTTACTTTATTAACACTTTCTTTACTTTTCACTCCAGAAAACTCATTTCACTATTCACATTACACACATCATGAAACCTGAAAGCATAAAATACACCAAGTCTGTCCAGTAGTTCGGAGCCCACTATAATCTTGGAGGTCTCGTCACATTTAGCCTAGGTGAGCGGTGTGACACTAATACCTAACATTAAACGTTTTATGTCTTTTATGTGTTATTTTTAAATATGGGTTTATATTACTACCCGTTTTGGGCAATAAAGTTTTTCAGAGGTTGGTGCACAATTTTACATGAAAATGGATCTTATCTTTAGTTACTATAACAAAGTAATTACAGATAATATTATGTGTTAGTCGGTTACACAATGTCACGCCGACTTCTCTCCATGGCAGTTCGGGTTTCCAGACAAATGCCACTTGGGATATTTGGTAATTGAGAGACGGTAGTAAACGCTGCCGAATTTGAGTGAGACTTCGTGTACTGAGACCATAAAAATATCTATATGTCAGGATCCACAGCGTATACAGTCAAATTGTGCATTATCTCCATAATCCATATATTTTGTCCAGAAAAAAAGTGTGTATTGTTTTCATACCCCAATGATTTTTTTGAAGTTATACTTCTTTAGGCGCGTCATGAAAAAATGATAAGAGTGAAAATTTAAGATGCGCGCTCATCACTGTAACACAAAATTAACAGGTTGAAGCTGCCCGCTAAACCGCTGATTAAGTCTCGAAAAAAAAAAAGCTACCAACAAAATTGAAATAGAACCTCTATTAGTCGCGCATGTTGGCACGCTCGTCGCCTCTGATCACTGTTTTCATATTTATAATATTTATCCACATGTTTCTAATAAATTTTATTCATTAGTGATTTAAATGAAATATTTTCATTAATATTATTTACTATTCGTAAATATTAGTAAAAAAAATTGTGCTTATATACTTTTTCAAGTGCTCCAATATAATTGAGGTTAACTATCCGTATGCATTATTTATTGATATAAATTAAAATATTATTTAATATAGTTAATATTAAATATTAATAAATTATTAATGTTAAATATTTATTATTGGTTATTTAATATTTACAAAATAAAGAAATAAATTTAATAAAACATTTAATAAAAAATAAAATCGAACATATAATTAAAATATTAATTTTTAATATTTACTATTAAATTGAATAAATAATAAATATTTATAAACATAAATGAAAAAAATTAATGAAAACTCTTTGATAAAAAATAAAAGTGAATATTAAATTAAGAAAATAATAAATATTTAAAAAAATTAATAAACTTGAATTAAATTTTTGAATTTATTATTTTTTTTATTTTTTTTTTTAAATATTAATTTATCAATAATAAATATTTGAAATTAAGAATATTATAATATTTAGTACAAATTATGTCATATATATTTATTATTCTCTAAATTTTATTTATTTTTTCAAATTTAAACTGAACTTTATTGACTGTGTTGACTATCTTTTTCCAGCCCTTTTATTTTTTATTTTATTAATATTTGCATGCAATTAAAAACTATTTTTAATGATGCCAAAGTAGTATAACCTCTCACGCGCGTACAAAAGTACACGCACCCATTTTTTTAACTACTTTTGTAAGTTGTGACATTCAACAGTATCCATAGATAGAAACACTTTAAATGGCAGACATGTAAAAATTTTACAGCTATGAAATACAAGTTCATTCTGCAAACCCATGTCTCGCGAGAATATTATCTTTACAAATACTTCATCCTGTTAATTTATTAAAAACTAAAACTAACAAACAAAATTAACAGAGAGTATGTTACAACTCATTTACTTTGGCGAAGCCTTTTAACATTCTCGCTCTATAGCAACAACAACAGTAATACCACCAATAATTTATTTTTATTTTATTTTATGGATTAAATTAATTATATCTTTATTGCCGTTTATAATCCGTGATTTAAAAAATTTTTCATTATATTTTTTTAATTGAGCTAAGAAATTAATGGACTGAATTATGCAAGCATTATCACTTATGAAATGGAAGCATGAATAAATATTTTAAATCCTGTAACCTTCATTGATCTAAAATAATAAGATTTCTTGTAAAACGTTTTGCACGTTTTAGCGTCAGGCCCACATTGATGCTAATAACGATATTTGTAAATGAGAAAACATTTAGTTTCTGTATTTTCTTATATCTAGTGAAAAACTCTAGTACATTATAACTGTTTTATGCGGTGTGTACATGCAGATTTAAGAACGTATTATGAAATTTAAAAAAAAAAAGATTTTGAATTTATTTTTATGGTGTTATATATTTTTAAAACAATGGAAGAAAAATTGTATGATTGTTATTTCACTTGTTAGTACTGATTGGATGTAACAAGTTTAAGTATATTTGTTATAAACTACACACTAAATAATTGTATTTTTTAACAGTTCATATATTTGCTTTAAAAAAACACTTTGATGCCGGTGACCCTAAATAAATGACTATAATTTTTACATTTAACGAAATTTTAATATTTTTATTCTATAGTAAAGTATTTCTACATAACTGGAACACGAAAGTTGCTTAGGTATTATACTGTCATGTTTTATACTATATTTTTACTTATCATTTTTAATTTCTGTTTATAAATATACCACCATACAAATAATTATTATATTTCTGAACAATTCAGACAGAATTACGTTACAATCATAGTAATATGATGTATTAGCAATATGGCATATTAGCAATATGACATATTAGCAATATGACACAGTAGCACTATGAAAACGGTAAGCCAAATCGATTTTATGTAAGTGAACTTAATTTACTTTATTAAACGAAAATACTAAATTTTTTAAGTTATGACCTATTTATAAATTTTATATTTTCATAAATTTTCTAAAGTAGTAAACCTACCAACCAAAGAAATTATAAATTTAAAAAAGGAAACGTGTTAAGTCAAAGGAATTAATAAATAACTTTTGTAAATATATAATTGCCAACCAAGTAATCATACGGCAGCTACAGAAATTATAATTACTTAAGAAATATAAATGTGTCTCACTACTTAGTAACATAACGTACTCGACTCTTTGTCTTGATTTATATTTCTCTAAAAGACGTTAAATTTATTATTTTATGTTTTAAAACTGCAATTAGAAATTAAAATTAATTTAAGAACTTAACTCGTATAAACGAAGATTTGTTCATAATTTCAAACAACTGAATCTTAATTGAAACTACGTCGTATTTTGACTTTCCCGTTCTGTATTTCATTCTAAGCAAAGATACACGTGGAAAAAAGGAGAGTGTTATTACAGTACACTTAATCAGTTTTTAATTTTTATGCTAATATACCAAGAATATTCTTCCTGGTTCATATTTGAAGTAAGTGAACTCAGTGCCCGTAAATTTACGAATATCCCTGGATAAAATGTAATCAGCGTTCTTCATACATTGAATATGAAATTTTTTAACGGTGTGCTCAAAATGTTACTCCTGTAAATGCCCAATAGTAATTTAAAAACATAATCACTAACCACGTAACACTCAACGTTTATCTGACAATAGTTTACCACATTACTGGTTTGTTGCGGGTATGTATATATAATAATGTAATATTGCTACCTTCGAAACAAAAAACTATGCACTTGTTTTGGTTTTAAATATTTTCCTTCACTGTGGAGAGGGTTTACCCCCAATAATTATCTTGTGCATAGCCTTTTCAACTAATGTTCTTGGAATATTTTAATTTTTTTTTGAGAAGGTGAGCTTACTAAAAATGGTTCGGCAATTGAAAGTTTCTTAACAAATATTTTACTTTGGAACGATCAAACATCTCACGGTCCTGAACAACATAATGGTTAGTATTTTCATGTTTACTTCCCAAAACAGTTTTCAGGATATATATTTAAACATTAAGAACAGAGCTGTCAATTTTACTAACAGCAACGACCAGTAAACTTTTGTACGGTATTCCTGCACTCTTTGCTTACTGTATAATATTGGAGTACGATGCATGAGCCAACTAATGAATATGTTGTATGTATTTACAAATCAGCGACAAGGTATCCATTCACGTGTGACATCGACAGTAGAACAGTGCTGCAGTGGTTGATACATCAAAAAGGCAATATCCCGTAACAGTTCCGAGAACTCTCTACTGCTTTCAAACGTTTATCAGCTACCAGCTCAATTTCAACAAACAACACAATGGTACTATGCATTGATAGTTTAATTTCACGTGAAAATATTTTTTTATGTATCTCATTTAAAAGATTCTCTGTACAGTAAAAAATAAAAACCATTTCTTGATGAATTTTTAACATATATTTATGTAATGCTTAATTAAAATTTGCTATAAACTATTTATCAGTACAGCGTATAAATCCTCGAAATTCATAACTCAAAAGAAGGCCGAAAGAACACAGATTGAGTATAATTTATTTATTTAATTAATTTATTTTCTCATGAATTGTGCCACCCAACAGCGCGAGACAAATAAAATGTGTCATACATCATGCAGACACCACAAAAATAGGAATGAAAGAAACAGCATAGCCTACACACAAGAAATACTACAAAACTCTACTACTGACATAGTAGACTTTAACAAGAGATAAAATGAAAGACATTTATTTTATAACAAAACTAAAAATTTAATTTATGTTAGGTATGTGTTAATTACAGTTCTAATTCAGATGGAAATGCATTTATTACATATACAGTATATATAGGGCTATTATAAAGTAAAAATTCGAACGTAATTAAATTGCCAAACTGCATTATCTTCCCGTTATGA
This sequence comes from Bacillus rossius redtenbacheri, assembly GCF_032445375.1. NCBI lineage: Eukaryota > Metazoa > Arthropoda > Insecta > Phasmatodea > Bacillidae > Bacillus > Bacillus rossius. The sequence goes on from NC_086330.1 coordinate 233,177,015, forward strand.
ATTAATATTCAATAATTTAATATTACTGTATTATTAATGAATATTACAGTAATTCCGTAAGAAGAATTTTCCTGCTTGTGAAAAGAAGTGTGACTATGATATAATACAAGTGTGACTATATTTATTGTAACTACTCAAGGTATGTTTCGCAAGATAATGGAATCGTGAAATGTGTGAAACGTACATCATTTATTCGGGGTATGTAACTTGGAACTTTTAAGACTCGTGTTTTTATAGTTTCAATAACATTACAGAAATATAGAAAATGTTTATTAAAAATGAATCTTCTAAATGCAGATCGTCTAGGGTTTAGGTACGCTGTTAAAAAAATTCCGTTAAATTATGGAAAGTACAGGTATAATTTAAATAGAAATTTTACAGTGTCACAAATATTCAAATGAAATTTATACGCAAACACCATTTCCTGAAGCATCCCCTAACTCACTCACTCCAACGAAACTGAACAAATCGTTCTACTGAGATTTACGCGGCAATCGCCTGCCCGTCCCGTGAGTTCACGCTCAGGCTGTTTGCCTATCAGACAACACTGCGCCCCAGTATTGTCACCACAGCTACTGCGGGCCTCGCGGTCCGTGCGCCAGAGGAGTTCCAGGCCACTATCACTTGTTATGTCTGGATGTCTGTGAAAAGGATGATACTGAGTTACTTCTAAAGTGATGTTAAAAATTGTTTCTATGGCGCGATCACGGGAGGGGCTCGAACCCACGTGCTGCTGATGGCAATGCGATGAATAAAGAAGTGGGAGGAAATAAATTAGTGAAATTGGTAAAAACGGGTTCGAATCCCAGTGTGAGCTGTTTCAGTCGTACTGCCTGCCCTGTCCTCTAATTGTCAGAGATTATAGATTTCCGTGAGTTCACGGATTTGCCAGGTTCGACACCAGCGCGCCGGCGGGCCCAGAAGGGCTCGTGGCGCGTCGCAAATGCCGCAAGCGAGCTCTCACGCGAGGCAGACAACCTGCATTACTAATTTGAACTGTACAAAAGAACCGTTGAACTTACGATTTCCATTATAATTTTATTTATACAAGATGAAATTCAGATTTTCGGTATGATGTAATAATATGCTAATGTGGATTAATTAATTTTTGGTGCTCATGAGAAGAAAATGCCTTTTTTTTTGTCTGAGTAGTATATACTATTTGATACGGTGATTCACTATAACTGAGCGAAAGTTATTACTTTAAAAGTAAGTTTAATAGGTTTCTAAACACACTCAGATATAATTTAAATTAAATACAGTATATTCTCGGAATGCAGTGCGAATCAGCGATACGTGAACAAAACATTAAATATTCATTAAAAAATTGTAAAAAAAATACCCAGAACATAATATGTTCATGATGGTAACAAGGAAAAAATATTCAAAATTAAAATAATTAAAATAATGCTTACTCCATGGAACCCCCTAAACCGTAACCCAAGGAAAGATTGGAAAAAATCAGGCCACTTAAATATTTTGCATTTTAGGATTTAACTTTTGGTATTCCTACTGACAGTGGGGGTCACAGACGGAGATGCATGTGTTGTCAAGAGTGGCCGGTGTCGTCACAGTAGCCGGTGCTGTCAATGTTGTCGGTGCTGTCAATGTTGTCGGTGTTGTCAATGTTGCCGGTGTTGTCGGAGTTGCCGGTGTTTCCGGCATTCCATTCTGGCGAAGAAACCAGTTGATGTGATAAGAAGCCATGAATTGTTTTACACTGGAAATCTCCTAAAGGGAATGGTTGTTGGATCTGTTCCTACCTGGAAAATGTACACAGCCAATCGAAGGCGCACCGATCCTTGAACTGGCTGACTGAATAAGCTTAAAATCGGCGTCGGGTGGAAGTTTTCCAATCGGACAACTACCAACTGCAGTATGTGGTCAGGGGAACAACCGCTTAAGACTTCGGAGGGTCAAACTGAATGCATTTAGTCAGCTACACGGCTGATGAAAAAGCTTCAAATGAATTGGCGTGTTTACTATTAAACTTCGGCGAAAATTAAAAAAAAAAACTGTAATTGTTTGAGCGTGTAAAAAACCGACAAACACTCACTACAAGCTCAAAAGGATTTTTTATTTAAATATGTGAGTTTATTTGGGTCTTACCATTTTTTACCTAAAATATGTAAATGAATTAAACATAAAATATGTTATGGAATTTTACCTGGGTTGAAAATAACTGTCAAATTTTATAACTAGCCGCAATACAAACAACATGTTGTGAAATCTGTGAATTAAAATGTTGAATAATGTATAAAAATATAAGTGAGTTATTACACTCCTTTATACACATTGACAAAACTAACTTGAAATGCGACAATGTTATCGTGAAAAAAAAAATTATAAATAAATAATCTTATTTTTTCTTATATTCACACCGCTGTCAAATAATGGTAAATTTCCGTGCCATGAGGATTTAGCATAAGTACCATGACTTCTATTTTTGAGGTCATACTACAGAGAGCAAAAAATTCTTAAAAATAAATAATGATAATATTTCTGAAAGATTGATTGTTGACATTTACTTAGGTATGTTCTTTTTAAGTTCTAATAATTTATTTAAGTTTTTTTTTACTATTTTTCGTATTGATATGGTTTTGCATCGTTAGTTTATTGTTTATTGTTTGATTCAAAGTTTTAGATACGTAAGCTTGAAAGGCTGACATTAGTTTAATTTTGACTTAAAAAAACAGGTAGGTACGAAACTGATATCGTTGCCAGTATTTTTAAATAACGATAATTTTTCTTTAAAGTTTGTTATGACACGAATAAATGTTATTTTAAGTTGATAAGCCTGTGATTTTGCTTAGGTTAAAACTAAGATTTTGTTTATATGTTTTCTTTCTATAGTTAAGGATTGAGAGCAAGACTGGGAGAATAAAGTGATTCTTCACTTTAATTGATACTTTTTCAATAAAAACATGTAACACAAATGTTTATCTTTTTTACTTTAGGTTATTTAAACTTGTCCAATCGTTGAAAAATAACTATTACTAATTGAATCACCGAATGCTACATAATTAATAAAAAAACTACCTAGTACTGAAAGTACCGGGAATTATCGGTTTCGTTGAAAACTAGTAGGTACCGAAAGTACCTAGTCAGAATCCATAAACGCTTACGTGATTTAGAAACTCAGGTGTTCATTCGCTGCAGTCACATTTAACTTTCTCTCCTGTCGCACATGGTTCTGTAAGGTAATTTTTAGGCCTCTGTCATTGGCGTCTATTCTTTCAAGCCGAGTCATAAAACCTGCTCTTCAGTGATAAGGGTAATAATAGGTCTACCAACATTGTCAAACTAGACTGTTGCCAAATTATAAAAATTATTCATGCAGGTCACTAGAGACTCGCATAATTATAATATCACATCGGCTAGCATACATAAAGGACTGCGGAGACTATCGTACATGTCATTGAACCAGCGCATTTTTCCACTTTTTTCATATGGATTTACTAACTTTCAAAATAGACTTCACAGTCCTCTGAATACTCGAGTAACCGTCACCTGAGCATTAGCTGTTAGGTAGGCTGTGATTGACACTTCGTTTGTCTAGGGTTCTCGTTGGTCATTTCCTAACTGTCACATGCAAAGACACACATGTTTGATTAGACACCCCTGACAATCATATGAAGTTGTCTACAAACACGTTTTGCAGAATAAACAGTGGCGTGTGGATGAGTAGACAGTTGATTCTTCTATAACAACTACAGAGTAACCATAAATAAATCTGCACAGAAGTTCTAATGAACTGACCAGATATTTTACGGTTAACATTAAAAAAAAAGACCAGTGCAATATGATCTGCTCACACATAATTGCAAGCAAAAGTAAAGCGTTATCACTGACAGTAGGTGAGTTGTTTAACAACTAAATAAAGCTTACAAATACAGAAATAAAGAAACTAGTTGTGTGTTAAAACATTGTAGCATTTTCTCTGTATCGTGATTGGCTGGGTTTATTTCATGTTCATGTCTACTGTCAGTTTACTAATCACAGCCATCCAGCGTGGAAGCAAAAGCGTCTGAATGGCCCGGCCAAATACGGCAATGACTTCTCTCGCAGACGGTCGCCAACTACAAGGAAAAAATCGCTAGTGCAGGCATACCTCATTGCAATCTAATGAGCGTTCTTTTTACTTTCGCAAAAAAATACCTTCTCCCAGCCCTAGTAATGTCCCTCAGCAAGCAAGAAGTGTCTCAGAGAGAGAGCGTAGTCGCGCTGCTGTGTCGGCAATCTCCTTCCCATCCCGTCCTCTCCCCCCTCCTCTTCACCTAGGTCAAGCCGCGTTGTACAGTTCTCTTCGCACTCTTCTGCCACATGCCAACAACGAGCTGAGCTCGCCCTTCTCCTGGAGGCCGCCTCGCGATGACCAGTCACTGGAGCACCAGGGGCAGCCAGAACTTCCATGAAGGCAGACGTCAACACAGGCGTCGTCGGAGTCCACTCCAGAGCTGAGGGGACCAGACAGTGAAAAACCTCTTCTCATTGTGTTGCTAAAAAAACCTACGTGCCAGAGACATATGATGCATCAAAGCTTTCCTTGTGTCCAAAGTACGTGGATGCAAACAATTTGTTTGATGGGCGATGTCTCTGCCGCTCCCTATTCGCCACTTTCGCCTTTGACGTCATGTCTGTTCCAGACGATTCTCCTACTATATACATTATCGAGTGTGATGTGGAGAAACCTCCAGAGCTCCATAAAAGTCACAAATACCTGCTGTTTCTCCCCACCAATCAATGTCCATCTGGTTTGAAGCAATAACAATTGTTGAATACACTAGACAATAAAGATCACTATATTTTTCACTACATAAAGCTCCATCAAGCGATATCACTTGGGTTAAGAGAGACTAAAATACATCGAGTCCTCCAGTTTGAACAGTCGGCGTGGTTGATGCAGTATATTCGGCTCAACATCAACAAGCACCAGTCCGCAGCCAATGAATTTAAAAAGGAGTTATTTTAGCTCGCTGTCAACGCCAACTTCGGAAAATTTGTGTGAAATAAGAGATGTAGGAGAAATATTCAGCAGATGGATCATTCAACAATGCAACTCTCATGATTGTTGCCAGCTAAACTTTCTTCACTTAGCAACACAGATTTGATAATTTGAGGCAAGTGTTCATTTCATCGGCAGCAGTCGATCTTGTAATGACTGGCAGTGTTCGGAGAAATCGCCAGATAGTAATATCATTGCGCCTCCAAGACATCTTGATTCATTGCGCAGATATTTCAATGTTCGTTCAAGTACTTCCAATTTGCGTTTGTGGGCTATTGTGCATTCGGCCCAAATGATGATTTTACATTCTACTAAAACTTTGGCCATTGTGGAGTGTTTCGCAATGTCACATGTCGGTCGTTCAGTAGTTCGAAGATTTAACGACAATTTTGACGCTGAATGAGCCATACGACATCCTACTAACAATGTGACCGTTATTCCAGAAGAAGCAACTGCCACCGCAATGTCGGATCTCAAACGAACAGTGGCCAAAATCAATGACATGAGGAATGTCTTCCCAGTTCCACCGGGGACATCCAGGAAAAAGAAGCCAAAATTTCCATCATCAATTTCCATCATTAATGTATCATACACTTCCTCCTGTTGAGTGTTCAACAGGAGTACATTCGTTTGAACTGTTTGGTCTAATTCATGTCGATCATATTCACGATCACTTTACAATTGTATATTTGTAAGAATTTATGCTGTGCATCTTCAAGGGGTTGTAATGAGCCAGTTCGATGGTGAATCTGGTCTTGAATCTGTAAAGTCGATAGCGAAGTCAGTATTACTGATTTATAATCACAAATTTGTTGAAATGTGAGAATGCCTTATTTATTTCAGAGACAAATACAGAGTAAATAAAGTATCTTGAATGTCCGATTAAATCCTTGTTATTCGATAATTTCTGCCCCAGATGAAGTCATTTGAAAACAGCAATTGTATTTTTGAGTGTTCGCTAGGAAATGTCGTGATTCTGGTGTTTCGCCACGAAGCAATGAATGGAATGGCTAAGGTGCAGAGTTAATAATGGTAATTTCACTTTGCCATTAAAAGGCAGCACATCCAGGTATTTCAGCAGCAAACTTCAATGCGCCACAATGTTTCTAAATGACATCAATTGGACCAATGCGAACGAAAGGATGCGAGCTGTAATCAATTGTGCAATCGTATAGAAACGCTCTCGATTATTGCGCGTCGAAGATTATCTAGTTCCTGATCTGTGCGATAAGCGCTCGATGAACTTTGCCAACCGAGCCGTTTCACCGGCTGCCTCACTTTGCTCTTGTGTATGAGAAGCACAGTGTTGGGCCATACTAACGCGGCGCTCTTCTCTTGCGATTTATCGTTCTTCTTCAGTGGATTGATTCGCAATGTTGCGAAGCCTAATTGCGTTACAGCTGTGTTAGGAAAGATGAAATCTTTTTTTCGCGGCATTGTTAATAATAATACTTGCACAATAAGTTATATTAATAACACTCGCACAAAACAAACAAATCGAGCAGTAACCTTTACATGTTCTTTTTTTTCAAAACAAATCATAGACAATGCCGCGACGGTTATATACTACTATACATATGCATACATTACTAACTCCGTGACTAACTTGTAGTAGGTTTAATAGTGTCGTGTATACATAATCTACCACACAGTCATACTCTCTCTCTAATATTGCCAGGGCGCCAGGTATCTTAGATACCGTTTACTGTTATCAATTTTTTTTAACAAACTCACATTTCATACCTTAAACGTGTGTAATTTAATAACACCTGCATTGATTGAGAGTATAACTAATATTATTTAAATATACAAACATCGAAGAAGAAAAAAATAATTATTATATTTAAAATATAATACAAATTTATATCCAGCAAAACTGTGTTTAGCCTTTACTTGATAATCGGCCAGAAATTTACAGCGTGCGCAGATTTAACTGCAAATATTCTGTATCCTGATCATCACAACAAATAATGGATTAAAAAAGTTCTTGATGTTCATTATGCACACGAGGGACAGTTCTATCACCTTGAAAAAAAAAATTCAGAAAATGTGAAATTTACGTTAAATTTTCACTTAACCTAAATGGTTTTAATTTTGCTAAGCTCAGGGTAGATATGATATCTTGTTAGTTTCTCAGACCTGTGGGGAGATATGAAAATGATAAACTCTGATAATAGTATTGTTACGATTTACCGCGGGTTCGTAAAGGATAGCCCAATTAGAGATTTTTATCACACACAGTTTTATTTATTGCGACTACTTATGTCACTTACAAAAATCTTCTAAAATGGCAAATAATTAATTACACTTAAAGAAAGGTCTATTCCCCAGTCGCTCGTTCCACACACATCGCTGGGCTGCACCTCTAGCGCAACTCTCGCCGCAGCACCCCTCGTGGGTCTCCGCCGCGGGACTCCATCGCCGCACTCCGCCGCCGCAGACGCACTTCCCCTTCGCCGAGGATCCGCTCGACTCCTCGCTCGCAACTTCGCTCGGGACTCCGCCGCGCCCGCAACTCTATCGCCCGGAAACTCCGCCGCGGGAGAACTCCCGACTGAACTCTCCGAACTGACTGACTCTCTACTGGCGTCCTCGGGCATATATATAGGCCCCGGCGCAATTCCTGAACTCACGAGAGCGGCCGGGGCCTGTCGCGTCACTCCGAGCCGCCCCGACGGCAGAAATCTCTCGAAAACACGTGTTGGCGGCTCGCGCAACTCCCAGCTGTCCGGTGTCAGTTACGTGTCAAAGGCAGGGCGCCGCGCGGGGAGTGCGGAGGGCTGGAGGGTGATAAAGCGGCGACCCAGGTGCGCACAGCACATCTCATGTTATAGTCCAGGAAACCAAGACTTAAAAACCTGTGAAAAATTTGTCCAAAGCTGAATTTTTGTACAGTGGTAGAGTTGAATATGCTTAATAACATACCGAAAGTTTACCGCTGTAGACCTTGTGCGTATCACCTAAAATTTGCATTTAAGTACTAGGTGACAGCAACTTACATCAGTCCATTAAAATGGTACCCATTTATACATTTTTTAATTTAGACTGTCCGTAAACATACCAAAATAATCTAGAAACACTAATACACCCATTAATGTCAGAAAAAAATTAAACTTTTAATATTTAAGATATGATATAAAGCGATTAATTCACGACATATATTTTATCTTTGCCACCCAGATAAAAATACGATTTACACCGATTTGAATAGCCCAATGCGAAAAAATGTCTAAATAAATGTTTTAACTATACTTTTAGCTTTAAGGTAGTATATTTATAAAGAGTCTAGCATAATTAGTTGGCTAATTAAAGCTGCCCGAGCGCTGCAGTGTACTGCGGCCGTACTGATCTTTCACGGCCGGCGGGCTTTGAAACACGCTGCGTACTGCGACACTCAATAAACTTGGTCTTATTTACGGATTACTTAAAATATAGTTAATGCATATGATAGGGTGTATTCATGTTACATCTATTGTGATACACATATTCTTTTTTCTTATATGAATGATTTTTGATACAATAAAATTAACAATAAACCATTTCTGCTTGGAAATTGTAAATCAAAATTCTAGAAGACCTCTGGTTTTATATATGTGTGTGTTCGTATTTTGTTACAAAAATTTTATTATTAAAAATTATTTTAATACCAAAAAAATATTATTATTTTTTTATTTCTAATAGCTACATTATATTATTTTCGATCAGAACTATGCAAAATTTTAATGTAGCCTATATTATAAAATGTATATATTTAATTGTATAAAATTAGTTTACTACATACAAATTGAAGAAAACGATACACCCTAAATGTACTGAGTTTTGTCACTTTTATAACATAATTCGTATTATTATATAATTTTTTTACAGAAAATAAATAAATCATAAGTTGTGTTGTAAAATGTATTGATAGAATTACATATTTTGTATTTTTTTTCTAAGTTAATTTATTGGAGTGCTGCGCCTAGCTGACTTCGTTGAATTGCTATTGGCATAGAGCGGTGGTGGATGTTTTTGCAAGAGTTTGGCCGTATTTTATGACCCTAGCTGTGAGAGGTGTTCGTCCCAGAAATCCTAACGGTCAAGGAAAATAGCCTTTCTCTGTAGTCACGTACGGGTCTGCTACTCGCGCAATATCGTCAGTTTATCACAACTTTCCGGGAAGTTACGTCGTTTCTCGGTTAGCTCTGGTTTCACCATAGTAAACGGAACAAAATTTTGTCTGTAGTTAATGTATGTTCCTATTACCGTAGCATTATGGCGTTTGAGGAAAAAACTAAGTTTTCTGTATACACGCGAATAAAAGTGCATTTGTTTAGAATGAAATTGCGATTTCATTAAAACTGTCCGTCAAAATGTTGTCGAAGGCTCGTTGTGTTGAAAACAGTATAAATATTGTCTCGAAAAATAACGCTATTGGTCCCAGTGATAAGTGCATTATTTGTGATGAGCTTCTTCTTAACGTAATTGTAATGTAAATATTAATGGTTCTGTAAATATAGTCCACATAAAATTATAATAAAATATTTACATATTAAAAAAAAGAAGTTAAAAAATTATATTCTATTGTTGTTAATTATTTATAATTTAGATATTAGAGAGTCGATCACACTAACATTTTTACCTAAGCAAATCGCATCCTGGAAGATTTTTATCTAAGTTTGCCGAAAAAATCACTTGTAGTTAGGAAAATTTTATTCTTTCAGAGCAAAATTAAGTCTGGAATTACCATACATTAAAAACCTTAGTTTTCTGGAGCAAAAAAACCCCAGTACGAGCGACTTTAACACTGCTGCACACACACTACGCAGCTTGAAATACATCAGTGGTCAGACTATTGTACCAGACACTCAAAATATACACATTTAAACCTTTTAAAAAAAATCACAATATTTAATGAAGCGATTTTGACGCTACGCTCAATATATTTATGTAACACGTCAAATTTCTATAAAATAAATATTTTTCTTACCTTTTATAATTAAAATTACCAATTTAATAACAGGACGTTTAAACTTTGAGGTGTTTATCACAATTACCATGTAGGACATTCTTTTATATTACCTTGGTGCCATAATGAGAACCGACTTAAAAAAGTATTAAAGTTAATAAATTTACGAAACATTTTTGTGGATCATTGCAGAAATTATCATTAAGGACTCAACTGCTTATTATTGGTGTGATCACAAGGTTTCATCGGTAAACTTTTGACCTGTTACTAAGAAATGTTCATTTTAATACTGTACAAATTTTCGGCTTTGGGATAATTTTCCATGTTTTAAAAACCTTTGTTTCTTTACAGCAAAATTCGTCCCGACCCTAACCTACTTCGACAACCTCGCAGTAGTACACACTACGCGTCTCGGATCGCTTCAGCGGTCAACCTAATTGTATGAGACACTTAAAAGATATACCAATTTAAATATGAATAAATATGCAACAACGTTTACTTAAAGCGATTTCCACGTTGGGCTCTTTAAGTTTATGTAAAATGTATTTATATTTCCTTAAAATTGAAGGAAAGTGAATTCGTTAACTTTAATGATTTAAATGGTCTATTTTATAAAAATATGTTTAAACTTTGTACTTTTTATCACTATCCTCAGATAGGGCAATGTTTCTAGATTATTTTGGGTTCCATACTGTCAGTCTACTCCATAAACTATATTTGCAATATCCATTATTGTGGATCGTTGCAAAAAATTGTCATTTTGGACTTAACTGCTCGTTTTTGATGTGACGCACAAGGTTTGCGGCAGTAAACGTTTGACGTATTACTAAGAAAGGTTCATTCTACAACTGTACACATTTTCGGCTTTTGGATAATTTTCCATGTATTAAAAACCTTTGTTTCTTTACAGCGAAATTCGTCCCGACCCGAGCCTACTTCGGCAACCTCGCAGTAGTATCGCTTTAGCGGTCTGACACATTGTACCAGGCTCTCAACAAATAAATTCATTTAAAGTTTAAGAACTTTCCAACTACTTTTATTTAATGTTTTCACATCGGGCTCTTCGTGTTTTTGTAATACGTATTTCCATTTGTGCCTTTTTTTATCATAACACCTCTCTTCTAATATTATTGAATAAATAGCATATTTAGTCAAACGTAGTGAAAGGTTTTTAAATTTAATCATTGAGAATAACGTATTGAGTAAGTTTTGGTTTGCTATTCTGAAAGTATACTATAGTAATTACGTTTGAGTGCCATATTGTTGAGTGGTCAATAAAGTATTTTTTAGGACTTAACTTCTCGTTTTCGGTGTTCCACGCAAGGTTTGCAGAGGTAAACATTTCAAATATTGCTAGAAAACTTTAATGTTACCACTGTTTTAAATTTCAGTTAGAAGCAAATTTTACAAAGATTAAAAGTCTTCGATTTCGTGGGAGTGAGAGTGGCCACAGCGTTTGCGGCTGTGGCTCTGTCGCAGTGCGTAGACGACATTGATAAGCTCGGGAGTCTCTAGTGATCCTATAAATTAAGCTAGAATTTTGAAAGATATGTCCCTGGAAAGCTTAAGAACTATACAACAACTTTTGTTTAAGAAATATTTGTGTAAGACCCTTTATTTTAAGTGAATTGTCTTTTTATTTCTTTGACTGATGTAAAAAAAACTTATTTCATTAATTAAATTTTTTTCTTACGTTTTATATTAACACTTAGAACTTTATTCGTTATAAATGTGTGTAGTAGTGCTTTAAGATTATTTTCATATAGCTATCGAGAGTCTACGGTAAAAAGTGCGTAAATGGGAAGCATTTTAATGAACTGCTGCAAGTCGCTGTCATCTAGGACTTAACTGCAAATTTTCAGTGATACGCACAAGGTCTACAGTGGTAAACTTTCGGTATGTTATTAAGCATAGTCGACTCTACCACTGTGCAAAAATTCAGCTTTGGACAAATTTTTCACAGTTTGAAACCTTTGTTTCCTGGGCTATTACGGCGGTATGTGATGCAGCCCAGCTAGCTCTGCACCTGCGCGTGACGTGGCCTTGCTAACGTTCGTATCACGGCCTGCATAAAAAGTACGTTTACTAGTGATTAATCTCAGTTTGCAATCGTAAGTGGCTGTTCATTCACGGTATTTACGGACGTAAAGCACTACCGATTTAAGTGCATTTACTGTTATTAAAATAGGCTTACTCACTTCTTCGTAGGTTCCGTCGTCCGAATCAACTTATTTATAACACTTTTAAACAACTTTCAAAATGATTGCACTCGATGTACATACGCACCAAAAAAACTGAATGTCGTTTTTAATATGGTATCACCCGAAGTTTTTCTAAAGTTCCAAACAAATCTTTCAAAAAGGTGCCAAAATCAAATACGGGATTTCGATTGGCCGCCTCATAATAATGTATATTGTTCAAACCATTGTTGATATGCTCCTGATATAATATCATAGAGTCTATCAGTCCAGAGAGCAGTGTAATGTCCAAAAATCAATGAATTATAAATAAAATATATGAAAACAAATAATAAATAAAATATATTGTTGACAGCTTTGAATATCCCGCTGTGACTTGTTACGTCACAAGAACCTAAAAAAACTTACACTTTCGCGACTTACAGCTTATATACTGACAGGCAGTGGCACTGGAATGTTGCGAGAGTTTGCATACATTATGTTTTGTCAATCGTTTTTGTTATTTTTTTCTGTGGTAGTGCTGTAGTGTTAATGTGATTGGGTGATTCATTTTAATTAATTTTAATAAACAAAATAACAAAAAATAAAAAAATCGGTAAAAACAATTGTCCCAAACATGGCGACGAGAAACGTCTTAGAGCTTTAGTTTTTCTTACTCTCTCTATACTTTATTGGTTAGAATAGCTTCGCGGCTATTGCTTGGCAGACATAGAGAATTAACACTCACAGTTGGTACATTTGTAACTTTGTTAGTCAATGGCCAACCTGCGTGACATGAGCTGTCAATTGCGAAATATGGCGGAGTTCCAAAACTAATTTATTAAAAAAAAATCATTTTTCCGTTAATTTTATTAATATGTTAATAGTTATTCTGCTATTCGGGGCAGAGACGAATCCAACAAACCAGAGATCAGCAAAATCGGTCCAGCCGTTCTTGAATTATAAATGGTGTAACTAACTCGACTTTGTTTTATGTATCTATCTATATTATATATAGATATAGATAGATATATATAGATATAACATACATTCATCGAGGATTCGAGGAAGTCATTCTTAAAATCTTCTTGGAGAAGAGAGAAACGTAAAATATACACATAATCATTACCTGCATAGAGGAGAGAAATGTAAATATGTATGCAGATATTCAAATTTCTTTCAAACATGCTTACAAACACTTTCTTGTCTAGAAGATACATTAATAAAATATTACTTGTGGGCGAGGACTCTGAACAATTTCTGCTCCCGCTGTATAAGTTGGTGTGACGTCTAGGATGGAGTAAATAATAAAATATGTAAATACATTTTTGGAAAAATTTATTAATGTATTATGTTTTATTAAATTAAACAGCAAAATTACTTTGAAATAAAAGATACCTACCATCAAATCCTCAAAGATGGCCCTTCTGTGGTGGGTGTGTGTGTTGGTGTATATTATAAAATATATAAATACAATTTGTTTGAAGGAAAGTAATTAATTTTAAAAAAATATTATACTAAAAAGCATTATTACTTTAAAATAAATTTAATCATCGAAACCGCAACGATGACCCGATCAATTTGTTACATGATAATATAAATTTAAGACTATGCATATAAATTTTATATATGACTATGTCTTTAAGGGAAAAAAAAGGTGGTTACAAAATACATCGTAAACAAAATGGATGAGAATTTGGAAAATTTTTAGGATTTTTAAAATGTTTAGATATCGTTTGTGTATAAGGTTAATAAAAATGAGGAAGAGCGAACAGTTACATTCCTTGAGGAATCAGCACCAGAAACAAAGATGGTGACATTTATCAGATGAAATCAAGATGACGGTCTCCAGCAGATAAAAAAATATATATGGCTGCCTCCAGCAGATGAAAACTATATGTCGAAACAATCATAAATAATAATGCAGTGATCGATGATGTCCTCGTAAAGAAAAGGTCAACACCTAGGAGTGGAGCACTCGATTCAAAGATGGCTGCCGGAAATTTCTAGAAAACAAAATGGCGGAATCCAAGCTGGCAGAATACAAAATGATTGCTGGGGTAAAATGTCAAGGTTATTCAAAATGACCACCATAAATATGTAATACAATATGACCGCCGGAAATTACATAACTTAAGATGGCCACCGTGGCTCCCCGGTTCCTCGGCTGACTGCAGTTGCCCCAGGACAAACCACACCTACCTACGTGCGTGGTGTTGGTCCGATAGTCGCGCCAGACACGTCGCGAGAGGTCGGCAACGAGCGCGCACCGCAGGCCTGATAACGTTATCTTCCCGCAGCGCCGCCTGCTGTTTCCACCGGCCCCGCAGCATTCAGTGATCTGTGCCTACTGCGTATAAGGCCATCATTGGCTCACGGTTCTGCCATCGTTACTGCCAAAATCAAAAGTTTTAAACACTAACACATGTGGTTGTTTACCTATGATACGTCAATATTTTGTCAAGATTATTGATTGTTGAGTACTAATCTGTCGCAACAACACATGTAAATAAACTAGCTATGGATATCAAATACTAGCAGCTAATGGCGTGTCCAGCTCAATACGGAAAGAAGGGAGGAATGGGAAGGGCTTTTTTCGGAATTTTAACCTCTTACATGGTGCCATACAATAATAATAATAATAATAATAATAATAATAATAAATTACATTATGCTTAAAAATTTCATTTTGAACAGTTTTTCTCAAAAGAAATTACACACAAACAACCAACCTGTTAATCAATTTTTCAAAAATTTGTTAATGTTTTCTTACAGTTGCACATCCTTGGATACGCCCTTGCAAGTTGCTTTGAAACTAGGAAAAACAGTGACACAAGTTTTTTATAACCTCAGTACAGCACAAGCTGCGTCCACCATTATACACGCGAAGCTTACGCACGTGCTTCTATATCAGTATTGGTCTATGATGTGCTGTCGTCGAGCGCGATGACGTGTTGGATGCCCGTCAGCAGCTGTCTTGCCGTTGGGTCGGATTAAGTCATTTGTTAAGGAAGGAGGAATTTATGTACATTCACATTCATATTCTATGTTTGTTGCCTTAGTGAATTAGTTTACTAACTTAATTTGAAACCCAGGAATAATAACAAATGAAAATAAGTATATTCCAGGCTTAAGTGCCCATTGTTTGATAAACTATCTTGGCTTTCGAGGTTGAGTCGTGTTGAAATGTATATCAACGTTTCGCTCTGCAAATTAACTGATAACTGAGGTGGTAGGCTCCATAGGTTACACTTGCGGGGGTGTCCTTCATCTCTGATCTCCTGAACTCCTGAAATTTGAGCGCTGAGCGCTGTGGCCGCAGGTAAAGCCGCGATGTGGATGTCTGAGGCAGGCATGGCAGTTGATCCTGCGGTAGTGTGCTAGCTTCATCCTCAGTATGATGGTGAAGGGAAAACAACAACCAGTCCTGGACCCAGGTGGGAACTATCCACCCGGGTGGGAGTCGAAATGGGGACTTTTCTTTACTCATCAGCCTTAAACTCTAATCAGTGGGCCTACAGGTCGAAAATTAGATTTTCCACGTCAACTACGCAATCATAGCTTGTACAGGATATGACGATGGTTTGGGGGGGGGGGGGGGGGGGGTTCGCACTCCACAATCAATTAAAAGGATAAACATTTGAAAGCACAATTAAAAAATGAAGCACAATTGGAAGCACATTCTACAAAGAGGAAGCACAAGCAAATAAAAGGATGCACAATTGGAAGCGCACACAACGAAAAGAAAGCACAATCAAAGAAAGGGAAGCAGAATAAACTTAAAGTAAGCACAATCAACGAAAATGAAGTACAGTTGGAAGCACAATCAATTAAAAGGAAGCACAATAATAAAAGAAACACATTTGGAAGCACAATATAAAAAAAGGAAGATGTAAGTAGTATACAAATGTATTTCCTGAAACTGGCTTCTGGCTGAGGTGCCGACCGCCATCTTGGATTGTGACGACACGGCGGCCATCTTGGATGGTTGTGACCTTTACCTTGAAATTGACCTTCAAAATGTGTCAAAATTGGGCTAAATTTGCCCAAAATTCCTCAAAATTTCCATTTTTGTGGAAAAAAATTCCACCAAAAAATCTGAAAAAATTTAAAAAATAAAAAATTTCTCTTTTCGAGGGAAAAATTCCCGTTTTTAGTCCTTAAAAATCCTGGTGTCTAGAAATGTCCATATAGCGGCTTAAGCATCCATGTCTACAGCCACAGATAAGCCTCTGACGTCATATTGGATGATGACGTCACCATTGCAGTTTCCGTTACGACCGCCATCTTTAACTTTTTTATTTATTATCCGATTTCAACAGAAGATTTTTTTAAAATTTATAAAAAAAATTAAATAATAAAATTTTAATAAAATATTTATAAAAAATATACATTTACGACACGGAGTTCGGAGTCCTCGGTTCGAACCCGGCGAGTGCAAAAAAATAAAAATTGCGACCGATCCTTCCCTCGTGGTGGATGCTGGCAGACTGACTCCCACCACTTTTTTCCAAAGCATATATATCGCCAGTGAGCATGACGCCACGTCCGCCATCATGAAATTTGGACGCCATCTTGAAAATCCGCAATTTTTATGTTAGAAAATCGGGATGAATTCCAAAATTCATCAAAAAATTAACTTATTCGAATTCTGATTGATTATATCGATCACCGTCCTCGGTTCGAACCCGGTGAGTGCAAAAAAAACTAAAAATGTCGACAGGCTCCTTCCTCAATGGTGGATGCAGGCAGACTGACTCCTTCCACTTTTTTTCAAAGCATATATATCGTCAGCTGGTATGACGACACGTCCGCCATCTTGTCTTCGTCCGCTGGAGATCACCATCTTAATTTCGTCCGCTAGAGTGTGCTGATACCATGTTAGTACAATTATCTGGTCACCACACCTTTGACCTTGACATTAAACTTTGACCTTGACCTTGAAATTTGACCTTGACCTTGAAATTTGACCTTGACCTTGAAACTTGACCTTGAAATTTGACTTTGTCCTTGAAATTTGACTTTTTCCTTGTCAACCATCATGCATCCGACATTTTATGTTCAGTACATGCTACCAGGAGCCACCACCTGCCGGAGTACGCCATCCTGTGTGCGTGTGTACTTGTATTATAGAGTACATTTCCATCTGGATAATTTTATTCTAACCCGCTACAGTGCAGTTATCATTTATTATGGAGGTGCCCCCCGCCATCTTGAAATTCGACCGCCATCTTGAAATCATGTAATAATGTAGCTAGAAAAGCGGGAAAAAATCCAAAATTCATTAAATAAATTTGTAATCCATATAATGATTTATTGGATCGACTAAGGTCCTTAGTTCGATCCCTGGCCGATACAAAAACACTTTAATTTAATTTAAAAAATACTAAAAAGTGTTAGGTTTGAGAAAATAAAAACACCACAAGTTCTTTTAAAAAAATTTTATTACATAAATTCAATACACTACTACAAGTACAAAAAAAACACTGACAAATTACCAAAGCCTTTTGGATTCCTCGTTTCAAACAGTCTTCTTATTGTACGGACTAAGCCTTTTACATGACTTTAAATGTCTATCCGATCCAGTCATCACCGCAGCCAGAGACGGACTGAAGTTCATATCACTTATATAGTCTCATTAGCCGGTACAACACATGAGTCAAATCAATAACCATGTTCATTATACGTCTCGGAGCATTTTTTATAATGACGATGTAAGCTATCGAGACGTGAAATTAGTTTATTGCACTTATTGCACTGACATTGTATTCTTTGAACATTATTAGAACAACCGCTTCTTTCATGTCTGCGAGCATTTGAGGTGATAGTTAATGATGCACCACAGTATTTGCACTGATGCGAAGTACACTCTTCATTAATTGAAGTATTCAATGCTGATAAAACTTCAGCTGATGGTGGAACAGCACATATCGAAGGCTCCTCCAGTGTTGTCAGAGGCGTTGCCAACGGGATCTGCTCCAACATCGTCGGCGCCGACGTCATGGTTAGTAGTATATAATAGTATTTCCGGAAACAGGCTTCAGGCTGTGGATTGAAGATTGTCGACCGCCATCTTGTATTTGTGACGTCACGATGGCAAAAATTCCTCAAAATTCCTCAAAAATTACTCAAAATAACTCAAAATTTCCCGGTTTAAGAAAAAATTTCCCGTTTTCGAGGGAAAAATTCCCGTTTCGAGGGAAAATTTCCCGTTTTATTCTTTAAAAATCCCAGAGGCTGAAAATTCCTAAAACTGGCTTAAGCATCCTTAACTCAAGCCAACGTTAAGCCATTTATAGGATTATGACGTCACCGCTGCAGTTTCTGTTACGCCCGCCATCTTTAAATTTACTATCCAATTTTAATCAAATAGAAAAATTTTTAAAATTTATAAAAAAATTCAATTAATAAAATTTTAATAAAAAATATTTAAAAAACATACATTAACGACATGGAGCTCGGAGTCCTCGGTTCGAACCCGACGAGTGCAAAAAAATTAAAAAATGGCAACCGATCCTTCCCTCACAGTGGACGCTGGCAGACTGACTCCCACCACTTTTTATCATCATCTAGTATGACGTCATGTACGCCATCTTGAAATTTGGACGCCATCTTGAAAATCTTTATTTATTATCCGATTTTAATGAAAAAAATTCCAAAATTCTTCAAAAAATTAACGTATTTGAATTCTGTTTGATTATATCGATGTACGTCCTTGGTTCGATTCCCGGTGAGAGTAAACGGTCGATCCTTCCTCCATGAAAGCTACCTAGACTGATCTACCACCACCAGTACCAAGGTATATATCATCAACAGGTAAGACATCATGTCCGCCATCTTGTCTTCATCCGCTGGAGACCACCATCTGGTTTTTCGTCTGCTAGAGTGTGCCGATACCATGTAGTATAATTATCTGGTCACCATACTTTTGTCCTCAACTGTTGACATTAAACATTGACCTTGACGTTGAACCTTGACCTTGAAATTTGACCTTGACCTTGAAATTTGACCTTGACCTTGAAATTTGACCTTGCCCTTGAAATTTGACCTTGACCTTGAAATTTGACCTTGACCTTGAAATTTTACTTTGTCCTTGAAATTTGACTTTGTCCTAGTCGACCATCATGGATCCGACATTTTATGTTCAGTACATGCTACCAGGAGCGACCACCTGCTGGAGTACACCATCTTGTGCGTGTACTCGTGTTATAGAGTACATTTCCATCTGGTTAATTTTATTCTAACCCGCTACATTGCAGTAATCATTTATTACCGAGGTGCCCCCGCCATCTTGAAATTCGGACGCCATCTTGAAATCATGTAATTATTTAGCTAGAAATGCGGGAAAAATTCCAATAGTCTCCGAAAAAAAAATCAATTAATTTACAAATTGAATCGATGGATCCCTGTCCACGGTTCGATTCTTGACCAGAGACAGTTGTAACTAATTATTAAATAAATGTTAGGTTCTGTTTTCCATTACCTTTCGCGGAGTTTATTAATCATTCACTCTACGAAAATCAACTCAAGTCATTATACCGGACCAACGAATTAAATCAGTGCCGATAAGCCTATTATGAAAGTCTAATTTTTCAATAATCTGAATAACATATAAGCCGTTCGTGTACAAAGCCACACATATAGATCAATTGCCTTCAGTCCATGAGACCGAGTCATGTCATTATCAGACGTATAGGCTAGTCATTTCAGGACCACATGACATTCGTAATCCATCGTGACATTTTTATACATTCTAAAGGACCAAGTAACCTTGTAAAATATTTTAGTAACACCAAGAGGTGATAAACTAGTAAATATTCAATCACTACATTTTGTACTACGCGCAATCAACAAAAAAGGAAGCACCAACAACGAAAAGACAGCACCACCAACGAAAAGACAGCTCATTTGGAAGCACCGACAACGAAAAGGCAGCACATTTGGAAGCACCGAATAAGAAAAGACAGCACATTTGGAAGCACCGACAACGAAAAGGCAGCACCGTCATCGTAAAGGCACGGACCGCAAGACCGGGAAATGTCAATATCAGACATATAGACCATAAACTCAGTAAACACAGGAAAAAGGAATGTACACGCAGGAAAACGGAACGTACACGCTGGAAAACGGAATTTACACTCAGGAAAACGGAATGTACACGCAGGAAAACGGAATATACACACAGGAAAACGGAATTTACACGCAGGAAAGCGGAACGTACACGCAGGAAAACGGAAGGTACACGCAGGAAAACAGAACGTACACGCAGGAAAACAGAACGTACACGCAGGAAAACGGAACGTACACGCAGGAAAACGGAACGTACACGCAGGAAAACGGTACGTACACGCAGGAAAAGGGAATTTACACGCAGGAAAACGGAACGTACACGCAGGAAATCGGAACGTACACGCAGGAAAACGGAATTTACACACAGGAAAACAGAAAGTACACGCAGGAAAACGGAACGTACACGCAGGAAAAACGGAACGTACACGCAGGAAAACGGAAGGTACACGCAGGAAAACGGAACGTACACGCAGGAAAACGGAACGTTCACGCAGGAAAACGGAACGTACACGCAGGAAAACGGAACGTACACGCAGGAAAACGGAACGTACACGCAGGAAAACGGAATTTACACGCAGGAAAACAGAAAGTACACGCAGGAAAACGGAACGTACACGCAGGAAAACGGAACGTACACGCAGGAAAACGGAACGTACACGCAGGAAAACGGAATTTACACACAGGAAAACAGAAAGTACACGCAGGAAAACAGAAAGTACACGCAGGAAAACGGAACGTACACGCAGGAAAACGGAACGTACACGCAGGAAAACGGAACGTACACGCAGGAAAACGGAACGTACACGCAGGAAAACGGAACGTACACGCAGGAAAAGGGAATTTACACGCAGGAAAACGGAATGTACACGCAGGAAAACGGAATTTACACGCAGGAAAACGGAACGTACATGCAGGAAAACGGAACGTACACGCAGGAAAACGGAATGTACACGCAGGAAAACGGAACGTACACGCAGGAAAACGGAATTTACACACAGGAAAACAGAAATTACACGCAGGAAAACGGAACGTACACGCAGGAAAACGGAACGTACACGCAGGAAAAACGAAATGTACACCTAGGAAACGGAACGTACACGCAGGAAACGGAATGATCACAGGCTCCAAAATTCATTGGCTCCAATATTCATTTACTCCAATATACATTGACTCCAATATTCATTGGCTTCAATATTCATTGGCTCCATCAGTCATTGTCACCAACAGTCTTTTGGTTCCAAAAGTCTTTTGGCTCTAAATATATTTGGCTAGAATTCTTCGAGTCTAAGAGACTATGAGGCCACATGGCTACGAGTCTAAAATGATCTAGATATTTACGAGTTATACACGGCTTGCGAGGCTAGAGCTACGAAGCTTCTAGTTCACAAGTTTACATGACTGCGAGGATACAGGACTACTAGTCTACATGAGTACTTGACTACGAAGCTACTCGTCTACAAGGCTCCAATTGCAGCATCTGTCTTCGTCAGAATTTTCTCTCTTGCTCCAACTGCACCACCACCATTATGTTATAAGATTACATGGATACTTGCTTACGTAGCTTCAAGTCTACGTGGCTCCAATGTATCATGACTACGCGACTTCAGGCAATGAGGTTACGAGACTACGTGAATACAAATCTTCAAGTTTACGAGACTGCGAGGCTACAGAGCTACGAAGCCTCTAGAAAAAGAGTTTACGTGACTGCGAGGATAGAGGTCATCAAGTCTACATGAGTACTTGACTACGAAGCTACTCATCTACAAGGCTTTTGTTGCCGTATCTGTCTTCGACGGAATTTTCTCTTTTGTTCCATCTGCACCACCAGCATTATGTTATAAGATTACATGGATACTTGCCTACGTAGCTTCAAGTCTACGAGGCTCCATTACATCATGTCTACGCGACTACGAGCCATGAGGTTACGAGACTACGTGACTACGAATCTTCAAGTTGACGAGACTGCGAGGCTACAGATCTACGAAGCCTCTAGAAAACGAGTTTACGTGTCTGCATGGATACAGGAATACAAGTCTACAAGGCTACAATTACTACATTTGTCTTCGACGGAATTTTCTCTTTTACTACATCTGCTCCATCACCATTATGTTATAAGATTACAAGGCTACTTGCTTACGTAGCTTCAAGTCTACGAGGCTCCAATGCATCATGACTACGAGACTACGTGCCATGAGGTTACGAGACTATGCGATTGCAAGTCTTCAAGGTTACGTGATCCCGAGGCTATAGGACTACCAAGCTTCCAGAACGTATGGTTACGAGACTGCATGACTAATTGGCGGCGCGGCTACGAAACTTCATGCCTCTAACTGACTACAATAGCACTATTCAGTGGTGAGAGTTAATTTATCTCATGCAAAGGTACTTGCTGCAAGTAGTTCCGCTTTTCAACATCAGATGACGTCACGTGTTGCTTGCAGGTAAATAATATTTATTTCTTATATGCGGGATGCTCACTATCGATCGCATAAGAAGGATGGCTTCGTTAGTCTCCAAGGAGAAGGAAGTTCGTCCTTCCTGCTAGTGCTTCTCAGATTTCTCACGGTCCACCATCTTGGATTGCGACGTTACGGCAACCATCTTTGATGGGTGTGACCTTGACCTTTGACCGAAACCGCAGGAATGATCGCAAGCACTCGGATTAATCATCAAAATATTGTTAAGAATAATCAGGAGCACACGGAGAAAACCATCACAATATTGATAAGAATAATCAGAAGCACACGGAGAAAAATGACACATGATTTCTTTGATATCATAAAATTACAGGAAAAAAAATTTAAAAATAAAAATAAATTAATAAAAAAATTAAAAAAATTAAAAAATACATAAAATTCTGGCTTGTACTAAAACTCTATCTTTGCTCAACAATGATAAGTTTACAAGCTAGCAGAATCAGTTTATGTATTTTTTAATTTTTTTAATTTTTTTATTAATTTATTTTTATTTTTAAATTTTTTTTCCTGTAATTTTATGATATCAAAGAAAACATGTGTCGTTTTTCTCCATGTGCTTCTGATTATTCTTATCAATATTGTGATGGTTTTCTCCGTGTGCTCCTGATTATTCTTAACAATATTTTGATGATTAATCCGAGTGCTTGCGATCATTCGTGCGGTTTCGGTCAAAGGTCAAGGTCACACCCATCAAAGATGGTTGCCGTAACGTCGCAATCCAAGATGGTGGACCGTGAGAAATCTGAGAAGCACTAGCAGGAAGGACGAACTTCCTTCTCCTTGGAGACTAACGAAGCCATCCTTCTTATGCGATCGATAGTGAGCATCCCGCATATAAGAAATAAATATTATTTACCTGCAAGCAACACGTGACGTCATCTGATGTTGAAAAGCGGAACTACTTGCAGCAAGTACCTTTGCATGAGATAAATTAACTCTCACCACTGAATAGTGCTATTGTAGTCAGTTAGAGGCATGAAGTTTCGTAGCCGCGCCGCCAATTAGTCATGCAGTCTCGTAACCATACGTTCTGGAAGCTTGGTAGTCCTATAGCCTCGGGATCACGTAACCTTGAAGACTTGCAATCGCATAGTCTCGTAACCTCATGGCACGTAGTCTCGTAGTCATGATGCATTGGAGCCTCGTAGACTTGAAGCTACGTAAGCAAGTAGCCTTGTAATCTTATAACATAATGGTGATGGAGCAGATGTAGTAAAAGAGAAAATTCCGTCGAAGACAAATGTAGTAATTGTAGCCTTGTAGACTTGTATTCCTGTATCCATGCAGACACGTAAACTCGTTTTCTAGAGGCTTCGTAGATCTGTAGCCTCGCAGTCTCGTCAACTTGAAGATTCGTAGTCACGTAGTCTCGTAACCTCATGGCTCGTAGTCGCGTAGACATGATGTAATGGAGCCTCGTAGACTTGAAGCTACGTAGGCAAGTATCCATGTAATCTTATAACATAATGATGGTGGTGCAGATGGAACAAAAGAGAAAATTCCGTCGAAGACAGATACGGCAACTGGAGCCTTGTAGATGAGTAGCTTCGTAGTCAAGTACTCATGTAGACTTGATGACCTCTATCCTCGCAGTCACGTAAACTCTTTTTCTAGAGACTTCGTAGCTCTGTAGCCTCGCAGTCTCGTAAACTTGAAGATTTGTATTCACGTAGTCTCGTAACCTCATTGCCTGAAGTCGCGTAGTCATGATACATTGGAGCCACGTAGACTTGAAGCTACGTAAGCAAGTATCCATGTAATCTTATAACATAATGGTGGTGGTGCAGTTGGAGCAAGAGAGAAAATTCTGACGAAGACAGATGCTGCAATTGGAGCCTTGTAGACGAGTAGCTTCGTAGTCAAGTACTCATGTAGACTTGTAGTCCTGTATCCTCGCAGTCACGTAAAGTTGTGAACTAGAAGCTTCGTAGCTCTAGCCTCGCAAGCCGTGTATAACTCGTAAATATCTAGATCATTTTAGACTCGTAGCCATGTGGCCTCATAGTCTCTTAGACTCGAAGAATTCTAGCCAAATATATTTAGAGCCAAAAGACTTTTGGAACCAAAAGACTGTTGGTGACAATGACTGATGGAGCCAACGAATATTGAAGCCAATGAATATTGGAGTCAATGTATATTGGAGTAAATGAATATTGGAGCCAATGAATTTTGGAGCCTGTGATCATTCCGTTTCCTGCGTGTACGTTCCGTTTCCTAGGTGTACGTTTCGTTTTTCCTGCGTGTACATTCCGTTTTCCTGCGTGTACGTTCCGTTTTCCTGCGTGTACTTTCTGTTTTCCTGTGTGTTAATTCCGTTTTCCTGCGTGTACGTTCCGTTTTCCTGCGTGTACGTTCCGTTTTCCTGCGTGTACGTTCCGTTTTCCTGCGTGTACGTTCCGTTTTCCAGCGTGTACATTCCGTTTTCCTGCGTGTACGTTCCGTTTTCCTGCGTGTACTTTCCGTTTTCCTGCGTGTACGTTCTGTTTTCCTGCGTGTACGTTCTGTTTTCCTGCGTGTACCTTCCGTTTTCCTGCGTGTACGTTCCGCTTTCCTGCGTGTAAATTCCGTTTTCCTGCGTGAACGTTCCGTTTTCCTGAGTGTAAATTCCGTTTTCCTGTTTGTATATTCCGTTTTCCTGCGTGTACATTCCGTTTTCCTGAGTGTAAATTCCGTTTTCCAGCGTGTACGTTCCGTTTTCCTGCGTGTACATTTCTTTTTCCTGTGTGTACTGAGTTCATGGTCTATATGTCTGATATTGACATGACCCGGTCTTGCAGTCCGTGCCTTTACGATGACGGTGCTGTATTTTCGTTGTCGGTGCTTCCAAATGTGCTGCCTTTTCGTTGTCGGTGCTTCCAAATGAGCTGTCTTTTCGTTGGTGGTGCTGTCTTTTCGTTGTTGGTGCTTCCTTTTTTGTTGATTGCGCGTAGTACAAAATGTAGTGATTGAATATTTACTAGTTTATCACCTCTTGGTGTTACTAAAATATTTTACAAGGTTACTTGGTCCTTTAGAATGTATAAAAATGTCACGATGGATTACGAATGTCATGTGGTCCTGAAATGACTAGCCTATACGTCTGATAATGACATGACTCGGTCTCATGGACTGAAGGCAATTGATCTATATGTGTGGCTTTGTACACGAACGGCTTATATGTTATTCAGATTATTGAAAAATTAGACTTTCATAATAGGCTTATCGGCACTGATTTAATTCGTTGGTCCGGTATAATGACTTGAGTTGATTTTCGTAGAGTGAATGATTAATAAACTCCGCGAAAGGTAATGGAAAACAGAACCTAACATTTATTTAATAATTAGTTACAACTGTCTCTGGTCAAGAATCGAACCATGGACAGGGATCCATCGATTCAATTTGTAAATTAATTGATTTTTTTTCGGAGACTATTGGAATTTTTCCCGCATTTCTAGCTAAATAATTACATGATTTCAAGATGGCGTCCGAATTTCAAGATGGCGGGGGCACCTCGGTAATAAATGATTACTGCAATGTAGCGGGTTAGAATAAAATTAACCAGATGGAAATGTACTCTATAACACGAGTACACGCACAAGATGGTGTACTCCAGCAGGTGGTCGCTCCTGGTAGCATGTACTGAACATAAAATGTCGGATCCATGATGGTCGACTAGGACAAAGTCAAATTTCAAGGACAAAGTAAAATTTCAAGGTCAAGGTCAAATTTCAAGGTCAAGGTCAAATTTCAAGGTCAAGGTCAAATTTCAAGGTCAAGGTCAAATTTCAAGGTCAAGGTCAAATTTCAAGGTCAAGGTTCAAGGTCAAGATCAATGTTTAATGTCAACAGTTGAGGACAAAAGTATGGTGACCAGATAATTATACTACATGGTATCGGCACACTATAGCAGACGAAAAACCAGATGGTGGTCTCCAGCGGATGAAGACAAGATGGCGGACATGATGTCTTACCTGTTGATGATATATACCTTGGTACTGGTGGTGGTAGATCAGTCTAGGAAGCTTTCATGGAGGAAGGATCGACCGTTTACCCTCACCGGGAATCGAACCAAGGACGTACATCGATATAATCAAACAGAATTCAAATACGTTAATTTTTTGATGAATTTTGGATTTTTTTTCATTAAAATCGGATAATAAATAAAGATTTTCAAGATGGCGTCCAAATTTCAAGATGGCGTACATGACGTCATACTAGATGATGATAAAAAGTGGTGGGAGTCAGTCTGCCAGCGTCCACTGTGAGGGAAGGATCGGTTGCCATTTTTTAATTTTTTTGCACTCGTCGGGTTCGAACCGAGGACTCCGAGCTCCATGTCGTTAACGTATGTTTTTTAAATATTTTTTATTAAAATTTTATTAATTGAATTTTTTTTATTAAATTTAAAAAATTTTCTATTTCATTAAAATTGGATAGTAAATTTAAAGATGGCGGGCGTAACGGAAACTGCAGCGGTGACGTCATAATCCTATAAATGGCTTAACGTTGGCTTGAGTTAAGGATGCTTAAGCCAGTTTTAGGAATTTTCAGCCTCTGGGATTTTTAAGGAATAAAACGGGAAATTTTCCCTCGAAACGGGAATTTTTCCCTCGAAAACAGGAAATATTTTCTTAAAACGGGAAATTTTGAGTTATTTTGAGTCATTTTTGAGGAATTTTGAGGAATTTTTGCCGTCGTGACGTCACAAATACAAGATGGCGGTCGACAATCTTCAATCCACAGCCTGAAGCCTGTTTCCGGAAATACTATTATATACTACTATGGTTCCCGTAGTCGATGGTACATCCTCCATCGAGTACGACGTTAAAGTCGGTAAAGATGACATCGAAGTCTCAAGAACAGGCAATTACACGATTAATGCACCAGAAGAAACAAACTAGGTGATTCGTACACCGTCGACGGCAGTAACAAACTGAGCGTCCTGCTGTCTAGGACTCGTTTATGTACATTAACCGGTTTGAATAATACGCTAGTCAAATTAAGAACAATTTACTAAAATACTAGAGTCAAAACAACATTAAAAAAATAGAAGCACCATCAACAAAAAAGGAAGCACATTTGGAAGCACCATCAAAAAAGGAAAAACAATAGGAAGCACCGTCAACGAAAAGGCAGCACATTTGGAAGCATCGACAACGAAAAGGCAGCGCATATCATTACTCAGTCAAATTAATATTTCACCGTGAGACATTTGTGGAGCACCAACATGCAAGACGAACTTCGTTTTCCTTGGAGTCTAGCGAAGCCATCCTTTTTTTGCGATCGATCGCATCCCGCATCCCGCATAAAAGAACTAAATATTATTTACCTGCAAGCAACCTGTGGCGAATCCGTTGTTGAAAAGCAGAACTACATGCATAAAGTACTTTTGCATGAGATATATTAATTCTCGCTGATGAAATATGAAAAAATTTCTATTTAAGTATTGGATCTAACTTAAAACACTCAATTGGTATCTGGCATTAGTCTCAGTAACTAATATGAATTCCGATTTGGGATCTGACGCTGTATCGAATGAACATAGGTGTAAGTTTTGCAGTAAAGAGTTTATCTTGAGAAAGAATAAAAGACAACACGAGAAGAATGACTGTGTTAAAAATCCACTGCGCAATATGATAAGTTGTGTTCGATGTAGCAAGTCGTTTACGCGGAGAGAGAGCCTAAAAAGACATGGCAGAACTTGTAGCGTCAGCCTGCGTACAAGCTAGAGGACAACGATGAATCTACTAGCCTAAGGAAGAGTGATCTGCATTACGACAATAATTTTCTTGGCTCTTCCGATCTCGACAAAGAACTTAAATTGAAGGAGGTTGATGATTTACGGAAGAATGAAGACAATGGAAGAATCCTTAACGTGAAAAGTGAGAATATATTCCAGCCGAATTCAAGTAGATCTTTTCTACTTTGTAAAAATGATGGATTCCTAAAAAGGAAGCATGAAGACGACGAAGACACTTCAACATCATCAACATCGAATTATTACGGTAAATTGGGAGAAGACGATTCCTTCTACGGTGATTGTTACAGTGACTCTGAGGCTGTTGACAAAGACATAGACTATGATGAAGCACCTAAAGCTGCCAAGATCGAAGAATGTGGTGGTGTCCTGAGACCAAAACGGTGGAAACGACGTGATATATTAAAGAAATCTGATCAAGCTTGTGATGATCACCGTCTCAAAAATGAAAGTTACCCTGAGGTTGGTGGTAAAACGGAAGACACCAGAGATTATAATATTTATTATAAAGGTGCAAGGAAGATGGTGGTAGAAAAGAATGATTACACATCATGTAAAGATCCAAACATATTGGTTGACCGGCTAAGACTTCCACATGGTTCGCTTTGTGCAGGAAACTATTCGTGCATCAAAGAAATATCCTTCATACTCAAGGAACTGAGGAATGCTAGCTACATACAATAATGGCTTGTTTTACTTGCATTTGTATAATGTAAAGCAATAAAATAAATAATTTAAATTATAAGAATTTAATGTTTTTATTTCTTGTATTCTGATTTCTAACTAAGACTTAGATCTCGTAACTTTTGCTTCCTTTTTGCCTTTTTTTTTGTTGATGGAGCTTCCAAATGTACTGCCTTTTCGATGATGGTGCTTCCAAATGTGCTGCCTTTTCGATGATGGTGCTTCCAAATGTGCTGCCTTTTCGTAGTCGGTGCTTCCAAATGTGCTGCCTTTTCGTAGTCAGTGCTTCCAAATGTGCTGCCTTTTCGTTGTCGGTGCTGCCAAATGAGCTGCCTTTTCGTTGTCGGTGCTGCCAAATGTGCTGCCTTTTCGTTGTCGGTACTTCCAAATGTGCTGCCCTTTCGTAGTCGGTGCTTCCAAATGTGCTGCCTTTTTTCGATGACGGTGCTTCCAAATGTGCTGCATTTTCGTAGTCGGTGCTTCCAAAAGTGATGCCATTTCGTTGTCTCTGCTTCCAAAAGTGCTGCCTTTTCGTTGTCGGTGCTTCCAAAGTGCTGCCTTTTCGTAGTCGGTGCTTCCAAATGTGCAGCCTTTTCGTTGTCGGTGCTGCCAAATGTGCTGCCTTTTTCGTTGTCGGTGCTTCCAAATGTGCTGCCTTTTGGTAGTTGGTGCTTCCATATGTGCTGCCTTTTCGATGACGGTGCTTCCAAATGCGCTGCCTTTTCGTAGTCGGTGCTTCCAAATGTGCTGCCATTTCGATGGCGGTGCTCTCTTTTCGTTGTCGGTGCTTCCAAATCTGCTGCCTTTTCGTTGACGGTGCTTCCTATTGTTTTTCCTTTTTTGATGGTGCTTCCAAATGTACTTCCTTTTTTGTTGATGGTGCTTTATATTTTTTTAATGTTGTTTTGACTCTAGTATTTTAGTAAATTGTTCTTAATTTGACTAGCGTATTATTCAAACCGGTTAATGTATATAAACGAGTCCTAGACAGCAGGACGCTCAGTTTGTTACTGCCGTCGACGGTGTACGGATCACCTAGTTTGTTTCTTCTGGTGCATAAGTCGTGTAATTGCCTGTTCTTGAGACTTCGATGTCATCTTTACCGACTTTAACGTCGTACTCGATGGAGGATGTACCATCGACTACGGGAACCATGACGTCGGCGCCGACGATGTTGGAGCAGATCCCGTTGGCAACGCCTCTGACAACACTGGAGGAGCCTTCGATATGTGCTGTTCCACCATCAGCTGAAGTTTCATCAGCATTGAATACTTCAATTAATGAAGAGTGTACTTCGCATCAGTGCAAATACTGTGGTGCATCATTTACTATCACCTCAAATGCTCGCAGACATGAAAGAAGCGGTTGTTCTAATAATGTTCAAAGAATACAATTTCAGTGCAATAAGTGCAATAAACTAATTTCACGTCTCGATAGCTTACATCGTCATTATAAAAAATGCTCCGAGACGTATAATGAACATGGTTATTGATTTGACTCATGTGTTGTACCGGCTAATGAGACTATATAAGTGATATGAACTTCAGTCCGTCTCTGGCTGCGGTGATGACTGGATCGGATAGACATTTAAAGTCATGTAAAAGGCTTAGTCCGTACAATAAGAAGACTGTTTGAAACGAGGAATCCAAAAGGCTTTGGTAATTTGTCAGTGTTTTTTTTTTACTTGTAGTAGTGTATTGAATTTATGTAATAATTTTTTTTAAAAGAACTTGTGGTGTTTTTATTTTCTCAAACCTAACACTTTTTTAGTATTTTTTTAAAATTAAAGTAGTTTTGTATCGGCCAGGGTTCGAACCAAGGACCTTAGTCGATCCAATCAATCATTATATGGATTACAAATTTATTTAATGAATTTTGGATTTTTTCCCGCTTTTGTAGCTACATTATTACATGATTTCAAGATGGCGGTCGAATTTCAAGATGGCGGGGGGCACCTCCATAATAAATGAATACTGCACTGTAGCGGGTTAGAATAAAATTATCCAGATGGAAATGTACTCTATAATACAAGTACACACAAACACAGGATGGCGTACTCGGCAGGTGGTGGCTCCTGGTAGCATGTACTGAACAAAAAATGTCGGATCCATGATGGTCGACAAGGACAAAGTCAAATTTCAAGGACAAAGTCAAATTTCAAGGTCAAGGTCAAATTTTAATGTCACGGTCAAATTTCAAGGTCAAGGTAAAATGTCAAGGTCAAGGTCAAATTTCAAGGTCAAGGTCAAATTTCAAGGTCAAGGTCAAATTTCAAGGTCAAGGTCAAAGTTCAAGGTCAATGTCAAAGTTCAAGGTCAATGTCAAGGTCAAATTTCAAGGTCAATGTCAAGGTCAAATTTCAAGGTCAAGGTCAAATTTCAAGGCCAAGGTCAAATTTCAAGGTCATGGTCAATGTTCAATGTCAAGGTCAAAGGTGCGGTGACCAGATAATTGTACTAACATGGTATCAGCACACTCTAGCGGACGAAAACAAGATGGTGATCTCCAGCGGACGAAGACAAGATGGCGGACGTGTCGTCATACCAGCTGACGATATATATGCTTTGAAAAAAAGTGGAAGGAGTCAGTCTGCCTGCATCCACCATTGAGGAAGGAGCCTGTCGCCATTTTTAGTTTTTTTTTGCACTCACAGGGTTCGAACCGAGGACGGTGATCGATATAATCAATCAGAATTCGAATAAGTTAATTTTTTGATGAATTTTGGAATTCATCCCGATTTTCTAACATAAAAATTGCGGATTTTCAAGATGGCGTCCAAATTTCATGATGGCGGACGTGGCGTCATGCTCACTGGCGATATATATGCTTTGAAAAAAAGTTGTGGGAGTCAGTCTGCCAGCATCCACCACGAGGGAAGGATCGGTCGCCATTTTAATTTTTTTTCACTCGCCGGGTTCGAACCGAGGACTCCGAACTCCGTGTCTTAAATTTATATTTTTTATAAATATTTTATTAAAATTTTATTATTTAAATTTTTTTATAAATTTTAAAAAAAAATTCCGTTGAAATCGGATAATAAATTAAAAAGTTAAAGATGGCGGTCGTAACGGAAACTGCAATGGTGACGTCATCATTCAATATGACGTCAGAGGCTTTTCTGCGGCTGTAGATATGGATGCTTAAGCTGCTATATGGACATTTCTAGCTACCGGGATTTTTAAGGACTAAAAATGGGAAATTTTCCCTCGAAACGGGAATTTTTCCCTCGAAAAGAGAAATTTTTTATTTTTTTAATTTTTTCAGATTTTTTGGTGGAATTTTTTTCCACAAAAATGTAAATTTTGAGGAATTTTGGGCAAATTTAGCCCAATTTTGACACATTTTGAAGGTCAATTTCAAGGTTAAGGTCACAACCATACAAGATGGCCGCCGTGACGTCACAATCCAAGATGGCGGTCGGCACCTCAGCCAGAAGCCAGTTTCAGAAAATACATTTGTATACTACTGAAGTATTACGAAAACTCAGTCTTAGAAATCACATTACAAGAATTAAAAAATTAATTTTTTGAAATTTAAATGTTCATTTATTTTTAATAGTACACACTTGCAAGTTAAACAAGTGAGAATTGTAACTAGCCAGCTTCCCTCAGTTCTTTAAGTATGAAGGCTACTTCGTCATTGTGCGAGTAGATACCTCTAAGAACCGATGACAAATAATCAGTCTCTTCTGCTATCGTCATCTTCCTGGAATGTCTGTTATTAATCTTTTTAAGATCACTATCGTCCCAGTGTTCATCATAATCTTTATCTGAATTATTTATTTTATCACGCCGTTTCTATCGTTCGGTCTCAGGACTTCATGACAGCTTTCGAACTTGCCAGCTTTAGGTGCTTCATCACAGTCTTTGGTATCGTCACCAGAATCAGAGTCACTGTCACCATCATCGTAGAAGTCAGTGTCCTCATCCAGATTACTGTAAGAATTAGAAATTCTTCACGTCGAAGCTTTTTCATCGTCTTCAAGCTTCGTTTTTAAGAGTCCGTCATTTTTACAAAGTACGGAGGATCTACCTTAATTCGGCTTTGAATGTATTCTCACTTTTCATGTTAAGGATACTTCCATTGCCTTCATTCTTCCGTAGGTACATAAACAATGTCCTTCAATTCAAGTTCTTTGGCGAGATCAGAAGTGCTATGAACATAATCTCGTTCAAGACAAGGAAAATTATTGACGTAATGCAGAACACTTTTCTTTAGAGTAGCTCCATCTTTGTCCCCTAGTTTGTAAGCAGGCTTGGCGTTACAAGTTCTGTGGTGTCTTTTTAATCTCTCTTTTTGCTTAAATGACTTGCTACAACGAACCAACTTATCATTTTGCATAGTGGATTTTTAACAGTCATTCTTCTCGTGTTTTCTACCATTCTTTCTCAAGATAAATTCCTTGCTCCATTATCTACAGCCGTGTCCTTCCGATTCAGCTGCAGACAACAAATCAGGGTCCATGTTAGATTCTGTGACTAATGATATTTGCAAATTGAGATTTTTTTTTAGAAACAGATACTTAAATACGAATTTGAGTAATCCATCAGCGAGAGTTAATTTTCAATTTTGAAAGACCCATGACCAAATAGTGCTGCTTATCTACAACTGATGTCGCCACGTGTTCCTGGGATGTAAATTTAATTTGTTTGTCATGTAGGATGCGGGATGCTTACTCACGATTGCAAAAGTAGGAAGGTTTCGCTAGAGATCAAAGAGAAGGAAGTTCGTCTTGCATGAGAGTGCTTCTCAGCTGTCTCAAGGCTTATTATTTGACTGTGTAATAATATTTTTGTGTGAATTCCATCTGATAAAAAATAATTTTAGTGATAATTTGGAATCAGATATTAACAATTTAAATGTAACTCTGAATAAAATTGCGTTACTCATAAAGTAAAAAATAGTTTTCGTTCGTAGTCGATTTTTCATCAAAATAAACAGAAGCACTCGGAGAACATCAGCAGAAGTCTTGACAGGAATAATGAGTACACGGAGAAAACTAGACACGTTTTCCTTAATATCAGAAAATCACAGGGAAAAAAACCGAATAATAGTAATGAAAAAAAAAAATCGGTTGTCTGTAAAGTGGGTTTACGGACGATAGTTTAACGTGACAACGTCATAACAAAACATTGATGAAATTATTGATCCAGAAGTAAAGGAAATATCATATTCGGCCTGAGACTGAGCAGTAATAGGTTTTTGCAACCAAACTATTTAGGCATTAAAAATATTATATTCTTTAGGGAAGAATTTTTTTAAAAAATTTTCTATCTTTTGTATGATAAAATCTACCTCTGCATACTTATATGAATAAAACTGAATCATTTTTATTGAATTATCCTATTTTGTATGGATAAAAAGAAGGCGTTAAATGAAATCTACAATTTAATTAATAAATTTACTTTTATTTGCATTCATTATTTAAATATATTTATTACTTTTGAAATGTTGCGTGCGCCGTATTTATTTATACAAGTACCAAAATTTTTTTGTTGCGGTCGGGATTCGAACCGATAAACTTTCGCATGGGAGTCAGCCATGCTAACCGCACGGCCAAAAGGCCATATTGAACATATTTGTTTCAGATGTTATAAATGATTTAAAATTCCATGCACGATATTTGTTTGAATTTCTTTTAACTAGCATATTCTCTGTTGGACTCGAAATATTTACACGCTCGTGGGCTCATAACTATAATACGGTGTGTGATTTAGTTGATCAAATAATAACTCATGACAAATAATTACCAATGTCAAACTAAAGCGTGAAGAAGTATCATACCAGCAATAAATATTTAGTTACACAGCTAAGACAATACTCATACAACACTGTTTAAATATATTGATTTACACTAGTAATTAAAATAATACGCACTTGTAAGAACGCCATTTCCTTGCGAATATACTCCCGTGGCGTGGTTCACAACAATAACCTTGAACCCTGCTATGTTGTCGTCTGCCCCAAGCCGTGTGTGGCGACATGCGCAGGCGTGATCCAACCGGCGCGACCCGCCTATCCCTGCAGCATGGCGGGGTGATACCTGAGCAGTACGCCGCCACGTGCCGCCCGAGTTATCTGTACCGTCCGCAACATACCAGAGAGATGCCACGCATGCGTGAACACATCCGTAGTGGGACATCCGTAGTGGGACAATTTTTCGTGCGTGCAGCCAGCGTTCATCGATTTATTAGACATTGTCACGTCAAAAAAAAATTATGTTTTTGTACTAGAACTCTATCCTTACTCATCAAAGGAAAATTTCACAATCTAGTAGAAGTTGGTTGTGAAATTAATTTATTTTTATCATTTGGTTATTTAGTTACTGGATGCTGGTAGGCAAGGAACATAAGCTGCTTTTATTGAATACATTTTTTTAACATAAAATCAATTTTTGGCATTGATCAAGTATCGAACCAGGGACATGAGCTTATTGAATCAACCAGCATATTGATTGCATATATTTTATAATTAGTTTTGGAATTTTGTCCGAATTTCTAGCTAAATAAATATTGATTTACAAGATGGTGACCAAATGTCAAGATGGCGGGCATCCTGGCAATAAATAATTACTGCACTCTAGTGGGTAAAAATTAAAATAACATGATGGTATTGCTCTCTGGAAGACGAAAACAGATGGTGGCCTCCAAGAGACGAAAACAAGATGGCGGACATGATGTCATACTAGCTGGCGATATATCTACCTTGGCGTTGGTGGTGGGAGGTCAGTGTCGGTGGCTTCTGTGAAGGAAATAACTGTCATCATTGTTTTATTTTGCCCTCACTGGGTTCGAACTGAAGACTCCATGACGTAAGTGCATTTTAAAACTAAAATTGTATTAAAAAATAAATTGTTTAAAATTTTAAAAATTTTCCGAAATATTTTGTATAATAAATAGGTACTAATTTTCAAGATCGCAGCCATGGCATCATAATCCAAGACGTCGGAATGTTTTTATTTAAATTTTATTAATTAACTTTTTTATTTGTATAAATTTTTTATTTTTTTGATAATAGTTAAATATTTTCAAGATGGTGGCCGTAACGACAATTTCAGTGGTGACATCTTAATTCAAAATGTTGTATGGTTTTAGAAACAAAATGGTGGAAAAACAAGTTGGCATATTCAAATGGCAGATCCAAGATGTCCTCTGGGGCCAAGGTCAAAGGTTAGGTTCAAATTCCAAGGTCAAGGTCATCTAATATGTCCGCCGTGATGTCACAATCCAAGATGGCAGACCGGCCCAAGCACCACAGCCTGCAGCCTGGGCCAGTACCAGCAATGATATATTACTATTTATTTTTCCATATTAAACACATGCAAGTAAAACAAGTCATTATTATATGTAACCAGCTTCACTCAGTTCTTTGTGTGTTGGCTACTTCTTTGAGATGCGAATAGTTTTCTCCTCCAATCGATGCCATCAGTAGCATCAGACGATCGACCAATTTGTTAGGAATTTCCCATGATGCATAATAAATCTCAGCTGCTGCTGTCATTATCCTAGCATGTTTATTATAAATCTTTTTAAGATCTCTAAAGTCTTTAGTTTTAACACCAGCCTCAAGATCACTTTCGTCATCACAAACCTGATCAAAATTACTTATTTTAACGCGTCGTTTCCCGCGTTTTCTTCTCAGCGCTTCATCTGAGTCTTCGATCTTGTCAGCTTCAGGTCGTTTTCTGTTGTTCACAATTTCACGAAGGCGCCTAGAGTTCGGTGTAAATGTCTTTTCCTTTCCAATGAAATGCTACTTTCTTCGTTAGTTTAAAATTTTAAATCATTAGTAAAGTCCGGGATAGTGCGTAGTTTTAGTACTAGAATTTTTACATTCTTCGTGACCATTATAGTCGTCTAATATGTTGCCTTCATTCCGCTTCCTCGGTGTTGTAGATCCACCTTGATATCTTTAGTCAGCTTTGTTGTACAGGTCTTGCGATGTTCATCAGGAAATATCTTCGACCAAAGGATTTCTGATAGTGACTGCAACTAAATGGTTTTGAAAAAGTTATGCCCCATTTAGTTACACTTCTCACCATCATATTTTATCACATAATGTGTTGTAAAAGCAGTCGCTGTTTATTACTCAGCCAGAATATATTCTAATTTTTAAGTATATATTTTAATGTTTGATTGTATTATTTTTACTAAACTAGTCTATCATTACAACAGAAGCCTGAATATGGAACACATTTAATGTTAGAAGTTTTGATTCTGTAGTGGTTTATGTGCCAAAATTCCTAGTATAAACCAATGTTTCACATGTTTGTTTGTTTAGGCCTAGCTAACATGCTACTTGTAGGATATATTGATTACATAATTTTGCTATTTGTTTTAATTATTTAAAAAAAATCGTAATATCGCGGTGAAAGAACAATCGTGCTGAAACATCTTGCCAGTTGTGTAACGAACAGTAGCAAACAGCTCCAGCTCCAGCTGGCGCGCTCAGCCGGGCGAGACCGCGCATCAGGTCTCTAGCCCGGCGGGAAACAACCAGTGCCACCCGATGTAATGCGGACAGAAATATCCAAGTTCCCGCCCATTTCTTAGTACTCTGTCCAACTATTCTTCCGGAACCTGTAAACAACCTGCTTGATATTAATGCATGAAATTTTTGCATCCCGCATGTAAGTGCCCAGGGTTTTCCCTGTGTCTAGCGCAGGTTTTACCTGGGCCCAACTTATCTAGTTTTTAGTCTAGAATAGTCAGTGAGGGGAGTTAGCCATGGCGCCAATTGCTGCCATGGCTGGCCAATCCCCCTCCTAGCACACGATGCATGCTACCTCTCCTGAATGGCTTAACACCTGCATGATTAGAGCGTGTAGGCTTTGACCTGAGACGCACATAGAGTCTCTCCTTAACCCGGACCCCTCCCAAACACACTTAGTTTTAGCTAGGTTAGGAAAAAAAGTTCATCAGATCTCAGTCTGATGGCAGACGTCATCGAGGTAACTACTTCCTGCATCGCTGCGATCATCTATTAGAAGTTACTGCCTACAGGTAAGTGCTATTTAGTAATCAGTGTATTATTATCTCTGTATGCAAATGTAATTATTTTATTAGATATGTCGCGGCTCAATATATTTATCCTTGAAAATGTTCCATATTAAATTTATTATATTAATACGACTGCAAGAATACCTGACGTTGTGTGCTTCCAGTTACGAGAGAGAACAGATAGCTTACTAAACTATATTTTTGTTAGCAATTCGTGGTTCTACTTTAATTTAGAGGTAATTGTGTTGCATAATATGCAGTTCCTGTATCCATGGTTTGTCTTAGTTAAGCTAGTTGATATTTTAAACGTACAGTGTGAGGGGAATAAAAATGTCCGGCTGTAGTTTGGAGTCAAGGCCGTACGTGAGCGTGAGCTATGGGCAAGGTGAGAGTGCTAAGTTTGGCATGTCGCGCCGACGACACAAGGTGATCACGGCGCGGCGACGGGATGTTAGAGTGTACAGTCTGCACATAAGAACAAGTCTACTGCGTCCTTACGAATTGTGTATATTCAAATTGCTACGCAAAAGTAATACGTTATTAATTAATTATTAATATTTCCTAGCTACTTTTTAAATTGTAAATTATTATTTTAGGAAATAAGATTATAATGGCGTGGTTACGATAGTTATTTAGATTTCGACTAGATGTTAAAAATTTAAGCAAATGGTACATAACCACAAGCCTATTGCTGAATCTACACTCATGAATAAAATTATAAATCGTAATAAAAGCATTTGGATTAGTTTGCCCGCGAGAAAATATATCATAATAATTATAAATTTAAAAACTATGTTTTAAGTTAAATTAAACATTACAATACAATTTTGTGTGCATTACCAAGTGTCACAGAAACATTTTCCCTATGAGCACATAATTTGTTGTATTAAGTGGCTGTAGGCCGTACTACATTACAAGGCAAGGATGTAGAATCAATGACAGTTCGCATCCAGACTTCGTAATAACTTTAACTTAACAACTTTGAGTTGGTAGCCACGTTCTTTAAAATCGTAGTGGCTATGTGGTCTTTGTTTTCAATGGCCATGCCAAATATTTTTTTTTCATTTTAAACAAAAATTAATTTGAAATTTGAAATAGACATTTAAGACGACTTCATGTTGTAGTATACTCTGCAAAAAACATTTATGGTAGTTATTCGCAAAGTAACATGGAAGATAGGTCCAAGAGCTTTATATAATACTAGCTGCAGTACCCGGCTTTGCCCGGGCTGAACACCGGGTGATATATTGTCCGCGAGTTACAGCAAAATGGATAGCGATATGTCCAGTGTGGTGGACATTAAGAAATGACACATAATTACTGTTTGTGTATCTGTTACCTATGGTTTTCTGTTTACCCATGGCGATCGGTTGAAAGGTTTAGAAGTTGATGCGCTACAGCGCCATCTAGCTGCGAGTTACAAAAAAAAATGGTTAGTATAAAAATCTTCTCCATGATAAAAACACTTCGATGTGCCAACTTTCATGGCGATCGGTCAAACGGTGTAAGAGTTTATCGACGACATACATGCCAACATCCAATTTATATATATTCTTATATTTCTAAATTTTGGGGCTTTCACTTTTGCGGAAAGTGGATGTTCAGGACCTCGAATGGTTTGGAACACTCCATCTCGAAAGAATAGATATTTGAAATTCCTGAAATTGTCGAAATTTTGGGGGTTTGTTCCCAGAGGATGGCGGGGGTTCGAGGACCCTGAATGGCTCGAAAACACTTAAAATCGAAAGAGATAGATTTTTAAAATTTTTAAGCTTTCGAAAATTTGGGGCTTTAACCACCTTTGGGGGGGGGGGGGGGGTGATGTTGAGGAGCCCGAATGGCTCGGAAACACTCCAAATCGAAAGAGATATAAAGGAATATAAGAATGTAGGCATTTACTGTACTCCTATCTACCATAAGAACAATATTGACAAATAGAAAGCTTATTACCTACCTATGAATAATTATCTAAATAAATTAATAAATAACTCTATGTTTAAGAATTTACGTACATACATAATATTAAACTTCAAACTATACACACCAAAAAATTTTAAGGATGTTTGTGAAACTATTTTTTATTTGTCATAATGTTTAAAACATTTGTAGGATTTGTTCATATGTAAAACTGTGGTGGCAATATTCCGCTTATCCAAAGGAGTATAGAAATTATTAGAGATATCACTCCCTGTACACACCACAAATCTTTGAATTAAGTAAAAAAAAAAAAAAAAAAACATAGTCTGAAATAAAACAAAAAAGTATAAATAACAACTAATTTGACAAAAAATGTATACAACTGGAATGACAATGTTAACATCCGCCTGAAATTTAATAGAAGTAGGTAGGAAAGAATATATATATAACAAATTAAATGAAATTAAAACATACATAAATAAAATTATCTCACACTCATCCAAACATAATGTTTAATATAAAATAAAGGAAGATGGCAATTACACGTAACTATTCTAATTAATAAAAAAAATCAACTTTCCTGAAATAGTAAAATTCAAATTTTTCAACAATATATTACATAATTGATAAATATTTCTTGTCTTCGGTCTCAGCAGCCCTAAGACTCTTGACGCTCAGCAGATATATTATAAACACTAAACCAAACTCCTTGCAAATAAGTAGGTACTGTAAAAAAATAACAATATTGACAAATAGAATGAATAAATTTCGAAGAAATTTATAAGTTTAAGAATTTATGTACCTACATAATATTAAACTTGAAACTATCCACACAATAAAAACCTAAGAATGTTAGTGAAACTATTTTTTTTATTTGTCATAATACCTAAAAACGTATGTTTCCAAAATGAAACAAAGTATAAAAATTGACCAATTTGACAAAAAAAAATTGTACAACTCGAATGACATTGAAAACATACACGTGCAATTTAAAAGAATTATGAGTGCCCTAGGTAGGGAGAAAAAATATATATAGAAGAAATTAAATAAAAAAAATGGGTGCGTGTACTTAGGTACGCGCATGAGAAGTTATACTTCTTTGGCATCATTAAAAAATAGTTTTTAATTGCATGCAAAAATATTGCGTGGAGTCCCTCCGCGTGGAAGAAGTTAAACTTCGTAATGTAGAAATTAAAATAGGAAGGGGTAGAAATTGATTTTTAGTGAAATCATATTGTATCAAATCAAACGAAAAAAAATAAAGGAAATAAATTTGTAACGATTCATAGATTGATCTTCAGAGAGAGAGACACCTATTGAATGTCTATAAAACTAACTTTTTTATGAGAGCAAATTTTCATGAAATAAATCATGAAATCATTCAACGATAAAAGATGTTTATTTAATCAAGCGGACGGGTTCGCCCGAAGGAGAAAATTGACGCGGCGAGACCTCGTGGACATAGATAAATGACCCACACTCACTATTTATGTGTCTATGAAACATTATTTTTTTCTGCAATTTAAATTGTAATATACAAAAACGGTATTGAAAATTGAAACAAATATGGCGACACTACAAACTGTCAAGATCTTTATTTTTTTCTTACTCTCTACTTAGTTCCTTACAATAGCAAAACGTAACGTAATGGCTTGAAAGCTATTGCTCGGCAGACATAGAGGAATGACACTAACAGTTTGCATATCTATGACACACATTACATAAAATTAAGATATATTTTTTTAACCGGTTTAAAATTTATTTTTTTAGACAAAAGATAGCCTATGTCCATCCCCAGGATATAATCTATCTCCTTGCCAAATTTCATTACGATACGTTCAGCCGTTCAGTCGGGAAAAGGTAACAAACAAACAGACAAACAGACAGACTGACAGACAGACAGACAGAGTTACTTTCGCATTTATAATATTAGTAAGGAAGTAAGGATAGTAAGGATAGACTACACGATAGGTGAGTCGTGTCATTCTGCGTATGGTTTTACTAGCGGTCACATTGAGAGTCTGTGCTTTGTTCTCGTA
This sequence comes from Bacillus rossius redtenbacheri, assembly GCF_032445375.1. NCBI lineage: Eukaryota > Metazoa > Arthropoda > Insecta > Phasmatodea > Bacillidae > Bacillus > Bacillus rossius. The sequence goes on from NC_086330.1 coordinate 233,219,068, forward strand.
TATTTCCAGTTATTTGTGAGCCATGTGGCATGTGAGAAATATTTCGTACTTAATTATTTCTTATATTATAATTTTTATTAATATAATTTTACTAGGTATTACGGAATTTACTCTTACCTTCCAAGTCATTTAGAGCCAAGTTGGAACCAGCGTCCAGTCCTAGCGAGGCCGAGTCAGTAAGACTGGCGGAGCGGGTGGTGGTGTCTGGTCTCAGGACACCGTGCAGTCCACCTGCTCGAGATGACGCAACGCAGCGTCGCTAGCTCCTGATCGAGAGATTTACGCTGCGTCAACGAGACCGCGGCCTTGTTTAGAGTATACCAGGGGCGCAAATCTCTAGGATTCGCAAGGGTGGCCCACGGAAATTTCCGGGAGGTGGGGGAGGGGGCCGTGCGGCCCGAAGAGTTAAGAGTTTTGCACGCGGGGTTAGCCGACACATCTCTGGATACCGTGCTTGAATATTGTACATTGCCAAAATTTTAGCCTGTATGTATGCAATAAGCAGAAAAATTTAAAGATACAGAAAGATTCCCCCCTGTTTCACAGTCACGATTTTGTAAGCGCAAGCTTAATTTCAGAAGGGCCCGGGCCCCCCTTCCACCCCCCCCCCCCCCTCCCATCAACGCCCATGACACGTACTATAATCTCAAAGTTTTAAAAACTCTCTCTTGCAGTGTTCAACGAAAAGCGTAGTAGATGACGACAAATTGGTAGGCGCGTTATTTGCTAGCGGAGGTTCTTTTTTGGAGTCCAGGCTATAGAAAGCTATACACATATAAAAATATGAGAATAATAATTATAATTTTTTTGTTGTACATTTGTTATCTGCAAGTGTGCCTGGTGTGTTTCAGAATATTCCTGCTAAAAAAAACTCCGCTTGGAGTCCTTGTCCTTTGGCATAATAACAGTCACCACTTTAAGCGTTGAGAGTAGTATGTAAATGGGGCTACTAGATCAGGCTTCAGGCTGTGGAGCCGAGAGCCGGCTCCGCCATCTTGGATTGTGACGTCACGGCGGCCATCTTGGATGGTTGTGACCTTGACCTTTGACCTTGACCTTGAATTTGATCCTCAAAAATCGCCAAAATCCACCAAAATTGGGCAAAATTTGCCCAAAATTCCTCAAAAATCGCCAAAATTTCCATTTCTGTGGAAAAAAGTTCCGCCAAAAAATCTCAAAAAATTCCACAAATTAAAAATTTCTCTTTTCGAGGTAAAAATTTCCCGTTTCGAGGGAAAAATTCCCGTTTTTAGTCCTTAATAATCCCAGCGGCTGAAAATTCCTAAAACTGGCTTAAGCAACCTTAACTCAAGCCTCAGTTAAGCCATTTCTAGGAATAAGGATACCATGACCGCCATCTTGGATTATGTCGTCACCGTTGCAATTTTCGTTACGGTCGCCATCTTTAACTTTTTTTTATTTATTATCCGATTTTAATGAAAAAAATAAAAAATTATAAAAAAATTAAATAATAAAATTTTTAATAAAATATTTAAAAAACAAACATTTACGACACGGAGCTCGGAGTCCTCGGTTCAAACCCAACGAGTGCAAAAAAAAATAAAAATGGCGACCGATCCTTCCCCCGCGGTGGCTGCAGGCATACTAACTCCCGCCACTTTTTTTTCAAATCATATATATCGTCAGGTAGTATGACGTCATGGCCGCCATCTTGTCTTCGATGCTGGAAGCCATCATCATTGTATCGTCGGCTAGAGTCCGCCGATGACATGTTAGTTTAATTCGTATCCGCTAGAGTGCAGTAATCATTTATTATTGCTGTGACACCCGCCATCTTGTCATTTGGCCGCCATCTTGAAAATCCGTAATTATTTAGCTAGAAATTCGGGAAAAGTTCCAAAATTCATTAAATAAATCACTCATTAATTTACATATTGATTCGATCGATTCCCGTCCTCTGTTCGATACCCGATCGTTGCAATAATGTTTAATTTTATGAAAAAAATAATAATTTAAATAAACCATGTTCAACATTCGTAAAGAGACTCTAAATTATCTACGACCACCATCCTATCAGACATCAAGACCACCATATTGGAAATGCGTAATTTTAATGCTAGAGATCCGGGAAAAGTTCAGAAATCATTAAATAAATTTCCGATCAATATACTGATTAATTAGGTCGACTAAGGTCCTCTGTAAGATTTAGGATGATGCAAAAAAAATTAAATATAACATAAATTTAACATAATAGTAACAGGTTCGAGGAATTAAACACCGCAAGTTCTTTTACAAACATAATATTTATTACATAATTTCTATTCTACTACAGGATCATTTGCGAAAGCCAGCAATCTTATAATCATTTAGTTCCGCAGCGGTGTGAAATGACTAATTCTTAGCTCCAATCGGTTTATACTAGACAGAGTCCAGCCAGAACCTTTACAGACATAGTCCACCTCTTCTTGACAGAGTTTCTGGATACCGTTTTTAACAGTTTGCTTCACATCGTTAGAACTGTAAATTACTGCAGCCGATGTCTTGAATGCACACTTCTTCACTTTGTCATCGAACGGATATGGCTTTCCATATATACAGTTCAACCACAAGTTATATTTCAAAGGTCCGTTTGTTGCTACATCATCAGTAAGCTGATTGATTATCTTCTGTCTAATATCGTCAAGAAAATTACAAATGTCCTTCGACTCACCTAACGTTTTTAAATAATAGTAGTCTTTCAACGTTCCACGAAATGCAGACTGCGCCAAGTAGAAGCCATTATCGTTCACTTGTAATGCTCCGAACAAAGTCTTAGGTTTAGTTCCATGTTCAGACGTCATAACAATCGGTTGCTGGGCATCTGTTTTTTTGGTTGTACGCTTTCGTGTCTCCAATCTAAAGCGAGGAGTCGAAATGTTGGCAGGTAGTTCAGCAGTAGGAGCACAGACTCCACCTTTACATTTTTTCGCATGATGTCGCAAACTGTCAATTCGAGTAAACCATTTAAGGCACTCATCACATCGAAACTTCATGCGAGAAGGATTCTTCGTGCATTTGCTCCGCTCATGTCTTCGTGCATCATGGGAAAATGCGAACGACGTATCACAGTAGCTGCAAGGATACCGTGGTGATGAAGACGATCCTTTCAGACCCGATCCAGATACAGGCGTTGCAACAGTAGTACCATTTCCAGGCATTCTCTTATGCACATCAATGCATCGTTGTTGCGCCGAAACCTTTACGTTCTGCTGCACAGCAGGACCTTTGCATGCCTTCATGTGCGTTTTCATATTATCTTTTCTGGCAAACTGCTTATGACATTTCTCACAAACAAACATTTTACGATATAGGTTCTTGGCACATTCGCTCCTCTCGTGTCGCCGAACATTGCTGTTGTTTGAGAAAATCTTGTCGCAGTAACAGCACCGATGTTCGCTAGTTGTCAAATCAGCATCTATTGAAGTCTCCATCGAGGTCGTATCGTCGATCGTCGTGGTTTCCTGCTCATCCAGCTCAGTAGTTATTAAGCTATCTTCTGCTGGTGGTATCACATCTGTTGAAATCTCCTCCAATGTTGACGTCGTCGTCGTTGCCAACGGGATCTGCTCCACCATTGTCGTCGCTGACGTCAAGGTTCCCGTAGACGATGGTACAACGTCCATCGAGTTCGGCGTTAAAGTCGGTAAAGATGCCATCGAGTTCGCAAGAACAGGTAATTACGTGATTAATGCACCAGAAGAAACAAACTAGGTGATCCTTACACCGACGACGTCAGTAACAAACTGAGCGTCCTGTTGTCTAGGACTCGCTTATATACATGCACCGTATGGAATAATACGCTAGACAAATCAAGAACCATTTACAATAATACTAGAGTCAAAACAACATTAAAATAGAAGGGCCATCAACGAAAAGGCAGCACATTTGGAAGCACCGACAACGAAAAGGCAGCACCGACAACGAAAAGGCAGCACATTTGGAAGCACCGACAAAGAAAAGGCAGCACCGCCAACGAAAAGGAAGCACATTTGGAAGCACCGACAAAGAAAAGGCAGCACCGCCAACGAAAAGGAAGCACATTTGGAAGCACTGACAACGAAAAGGCAGCACCGCCAAAGAAAAGACAGCACATTTGGAAGCACCGACAACGAAAAGGCAGCACCGCCAACGAAAAGGCAGCACTTTTGGAAGCACCGACAACGAAAAGGAAGCACCATCAATGAAAAGGCCGCACCGCCAACGAAAAGGAAGCACATTTGGAAACACCGACAAAGAAAAGGCAGCACCGCCAACGAAAAGGAAGCACATTTGGAAGCACCGACAACGAAAAGGCAGCACCATCGACGAAAAGGAAGCACATTAATTTGTCATTGACTCCAATATTCATTGGCTCCAATATTCATTGGCTCCAATATTCATTGACTCCAATCTCCATGAGCTCCAATATCAATTGGCTCGAATTGCTCCAAAAGGTTCCATCAGCCTTTTGTCTCCAACAGTCTTTTGGCTACGATAGTCATTGGCTCCAATAGTCATTGGCTACAATATTCATTGGCTCCAATAATCATTGACTGCAATATTCATTGGTTCCAATATTCATTGGCTCCAATACTCATTGGCTCCAATATTCAATGGCTCCAATATTCATTGACTCCAATATTCATTGGCTCCATCAGTCATTGACAACTACAGTCTTTTGGTCCCAAAAGTCTTTTGGCTCCAAATATATTAGGCTAGAATTCTTCGAGTCTAAGAGACTATGAGACCACATGGCTACGAGTCTAAAATGATCTAGCTGGTTACGAGTTATACATGGCTTGCGAGGCTACAGAGCTACGAAGTTTCTAGTACACAGGTTTACATGACTGCGAGGATACAGGACTACAAGTCTGCAAGAGTACTTGACTACGAAGGTACTCGTCTACATGACTCCAGTTACCGCATCTGTCTTCGATGGAATTTTCTCTTTTGCTACATGTACACCATCAGCATTATGTTATAAGATTACAAAGCTACTTGCTTACGTAGCTTCAAGTCTACGAGGCTCCAATACATCATGACTACGAGACTACGAGCCATGAGGTTACGAGACTATGCGATTGCAATTCTTCAAGGTTACGTCATCGCGAGGCTATAGGACTACGAAGCTTCCAGAATGCATGGTTACGAGAATGCATGACTAATTGGCCGCATGGCTACGAAACTTTATGTCTCTAACTGACTACAATAGCACTATTCAGTGGTGAGAGTTAATTTATTTCATGCAAAGGTACTTGCTGCAAGCAGTTCCGCTTTTCAACATCAGATGACGTCACGTTTTGCTTGCAGGTAAAATAATATTTACTTATTTTATGCGGGATGCGGGTTGTTCACTATCGATCGCATAAGAAGAATGGCATCGATAGTCTTCAAGGAGAAGGAAGTTCGTCCTTCCTGCTAGTGCTTCTCAGATTTCTCACGCTCCGTCATCTTGGATTGCGACGTCACGGCTGCCATCTTGGATGGGTGTGATTTTGACCTTTGACCGAAACCGCAGGAATGATCGCAAGCACACGGATTAACCATCATAATATTGGCAAGAATAATCAGGAGCACACGGAGAAAAACGACACATGTTTTCTTTGATATCATAAAATTACAGAAAAAAAATATTTAAAAAAATAAAAATAAATTTAAAAAAAAATTTTAAACAAAAATAAAAAAAAAAAATATACATAAAATTCTGGCTTGTACTAGAACTCTATCTTTGCTCAACAATGAAAGTTCACAAGCTAGCAGAATCTGTTTATGTATTTTTTGTTTTTAATTTAAATTTTTTTATTCATTTATTTTCATTTTTTTAAATATTTTTTTTCTGTAATTTTATGATATCAAAGAAAACATGTGTCGTTTTTCTCCGTGTGCTCCTGATTATTCTTGCCAATATTATGATGATTAATCCGTGTGCTTGCGATCATTCCTGCGGTTTCGGTCAAAGGTCAAAATCACACCCATCCAAGATGGCAGCCGTGACGTCGCAATCCAAGATGACGGAGCGTGAGAAATCTGAGAAGCACTAGCAGGAAGGACGAACTTCCTTCTCCTTGAAGACTATCGATGCCATTCTTCTTATGCGATCGATAGTGAACAACCCGCATCCCGCATAAAATAAATAAATATTATTTTACCTGCAAGCAAAACGTGACGTCATCTGATGTTGAAAAGCGGAACTGCTTGCAGCAAGTACCTTTGCATGAAATAAATTAACTCTCACCACTGAATAGTGCTATTGTAGTCAGTTAGAGACATAAAGTTTCGTAGCCATGCGGCCAATTAGTCATGCATTCTCGTAACCATGCATTCTGGAAGCTTCGTAGTCCTATAGCCTCGCGATGACGTAACCTTGAAGAATTGCAATCGCATAGTCTCGTAACCTCATGGCTCGTAGTCTCGTAGTCATGATGTATTGGAGCCTCGTAGACTTGAAGCTACGTAAGCAAGTAGCTTTGTAATCTTATAACATAATGCTGATGGTGTACATGTAGCAAAAGAGAAAAATCCATCGAAGACAGATGCGGTAACTGGAGTCATGTAGACGAGTACCTTCGTAGTCAAGTACTCTTGCAGACTTGTAGTCCTGTATCCTCGCAGTCATGTAAACCTGTGTACTAGAAACTTCGTAGCTCTGTAGCCTCGCAAGCCATGTATAACTCGTAACCAGCTAGATCATTTTAGACTCGTAGCCATGTGGTCTCATAGTCTCTTAGACTCGAAGAATTCTAGCCTAAT